>NC_134101.1:5796760-6114847 GCF_000715075.1 Nicotiana tabacum | reverse complement strand
CTCGGCGTATGGTAGAGAAAGGGTATCTAGCCTATTTGGCTTATATTCACGATCCCAATGCGGATGCCCCTTCTATGGACTCAGTACCAGTTGTTCATGAATTTCCAAAAGTATTTCCTGCAGATTTGTCGGGGATGCCACCTGATAGAGATATTGACTTGTGTATTGATTTAGCTCTGGGCACTCAGCCCATTTCTATTCCACTATACCGTATAGCCCTGCCGGAGTTGAAATAATTGAAGGAGCAATTACAAGACTTGCTTGATCAGGGATTTGTTAGACCCAGTGTCTCGCCCTGGGGTGCACCAGTATTATTTGTAAAGAAGAAAGATGGTTCTATGCAGATGTGTATAGATTATCGGCAGTTGAATAAGGCCACTATCAAAAACAAATGTCCGCTGCCAAGAACTGATGACCTATTTGATCAGCTTCAGGGTGCCAAGGTATTTTCGAAGATTGATTTGAGTTCTGGTTACCATCAGTTGAAGATTAGGGCATTTGATATTCCTAACACAGCTTTTCGGACTCGATATGAGTATTACGAATTACTAGTGATGTCATTTGGGTTGACAAATGACCAGCAACATTTATGGATTTGATGAATCGGGTGTTCAAGCGCTATTTGGATTCTTTTGTGGTTGTATTCATTGATGATATCTTGATGTACTCTAGCAGTCGAGAGGAGTATGAGCAGCATCTTCGGAGTGTGCTTCATACTTTGAAGAATAATCAGTTATATGCCAAATTTTCAAAATGTGAATTTTGGTTAGACTCAGTTGCCTTTTTGGGGTATGTGGTATCAGCAGAAGGCATAAAGGTGGATCCTAAGAAGATTGAGGCTGTTCAGAATTGGCCTAGACCTACTTCAGTTACAGAAATCCGGAGTTTTTTGGGTTTAGCAGGTTATTATCGTCAGTTCGTGGAAGGGTTTTCATCTATAACAAGCTCATTGACCAGACTGACCTAGAAAGGTGTCCCATTCAGATGGTCAAACAAGTGCGAGTTAAGCTTTCAGAAGCTCAAGACTGCTTTGACTACGATGCTAGTATTGGTGTTACCCACAGGTTCAGGGTCGTATACGGTATATTGTGACGCATCTCACATTGGGCTTGGTGCAGTATTAATGCAAGATGGCAAGGTAATTGCATATGCGTCGCGGCAGTTGAAAGTTCACGAGAAGAATTATCATGTTCATGACTTAGAACTGGCAGCCATTGTTCATGCGCTGAAGATTTGGAGGCATTACCTCTACGGTGTCTCGTGTGAGGTATTTACTGATCATCGTAGCCTTTAGTATCTGTTCAAACAAAAAGATCTTAATTTGAGGCAGAGAAGATGGTTGGAATTGTTGAAAGACTATGATATCACCATTTTGTATCACCCCGGAAAGGCCAATGTGGTGGCCGATGCTTTGAGTAGAAAGGTTGTGAGTATGGGCAGTCTTGCGTATATTCCGGTTGGTGAGAGGCTATTAGCTACAGATGTTCAGACTTTGGCTAATCAATTCGTGAGGTTGGATATTTCAGAACCCAGTCGGGTTCTAGCTTGCACAGTCACTCGGTCTTCTTTCTATGAGCGCATCAGAGAGAGGTAGTATGATGATCCTCATTTACTTGTCCTTAAGGACACGGTGTGGCACGGTGATGCCAAATAGGTTGCTGTGGGGGAAGATGGAGTTCTGCGAATGCAGGGTCTTATTTGTATGCCTAATGTGGATGGGCTTCGTGAATTAATTCTTGATGAGACACACAGTTCCAGGTATTCTATTCATCCAGGTACCGCCAAAATGTATCAAGATTTTCGGCAACATTATTGGCGGAGGAGAATAAAAAAGGATATAGTTGCACATGTAGCTCGGTGTCTGAATTGTCAGCAAGTTAAGTATGAGCATCATAGACCTGTTGATTTGCTTCAGAAGTTAGAAATTCCTGAGTGGAAATGGGACTATGGATTTTGTTGTTGGACTCCCACGGACTCACAGAAAATTTGACCTAGTTTGGGTCATTGTGGATAGGTTGACCAAGTCAGCACATTTCATTCCAGTGGCAGTCACCTATTCTTCAGAGAGGTTAGCTGAAATTTACATTCGTGAGATTATCCGCCTTCACGGTGTGCCCGTGTCTATTATTTCAGATCGAGGTACGCAGTTTACCTCACACTTCTGGAGGGCTGTACAACGTGAGTTAGGCACGCGGGTTGAGTTGAGTACATCATTTCATCCACAGACAGACGGACAGTCAGAGCGCATCATTCAGATATTGGAAGATATGTTTCGCGCTTGTGTTATAGACTTTGGAGGTTCTTGGGATCAATTCCTGCAACTCGCAGAGTTTGCTTATAATAATAGCTACCAGTCGAGCATTTAGATGGCCCCATATGAGGCATAATACGGAAGGTGATACCGATCGCCAGTTGGTTGGTTTGAACCGGGAGAGGCTCGGTTGTTGGGTACCGATTTGGTACAGGATGCTTTGGATAAGATCAAAGTTATTCAGGATCGACTTTTACAGATCAGTCTAGGCAAAAGAGTTATGCCGACCGTAAAGTTCGTGATATTTCATTCATGGTTGGAAAAATAATATTACTCTGGGTTTCACCTATGAAAGGTGTAATGAGGTTCGGAAAGAAGGGCAAGTTGAGACTTAGGTATATTGGACCCTTTGAAATTCTTGAAAGGGTGGGTGAAGTA
The DNA here is from genome assembly GCF_000715075.1 of Nicotiana tabacum. NCBI lineage: Eukaryota > Viridiplantae > Streptophyta > Magnoliopsida > Solanales > Solanaceae > Nicotiana > Nicotiana tabacum. Next base: position 6,112,158 of record NC_134101.1, on the reverse strand, counting down.
GCCTACAGGCTTGCATTACCACCTAGTTTATCAGTGGTTCATCCGGTGTTCCATGTGTCTATGCTTTGAAAATATCATGGTGATCCGTCCCATGTGTTAGATTTTAGCTCAGTCCAATTGGATAAAGATTTGACTTACGAGGAGGAGCCGGTGGCTATTCTAGCCCGGCAGGTCCGACAGTTGAGGTCTAAGAGTTATCCTTCAGTTCGAGTGCAATGGAGAGGTCAGACAGAAGAGACATCTACCTGGGAGTCCGAGTCGGACATGCGAAGTAAATATCCACACTTATTCACCAGCTCAGGTACTTTTTCTAACTTCGTTCGAGGACGAACGTTTGCTTTAGAGGTGGAAAATGTGATGATCCAAAATGTCATCTTTAAATTTGAAAAATTAATTCTATATTCTAAGACCTCGAAAAGCACTATTTATCACTCCTTGACTTGTGTGCATAGTCCGTAAAAGTTTTCGAAAAGTTTTTATGTGAAAAATGGATTAAAATATGAAATAGAGCCTTAAAACTTAATTGAGTTGACTTTGGTCAACATTTTGAGCAAACAGACCCGGATCAGTATTTTGACAGTTCCGGTAGGTCCGTATCGTGATTCGGGACTTGAGCGTATGCCCAGAATTTAATTTGGAGGTCCCTAGCACAAGTTATGACCATTTAACTGAAACTAGTAATTTAAAGGCTAAAGATTTCCAAGTTCGACCACGGGATTGACTTTTTGATATCGGAGCCGGAATCTGATTCTAGAAATTTGAATAGCTCAGTTATGTCATTTAGGACTTGTGTGCCAAATTTGAAGTCATTCCGGATTCATTTAATATGTTTTGGCACGAGATTTACAAATTGAAAAGTTTAAAACTCAAAAGTTCGAATAGAGGTGTGAATTGTAATTTCAGCGTTGTTTGACGTGATATGAGACCCCACGTAAATCCGTATTATGTTACGGGACTTGTTGATATATTCGGACGGGGTCCCGAGTACCCCGAGTGTGATTCGGATCAAAATCGGATCAAATTGTGAACTTAAACAAATTCTGGAAATTTACTGCCTCCAATGTAATCGCACCTGCGAGGGTCTTGGCGCAGGTGCGATGTCGCAGGTGCGGTGGAATTTCGCAAATGCGGGACTAGGCTGGCCTGGGATCTTCGTAGGTGCGGCCATTTTTGCGCAAAGGCGCGACTGCAGATGCGGTCCTAAGTTCCGCAGATGCGGACACACGCTGGGGCAAACCATTTCGCATGGTGCGAGATTTTTCTCGCAAATGCGAGCTCGCAAGTGCGAGCCCAGGCACCCCAGGTGCGGAAATGCCTGGGCAGTGTTAAAAACGAAGAGTCTGAGATTTTTACTCATTTTAGTCATTTTGAGCTCGGGTAAGGCGAATTCTTGGGCGATTTTCACGAAAAAATCTGGGGTAAGTGTTCCTTATCCTATATTGATTATATTTCATTATTCCATACTCATTTACATCATGAATCCGTGAATTTATTGGAGAAAAATCAGATTTTTATAAAATCTTCCAAAACTGAAAATTTAATATTTGAGGGTCCATTTGACATCGGAATTTGATAATTTTTGTATGGTTGGACTCGTCTCGGAATGGGTATTCGGATTTCGTAAGTTTTTTCGAGATTTGAGATGTGGGCCCCACTATTAATTTTTAAAATGAATTTTGAATTTTTATCCGAAAAATTAGTAAATTCATATGGAATTAATTCCTATGATTCATATTGAGTATATCGAATTATTTGTGAATAGATTTGAAGCTTTTGGAGTCAAATTTAAAAGAAAAAGTTGTGGTCGCGTAATTGATTGAAATTGCAAAGCGAGGTAAGTGTTGTGGTTAACCTTGACTTAAGGGAATAGAACCCTTAAATTATTTGTTATGTGAAATGCATGTGAACGACGTATAGGTGAGGTGACGAGTGTCTATACGTCATCAAATTAATTGTTTGCATAATTATTTAAAAATCATAAATTATTGTAAGACACGAATTAATTGTTATAATAATTGTTTCTCTCCTATTCTTTGTCAAATATTAATTCTTGAATTTAAATTAATCGGTATCTTTTCTATTTTCTTTAATATTGCTAGTAAAATATTAAAATTACTTAGAAAATTATTCCGCAAATAATTGATATATGTTTAACGTATTAGTTGGCTTGCTTACCTATAGTATTGGGCGCTATCACGACCTTTAGGTGAAATTAGGTCATGACGCAAACCAATTATGGTCGAGTTTTATTTTCCAATACCAAACCAAATCACATCGAATTTTTGTTTTCCGGTTTGACTCGGATTATTGGTTTGGTGCGGTTTATCGGTTTTCTTTGTACACCCCTACTTCACCGTTCCAAAAGAATGGTAGGTGTCACGATCCAATTTTACCTATAGGTCGTGATGACGCCCAACACCATAGCTGGGAAAGCCAACTAGTGAATTAAACATATATTTTCCCATTTAATAAATTTTCGAGTAATTAAACTCTTTTTACATGCAAGATTTAAGAAAAATATAAAAGGTTCCTATTAAATAAAAAACTAAGGAAATAATTCAAATCACAATTCTACTAGTGTGTGTGCCAAAACCTGGTGTCACAAGTATATGAGCATCTAGTAGATTTTACAAAAATTCTAAATACTGTTTGAATATAAAATAGACAGAATACAAAGTACAAGGAGTGACACCAGTTGCTGCAGAATGGCTCAGAAAGGCAGCTCACCACCAAACCTCCGGATAATGTGGATTCACACCGGTAGGACCGCCTAAAGTTCCTGTCTCAGATCCTGCACAAGAAGTGCAGCAAGCGTAGCATGAGTACGTAAACAACGTGTACCCAGTAAGTGTAACGACCCGACTTGTCATTTTACGAATTAGCGTCCCGTTCAGCGGCTTAAGACCTCGAGAAGCTTCGTAATATGTAATATGACCCATGGGTGTGGTCGAGTTTGATTTTCGGAAGATTCAGAAATAAATTGAAAGAACAATTCTTATTTAGAAGCTTAAATGGAAAGAGTTGACCGGAGAGTTGACTTTTGAGCAAACGACCCCAGAATGGAATTTTGATGATGTTAATAGCTTCGTATGGTGATTTCAGACTTAGGCGTATGTCTGGATTTGGATTTGGAAGTCTATAGGACAATTCGACGTATTTTGGCGAAAGTTGGAAAATAGACGATTTTCGAAAAGTTCCATCAAAGGTTGAATTTTTAATAACGAGGTCGGAATCTGATTCTGGAAATTAGAATAGGCCTGTTATGTCATTTATGACTTGTGTGCAAAATTTGAGGTCAATCGGACTTGATTCGATAGGTTTCGACATCGAATGTAGAAGTTGGAAATTTCATAATAGACTAAAGTTTCAAGTAAGTTCGCACAAGACCTAATTTTAAATGAGCATAACTTTCATGATACAAAGTGTTATATGGTGTATTACCTATCAAATGAAATATCTTTGAGTCTAGTTTCTAACTCTTCAAATCGTTCACCATTTAGATACTCCTACAAGAAGTTATGACCAAATTACCAAAGGCTGGAAAAATGCGATTCTGCGATCGCAAAATCATTATGCGATCGCGAAAGTGCTTATGCGACCGCAAACTGGTCGCAGAATGGACCAAAATAGCCCAGTTATGGGCACCAATTTTTGTGACCATTTTGCAACCCGCATACCCATTCTGCGGTCCATTATGCGACCGCATACCTACTTTCGGAGGGTTAATTTTTCTATTTTCATAACCCAACCCCATTTTGATAAATAGGCTTTGGGGTTTATTTTGGGGCAATTATCTGAGGTTTTTTTTAGAGAGAAGTGAGAGTGTTCTAGAGAGATGAAGTAGATGAAGTAGATGAAGTGTTTTGTTAATCAAGATCTTGTCCAAACTTTGAAATCCAACAAGGAAATCTCACAAGTTCTTCATCTAAGATGTAAGGTTCCATACCCTAATTTTCAATTTCGAATTTGGGTTGAAAATGGTAGAAATCTTCAAATACTTTAATTGAAGATTTGAAGGGCAATCCGATGTCGGAATTCGATAATTTTTGTATGGTTGAACTCGTATCGGAACGGGTGTTCGAATTTCATAAGTTTTTTCGTGATTCGAAATGTGGGTTCCACCGTCGATTTTAAAAATGATTTTCGGATTTTAATAAGGAATATTAGTAATTTCATATGGAATTAATTCCTACGATTCGTATTGAGTATATTGAATTGTTTGTATCTAGATTTGAAGCGTTCGGACACGAATTCGTGAGGCAAAGGTTTATTGAAATCTTGAATTTGGTTGCGAAGCGAGGTAAGTGTCTTGCTTAACCTCGAGTGGGGGAATTATCCCTTAGGCATTGAGTCTTATGTGCCATTTGTGAAATGTGAAAAGTCGTGTACGCGAGGTGACGAGTACGTACTCGGGCTTATATGTGCAAAATTCATTGAGTTAAAGTCTTGGAAATATTGTGTAGTAATTTGGATAATTGTTTGTATTTATTAAATCATCTATTTGCCATGCCTAAATCCTTGTTGTTGAATTTATTTTTATATGACAATTTGATGTGATTGTTACTTGAAAACTAATGTAATTTGCTGAGTATTGTTGGTTTGATATTTTTTGGAATTAAATTTCAATATGAACTTTCCCTATGAAAATAATTAATTAAGCAAGTTTTAAAAGAAGTGTTAATATAATTATCTAAATTTGGATTAATGAAGGCTTTGCTTTATACTGAGTAACTTCTATCTCTGTTGATTATTTTTTGGGTGTTATACACATTGTATGGAGCCTTCGGCTAATTGTTGTAAAATTAATCGATTTGGTTGTATCTTTAAAATTTTGGTTGTGGCTATTGGGCAAAATGAATTGATTTTTATTATGTTGCCATGTTAATTTCCCGTGTAAATTGTTGTGTTGTATGAGTTATTATTTTGAGGAGATAAGGGTGGCATTTTACCGTTGATACTATATGGGTATAAGGGTGGCATTTCACTGTTATTATGTTTGTTGGAATATTGTCTGGGCGGAGCAATAGGGGCAGCTATAGGAGCGATAAGGGTGGCTATTGGTATTGTCAGGGCGGAGGGATAAGGGTGGCTATAGGAGAGATAAGGGTGGCTATTGTCAGGGATGGTATGTAATGATGAGGAGTGCTTGCATTGGTGATTTTTATGTGATGTTGTGATTTTTCTTGTGTTTATTTTTATAACTTGTGCAAGTTGTCTTGTTGTTGGTAAATTGATAATAATATGATTTATGTTGAAATTGAGAGCATGTGGCTATTGCCAGGCGGATTATAAACATTTAGTTTTAGCACGAGGTGCCGTGAGTAAATAATGAGGATATTGGCACGTGAATTGTCCGTGTAGTTGTGATATGAAATGTGGGCACGAGGTGATGTGATTAAATGATAAGGATATTTGGCACGTGAATTGTCCGTGCAGTTGTGATATGAAATGAGGGCACGAGGTGCCAGGGAAATATGATGATTTAATTATGGGCACGAAGTGCCGTGAAAATATAAAAATGGGTTGAGACCCGTATTTATGAAAAATATAAAAATGGGCTGAGACCCGCATTTTTTATGATTATGAAATGAGGTGTCACATGGTGACTTTTTAATTGAAAGAATTATATTCAAAATATTTATTTGGAATGATTTTATTCAAAAAGAATTATATGAAAGAATTTTATATTCGAAAGATGTTTATTTGAGGAAAATATATTTGAAAAAGAGTTTTATTAGTAAGAATTATATGCGAAAGATATGTAATTGAAGAACTTGATTTAACTGAGTGTAATTGTATTTACCAATTGTTGAGCGATATTAATGGTGATTTAATTGTCTTAATGTGCATATCACTGGTTGTATTATGTTGCCCTTATTGTTATTTGCTTCCTATTATTTTGTATATTATATTGCACAGGTTATTAGACTAGTGAGTGTCTTGACTGTGCCTCGTCTCTACTCTACTGAGGTTAGTCTTGATACTTACTGGGTACCGACCGTGGTGTACTCATACTACACTTCTGCACATTCTTGTGCAGAGCCAGGTATTGGAGATATCGGACTTGAGCAGAATTAAAGCGGGATCGTAAGGATTCAAGGTAGAGCTGCTTGGTCGTCGCAGTCCCTTTGAGTCTTTTAATTTCATTGTACTGTTAATTTTTAATCAAACAATATTGTATATTTGGTCCTCGTGATCATTCCATGTATTCAGTTGGAGTTCATGACTCAGTACTACCAGTCTTGGGAGGTTTTATATTCATATTTGTTCTGCTATTAGTTTTGATTGCCTATTTAATTAAAAATAAATGGCTTCAAAAATGTAATTGAAATCGGCTTACCTAGTCGTAGAGACTAGGTGCCGTCACGATGCCTGTAGTGGGATTTTGGGTCGTGACAAGTTGGTATCAGAGCTCTAGGTTCATAGGTTTTACGAGTCACGAACGAGTCTAGTAGAGTCTTGTGTATCAGTACGGAGACGTCTGTACTTATCTTCGAGAGGCTACAGAACTATTAGGAAATTTCCATTTCTTTCATTCCTATCATGCAGAATTTGTTGGATTTGGAATTTGAGACTTTGTATCTCTATTCTCTCACAGATAGTGAGGACACGTGCTACCGGGGTTAGCTGAGCAGGCATCCGCACATACTGTTAGGGATACAAGAGGCCGGGGCCGAGGCCGAGGTAGAGGTCGAGGAAGGGCACATTGTGCAACTAGAGCACATGTCAGAACAACAGTTGAGGACCCACCAGTAGCTCCAGTTGGGGGACAGGTACCAGAAACACCTGTTGTTACCCCCGGACTTCAGGAGACTTTAGCACAATTCTTGAGTATGGTTGGTACATTAACTCAGGCGGGATTTATCTTTGTTGCACCAAATATTTCGCAGATTGGGGGAGTAGCTCAGACTCCTACCACAACTCCAGAGCAGCAGGTTCACGTTGGTCAGGTTCCGGGTGTAATACCTGTACAACCTGTTATTCCGGTTCGTGTAATGACCCGGCCAGTCATTTGGAGAATTTAAGTCCCGTCTTGTGTCATAAGGCCTTGAGCAGCTTCATATTATATGTATTGACTTGCGTGCATGGTTGAATTTAGTTACCGGATGATTCAGAGTGATTTGGGACACTTAGTCCCTAAAACGGAAGATTAAGTCTTAGGATTTTGACCGTAGTCGGAACTATGTGAAGACGACTCCGGAATGGAGTTCCGTTAGTTCTATTAGCTCTGTTGGGTAATTTTGGACTTAGGAACGTGTCCGGACTATAAATCTGAGGTCTGTAGCTGATTTAGGCTTGAAATGGCGAAAGTCGAATTTTTGGAGATTTGGACCAGAAGTGGACTTTTTGATATCGGGGTCGGAATGCAATTCCGAGAGTTGGAATAACTCCGTTATGTTATTTGGGACTTGCCTACAAAATTTGACATCATTCCGGGTTGATTTGATAGGTTTCGGTACGGGTTTTAGAAGTTGAAAGATTTGAAATTAATAAGTTCGATTCATGGTGCGATTCGTGGTTTCAACGTTGTTTGATGTGACTTTAAGGCTCGACTAAGTTCGTATGGTGTATTAGGATTGGTTGGTATGTTTGGTTGAGGTCCCGGGGGCCTCGGGTGAGTTTCGGGTGCTTAACGGATTAAAAGTTTGATTTGTGTTACTACTATGTCTTCAGGCTTCTGGTATTTTCGCACCTGCGAAGAGGAGACCGCAGGTGCGAGAGCACACGTGCGGAGAGGCAGGCGCAGAAGCGGAAAAATGGAGGAGTGCCAGGGGTCGCAGGTGCGAGGAAAATTCCTCATCTGCGATACCCGCAGATGCGAAGATTGAGGCACTGGTGCGAGAAGAGCTGGACTTGACAGTCTCCGTAGGTGCGGAGAAATTGTAAGCATCAGCAGCTCCGCAGAAGCGGGCACGCAGAAGCGAGAGGAAGCGCAGGTGTGGTTGGACATGTGCACCTGCGGTCGCGCAGATGCGGCTATTTATGCGCAGGTGCGGTCACGCCTAGGCAGAAAAGAGAAATCTAAGGGTTTGGTTTCATTCTTTGTTTTTGGACTTGAGAGCTCGGAATTTGGCGATTGTTTGAGGGTTTTTCAGAGGAAACTTTGGGGTAATGATTCCTAACTCGTTTTTGGTTGTTTTTCATTAATCCATAGTTGTTTTCTCCATTTAGTTTCGGGTTTGGATTGAAAATTTAGGAAAAATGGGAAGAAGTTCTTTAACTAAGAGTTTTGAGTTTTGATTGGGATTTAGACATCAGATTTGGATAATTTTTGTACGAGTGAACTCGCGAGTGAATGGGTGTTCGCATTTTCTGACTTTTACCCGATTCCGAGACGTGGGCCGGGTCGACTTTTTAGGGTGAATTTCGGAATTTTTATTAAATATTGATTTCATTGATTAGATAAGTTTATTATTGTTGTATTCATGTTATGCAATTATGTTTGGCTAGATTTGGGCCATTCGGAGTTGGATAATTGAGGAAAGGACATTCTTACAGACTGTTTGAGCTTGGTTTGAAGTAAGTATCTGGCCTAACCTTGTGTGGGGGATTTTTCCCTTAGGATTTGAGTCTTCTATGTTGATTTGTAGTCCATGCACGTGAGGTGACGAGTGCGTGCTCGGACTTATTTGTGAAAAGTTGGCCTTTTAGGATTCTTAGGTCCTTATATTCACTGAGTATGAAGTTGTTCTTGATATGAATAAGTTCCTATTTCCTAGTTTCACCTCTACATGCTTTAATTAGAATTAATTGCTTTCAGGATTCACTCTTATTGCCTATTGGACTCTTATTTGACTTAACTGAAGATTTTGTTTACCTCCTCTATTGTCATGCTATCTTTCATAACTGCTTATCTTAATTTGAAATTATTATTATATCATCGTATAATTTGTTTAGTCTTAATTGAGGTTATGATTATCTTTCCGCTGCTTATCCTTAATTAAATTGTTGAAAATCCTTAGAAATTTCTCAACCTTAAAAGAAGTTTTAGATATCCTATATCTTAGTCGACTTGTTTTATTTGAAATTATTTGATTCGTGTTAGTTTTCCTGTTGTTGAAATGTATATTGTGGGATCGTTGATACACATTAGTTTCCCTTTGTTGAGTTGTTCTCTTTACGCCTAGCATTATTTACTGTGGTTATTCTTTGTGATTTGGTCCCACATTTTCCTGTGATTTTAAAAGTTCTTGAGTTGATTTACTTGTCGTACTTTGTATAATTGCCATTGTTGTTGTTGTATTTGTTGTGGTGATGCACGAGGTTTCTACCGTGCAACTGTTATTATTGTGATGCACGAGGTTTCTGCCGTGCGGTTGTTGTTATGGGGTTGCACGAGGTTTCTACCGTGCTATTGTTACTATTGATTTTGCACATAAGGCGTGACAAGGTGGGATATATATATATATATATATATATATATATATATATATATATATATGTATGGGTTGCGCATGTGGCGAGACAAGGTGGGAACATTATTATGCACGTGTGGCGAGACAAGGCGGGCAATTATGTTACTATTGCACACGTGGCGAAACAAGGTGAGCTGTGTCAGGGATTGATTTGTGATTTATGGCCTGGGGGCATTCTTGTTGTTGATATTTGTGTAGTGGTATACGTACCTGTGTGAGCTTGATCTTGTGAAAGCTGTGAGAAAATGTTCTACGTGTTGTCCGTTCTTCTTCTTCCTTATGCTTATTTGCTGGTATGGACTATGTTAGGACACTTGCACAAGCATACACGCAGTTAAGCACTCTTATCGGATTAGAGGTGTTCTTGATATTGTTGAGCATAGATGCTCACTCTTGTTTACTTGCCTTCTATGTGAGAATGACTCTATTGGCACGTGAGTCGTCAGTGTGGTTATGAGGTGTTATGAGGGCACAGGATTCCAAGTATTAGGGTTCGGGTATTGAGACCCGTGAGATTGTAAATTGTCCGAGGTTCGGTACCTCGTGGAGTTGTTGACTAAAACCTGATGTAAAAGTGGTTGTAATTACTGAGTTATTACTTGTCCTTGCTGTATTCGTGATTCCGGATTTAGGTTGTGTTCCATTCACTTTGTCTGCATCATTTTCATGATATTCCGCTGATACTTGTTATTTTTTTGCTTTAATGCCATCACTGTATTGTGAGCCATATTGCATAGTCTTTATGTAGACATCATACTTTTGTTATTCATGTACTTATATCTGTCCGGTTTATTAGACCAGTGGGTGTCTTGACTGTTTCTCGTCACTACCCCACTGAGGTTAGTCTTGATACTTACTGGGCACCGCTGTGGTGTGCTCATGCTACTCTTCTGCACATTTTTGTGCAGATCCAGGTACTTGTTCGTTAGCTAGCTGTGTGGACTGTTGCTGTGGAGACTCAAGGTAAACCTGCTGCTGCGTTCGCAGGCTTCGGAGTCACCTTCTAGTTTTCGTTTTGCACTGTTTATACTTATTTCTAGATAGTTGTATTTAGAAGTTTTCTAGCAAACATTCTGTAGAGCTTATGACTTGTACTACCGGTTTTGGGAATTTTAAGAGATTCTAATTAAATAATGTTGTTGTTTTAATTATTGTTAGGCTTACCTAGTCCCTAAGACTAGGTGTCATCACGATGCCCAACAGAGGGAAAATTGGGTCGTGACAGTTCGGCCTGAGGTCAGGCCAGAGGCATCAGAAGAAGAACAGAAGAGACTTGAAAGGTTTAAGAGGTATAGTCCACCTACTTTCGGTGGCACAGCTACAGAGGATGCCCAAGGATTTCTAGAAACTTATCACCGTATTCTCCGCACCATGGGTATTGTGGAAGTGAGCGGAGTTTCCTTTACTACATTTCAACTATCAGGCGCAGCGTATCGGTGGTGGCAAATCTATGAAGAAGGTAGACCAGATGGTGCAACACCACTAACTTGGGCTCAATTTTTGGAAATGTTTTTGAAAGAGTTTGTTCCCCAGACTCTCCGGGATGCATGGCACACAGAGTTTGAACGGTTGTGCCAGGGCACTATGATAGTGTTAGAATATGCTATCAGGTTTAGTGAATTAGCCCGTCATGCACCTATCTTGGTTCCTACAGTTAGAGAGCGAGTCCGCAGATTCATCGAGGGGCTCAATTATGATCTTAAAAATATGCATGGCTCGAGAGTTGCAAACTGATACTCCATTTCAGCAAGTAATGGAGAGTGCGAAGAGGATCGAGGGTGTTCTAGGTGAGAAAAGGAAGTATAAGGAGGCAAAAAGGTCTCGAAGCTCTGGAGGGTTCAGTGGATTTTACTCCTCATCTATGGCCCATTATGGCGGAGGATCGAGAAGTCGGTCAGCTCAGTCCGCACATCAGATTACTCAGGGTGCTCCAGCAAGTTCTTATAGTGCACCACTTATACGAAATTTTTACAGCGGTTATTCCAGTTATCCGGCACAGACTCAGTACGAGCAACCGCGACCTTAGAGGGGTTGTTATGAGTGTGGTGATACTAGGCACATTATGAGAGATTTTCCTAGACTTGGGAGGGGTGGATTTTATCAGAACACTCAGGCATAACTAGTTAGGGGTGGAGGACAGGCGGGTAGAGGGTGCCCTAGAGGGGGAGGCCCAGCCCGTTAATATATTTGCTATGGTGAGGCTGAGGCCACTACACCAGATGGTGTCGTTACATGTATGATCCTGATTTGTTATAAAAGGATATTTGTCTTTAATTTGATTCGGTTCTGAATATTGAGGTGAGTCCTCCTATTACGCTCCGCTTATGGGTGAGCATCGTAATTTTGTGAACCACTTATATGTTTATCCCTGTTGGGAGGTTTAATAATGATTAGCCCGTGTCTATCATTTTATTTTGTACACCATTGAGGGCTATAAGTCCAAAAGTGACTTTTTATTTCTCACTACAGTGGGTTTTGATGTGATTTCGGAATAACTGATTTCAAATTTTATGAATTTTATGCCCTATTGGAATGGGGGTTCATTATGTGTTGTGAAAAATAATTTACGGAATTTATTGAAAAGAAGAAAGAAAGGAAATTGAAAATTTCAGTTGGCACAATGTGCAAAATACTTGTGATTCGGAGTTGAGGACGAGATCCTCATATTTTTATATGATATGAAATATTTAAACCGGGCTACAAGCCACGGTAGAAGTTATATAAGGACGAGGTCCTGGTGGTGAAATTTTTATGAGTTTAAATTCTCCCTTTATGAAATTAAATTTGTACTATAATATAAACAGGGAGTCATACCTTTTAGGCTTATTTAAAAAAGAAATTCGCGTATGAATTTCTCTATGCATAATTTGCCAAATTCGTGCTGTAATTATGGATTTTTAGCCTATGATATGAGTGCCCAAGTGGCGTTAAATGTGACTCATTAATCCGAGTAAGTAATCACGAGGTCTTCATGCCTCACATTCTGTTGTCAGTGTTGTAAAAATTCGAAACGAGGTGGTGGTTAATATGAAATTAATTGATGATGCTGGAATTAATTATGAACAGCTTTTAAGACCATAGATGTGGTGATGAGCATACATATGATGTGCTTCATATCCTGACATCATTATGATAATGTAATGCTCATAATACCGAGATTAGTATTATTGATATATACCTTGTTAGGAGTTGTTTTGGTGTTACTTTGGAAGGTGGATAGACATATTTACAGGGAAGACTCTGCCAAAATTTCTGAAAAATTTGGGAGTTAGAAAAATTTGGGAGATTGATATGTGCGAAAGAAGAGAAAAGTTATGTTATGTGATCAAGGGCAAATGATTCTAAGCGGGGAAGAATGAAACACCCCAGAAATTTTTTGAAATACTTCAACACTATTAAGAAAATTGATGTGTGCATAGGCACGAGTTTCTATAGACAGTTGAGACTAATACCGTGCGTTATTGTGAAACATCAGGCCTTTGAAAATGTTTGGAGTGTAAGAAATTGGTCTTAAAGTTTACAAATATGGATAAAAGAAATAATCTCAAATGAGATAGTGTTGCCCATCTTATCTCAAATGCGGTAACGTCGGATCAACTATGAGTATGTGTGTAAAAGTAAAATCATCAATTTGGTAACCTCAGAATAATTCTTAGCACGTTCGAGGGCGAACGTTTGTTTAAGAGGTGGATAATATAACGATCCGACATGTTGTTTTAAGAATTAGCGTCCCGTTCAGCGGCTTAAGACCTCGAGAAGCTTCGTAATATGTATTATGACCCATGGGTGTGGTCGAGTTTGATTTTTGGAAGATTCAGAAATAAATTGAAAGAACAATTCATATTTAGAAGCTTAAATGGAAAGAGTTGACCGGAGAGTTGACTTTTGAGCAAACGACTCCGAAATGGAATTTTGATGATGTCAATAGCTTTGTATGGTAATTTCGTACTTAGGCATATGTCCGGATTTGGATTTGAAAGTCCGTAGGACAATTCGACGCATTTTGGCGAAAGTTGGAAAATAGACGATTTTCGGAAAGTTCGATCGAAGGTTGAATTTTTGATAACGAGGTTGGAATCTGATTCTGGAAATTGGAATAGGTCTGTTATGTCATTTATAAATTGTGTTCAAAATTTGAGGTCAATCGGACTTGACTCGATAGGTTTCGACATCGAATGTAGAAGTTGGAAATGTCATAATAGACTAAAGTTTTAAGTGAGTTCGCACAAGACCTAACTTCAAATAAGCATAACTCTCATGATATGAAGTGTTATATGGTGTATTACCTATCAAAGGAAATATCTTTGAGTCTTTCAAACCGTTTGTCATTTGGATACTCCTACAAGAAGTTATGACCATATTACCAAAGGCTGGAAAAATGTGATTCTACGACCAATTTAGCGATTGCAAAATCGTTATGCGGTCGTGAAAGTGATTTTGTGACCGCAAACTGGTCGCAGAATGGACCAGAATAGCCCAGTTCTGGGCACCGATTTTTGCGACCATTTTGCGACCCGTATACCCATTCTGCGGTCCATTATGCGACGACATACCTGCTTTCGGAGGGTTAATTTTTCTATTTTCATAACCCGACCCCATTTTGATACATAGGCTTTGAGATTTATTTTCGGGCAATTATCTGAGTTTTTTTAGAGAGAAGTGAGAGTGTTCTAGAGAGAGGAAGTAGATGAAGTGTTTTGTTAATCAAGATCTTGTCCAAACTTTGAAATCCAACAAGGAAATCTCACAAGTTCTTCATCTAAGAGGTAAGGTTTCATACCCTAGTTTTCAATTTCGAATTTGGGTTGAAAATGGTAGAAATCTTCAAATACTTTAATTGAATATTTGAAGGGCAATCCGATGTCGGAATTCGATAATATTTGTATGGTTGAACTCGTATCGGAACGGGTGTTCGGATTTCGTGTGAGTTTTTCCGATATTCGAAACGTGGGTCACACTGTCGATTTTTATAATGAATTTTGGATTTTAATACGGAATATTAGTAATTTCATATGGAATTAATTCCTACGATTTGTATTGAGTATATTGAATTGTTTGTGACTAGATTTGAAGCGTTCGGACACAAATTCGCGAGGCAAAGTTTATTAGAATCTTGAATTTGGTTGCGAAGCGAGGTAAGTGTCTTGCTTAACCTCGCGTGGGGGAATTACCCCTTAGGCATTGAGTCTTATGTGCCATTTGTGAAATATGAAAAGCCATTCGATAACTCTTGTTGTTGGTAAATTGATAATAATCTGATTTATGTTGAAATTGAGAGCCTGTGGCTATTACCAGGCGGATTATAAATATTGAGTTTTAGCACGAGGTTCCATGAATAAATAATGAGCATATTGGCACATGAATTGTATGTCCAGTTGTGATATGAAATGTGGGAACGAGGTGCTGTGATTAAATGATAATGATATTTGACACATGAATTGTTCGTGCATTTTTGATATGAAATGAGGGCACGAGGTACCAGGGAAATATGATAATTTAATTATGGGCACGAAGTGCCGTGGAAATATGAAAATGGGTTGAGACTTGTGTTTACGAAAAATATGAAAATGGGCTGAGACCCGTATTTTTTATGATTATGAAATGAGGTGTCACATGGTGACTTTTTAATTGAAAGAATTATATTCAAAATATTTATTTGGAATGATTTTATTCAAAAAGAATTATATGAAAGAATTTTATATTCGAAAGATGTTTATTTGAGGAAAATATATTTGAAAAAGAGTTTTATTAGTAAGAATTATATGCGAAAGATATGTAATTGAAGAACTTGATTTAACTGAGTGTAATTGTATTTACCAATTGTTGAGCGATATTAATGGTGATTTAATTGTCTTAATGTGCATATCACTGGTTGTATTATGTTGCCCTTATTGTTATTTGCTTCCTATTATTTTGTATATTATATTGCACAGGTTATTAGACTAGTGAGTGTCTTGACTGTGCCTCGTCTCTACTCTACTGAGGTTAGTCTTGATACTTACTGGGTACCGACCGTGGTGTACTCATACTACACTTCTGCACATTCTTGTGCAGAGCCAGGTATTGGAGATATCGGACTTGAGCAGAATTAAAGTGGGATCGTAAGGATTCAAGGTAGAGCTGCTTGGTCGTCGCAGTCCCTTTGAGTCTTTTAATTTTATTGTACTGTTAATTTTTAATCAAACAATATTGTATATTTGGTCCTCGTGATCATTCCATGTATTCAGTTGGAGTTCATGACTCAGTACTACCAGTCTTGGGAGGTTTTATATTCATATTTGTTCTGCTATTAGTTTTGATTGCCTATTTAATTCAATAAAAAATGGCTTCAAAAATATAATTGAAATCGGCTTACATAGTCATAGAGACTAGGTGCCATCACGACGCCTGTGGTGGGATTTTGGGTCGTGACAGTAAGTATCAAGTCTAATCTCGAAGAAGTAGTGACGAGAGGTCGACTTTGACACTCACTATGGGTCAATAATATTAAAATAGATTTTTTTAATAAACGTGGTTTATCTGAATAACAATAATTTTCTTAACGAGCGGAAATAAATAATTCTTTGAAAATTCAATAATTCCAATAATTCATTTATCTTCACAATCTGCAAATAAAATGTCAAGGCATCGTGTAATTGTTATTATTAAGCACGATTTATGTCGAGGTCGTACAACTCGATCTAGAGTGTCGTGTACACTGCCGATGGATGTGCGACACTATCCATAGATGCATCTATCTACTGCCGAGGTATTCGGCTCGCTCCACAAGAAGAGAATGAATATTTTTATAAGCATTTGACTTAAATATTAATGAGATGTTATACAAAAATTATACGAATTGCATTAGCAGTCTTTCACAATTTCTCCAACAAATATTAATAAACTTAGGCATTTTAATTTAACAAGTATAGTGCAAAATTTCATGTAGTTCATGAATTGGGTCCTAAAACTACCCGAACAATAGCATAATAGTAGCTACGCACGGACTCTCGTCACCTCGTACGTATGTAGCCCCCACAATTAGGAGCAAATATTTATTTACAACACCTATGGGGTAAATTCCCTCTTTCAAGGTTAGACAAGAGACTTACCTCGTCTCAAAGTTCACTTTCCGATCGCAAATTTCGCGTTAAAGCCTCAACTTGGTGTCGAAAAATCCGAAACTAGCCAAATGTTATATAAAATAATTAATACATACTTAACAATTAGAAATTAGAGTATTAGATTAATTAAACAACCCAAATTGGTAAAATTCTTAAAATTCACCCCAGGCCCACGTGCCCGAATTTCAGAAATTTTCAGAGGAAATCATCACCCATAACCTTAAGAACTCAAATACACAATTTGCATCCCATTCCATAACCATTTTCATGGTTAAAATCTCATTTTTATCAAAACCTAGGTTTTTCATCTAAACCCCTGATTTCCACAATTTACATGTTATAATCTAACCATAATCTATGTATTTAACTCACAATAGGTAGAATTAACTTACCTCCAAGTTACTAGTTGAATATCCCTCTCCAGAAGCTCCAAAATCGCCCAAGAATGGAGAAAATGGGCTCAAAAATGGCTGAGCCCCGTTTTAAGACATTCTGCCCAGCGATTTTTCACTTCTGTGGCTAGTCAACCACATCTGCGGAGAGGACCTTGCAGATGCAGTCCTCCCCCTTATCCGGCTCATCCGCTTCTGCGACCAGCGGCTTGCTTTTGGGATACCGCTCCTGCGGTGCATGCGTCGCACCTGCGACCTCGTCCGCTCCTGCGATGCCCTTCTTTGCACATGCGCCTTCGCAGGTGCGGTCTATTTCCCCGCTTCTGCGATCAGTGGTAGCCCCCCTCTTGTCCGCTTCTACGGTTCGTGACTCGCTATTGCGAGCTCACACTTGCAGCTGCCCATGCACAAGTGCGGTTACACCAGAAGTTGGAAGCTTCAGCTATTCCTCCCAAGTTCAAATTTGGTCTGAACCTCGTCCGGTTAACACCCGAGTCCCCCGGGGCCCCGCCCGATCATACCGACAAGTTTGAAATCATAAAACGGGCTCGCTCAAACCCTCAAAATGCATAAAACAACATCAAAACTAAGAATCATACCCCAAACCAAATCGATTCGACTTAGAAATATCAAATTCTTCAAACTTACTCCGAACGCTCCGAAACATACTTAAACTACTCGGAATGACACCAAAATTTAGGTGCAAGTCTTAAATCACCATACAGAACTATTCCCAGGCCCAAAATTTCGAACGGACCTCAATTACTCCAAAACCTACTCCAAACCAAATTTAAATAACTTTAAAACCTTCAAATAGTCAACTTTCACTGTTAAGCGCCGAAGTGCTCCCGGATTGTCCAAAACCCGATTCGAACATATGCGTGAGTCCAAAATCATCATAAGAACCTATTGGAATCGTCAAATTCCAATTCTAATATCTTTTTCTCAAAATATTGATCGAAGTCAAACTTAGCCTTTTTGAAGCCAACTATGGAACCAAGTGTTCCGATTTCAACCCGAACCCTTCCAAATCCCGAACTAACCATCCCCGCAAGTAAAAAAACAGTAAAATCACATACGGGGTGTCACGACCCAAAATCCGTTAAAGGTCGTGATACCACTGTCAGGCAAGCCAACACTAAATAGTTAATTAAATTCTCATTTTAGTATTTTTGAAATCGTAAATTTACTTTAATTTATCTAGTAAAAGATGAATTTACAGAATGAATAACAATGTTATCCAATTTCAATAATGAACATCCCATAATCATCCCAGAACCCGATGTTACAAGTGCATGAGCCTTTTCAAGGAATTTAAAATAAAATATAATAACTGTCCGGAATACAAATTTGGACAGGAAAGAAAATACAATACTCTGAAGGAGACTCTGCTGGCTGCGGAGCGTCGTATAGATTGCAGCTCACCTAAGACCCCGCCATAATCACGCCTCTGCGCCCACAAGGCCGCTAAACATTTGTGTACCTGCACAAAAATGTGCAGCAAGTATAGTATGAGCACGTAAATCAACGCGTACCCAGTGAGTATGCCGCCTAACCCCGAAGAAGTAGTGACGAGGGATCGACTTCGACACTTACTATGGGCTATAAGTAAATAGAATAATATCATTAAAATCGATATGGATTAATTAATGCGGTTGTAAGCCCTTTATTTTGAAGTAAGTAGGCAGTTCTCTTATAATTAAGAACTCTCCAAATTGATTTCCCATTATTTAACAATTTATCTCAGGCCGAGAAGGCAATATCAATTATTACAATTTCCAAATCAATCAATTAAATCATGCGCAAATCATGCCAAGGTCGTACGGCCCGATCTAACAAATATTTAAATTGTGCACTACTAGAGGGTCGAATGGCGCGAATCATAGATGCATCTATTACCCCGCTCGTGAATCATACATGCGACGCGGTCAAATGTAAATTTAAGGAATTACCCAGCTCGCAAATCATACCTGCGACGCGGTCAAACATAAATTTAACATTAAAATCATATCTTTTTCTTGATTCTTTTTAAAATAAGGGAAATTCATCTTGTAGCTTTTTAAGGAAATTACCTTGCTCGCGAAACATACATGCGACGCGGTTACACATAGATTTCTTTAGTTTATATATTATTCCTCACTTCTTTTAGAAATTACGAAGTTCAAATGAAACCTTTTAAATCTTAAGTTCTTCAATTTCAACTCCTTTCAAAACATTTAATAAGTAGATTCAATCTCGCTCCCTTTCAAGGCAGACAATAAACATAAATCAATAACAATATCAACAAGGCATGATGTGAGCCTAAAACTATCCGGACATAGGCATAACTAATAGCTACGTACGGACTCTCGTCACCTCGTGCATACGTATCCCCCACAAATAGAAGCACACAATAATTTAGTTCACTTATGGGGTTAATTCACCCTTACAAGGTTAGAAAGGAGACTTACCTCGCTCCGTAGTTTCATAACCGGCTTCTGAGCCCTTCAAACAACTCGAATCGATGCACAACGCCCAAAACTAGCCAATAATTATACAATCCCATTAATATACACTCGAATACTCATTATAATCCAATTTATAGCAATTTCTAACCCCGATCGAAAAGTCGGTAAAAATCACCCTCGGGCACACGTGCCCAAATTCCAAAAATATTTGAAGATAAACTTTACCCATAACCTCACGAACTCAAATATATTGTTTATTCTCAATTCCAATTCCATAACCATTTTCGTGGTTAAAATCTCCTTTTTACAAAAATCTAGGTTTTTCATCTAAACCCTTGATTTTAAAAATTTACCAGTTATAATCTATCCATAATCTATGAATTTAACTCAAAGTGTGAAGAACTAACTTACCTTCAAGTTGCTAGTTGAAATCCCTTCTCAAAATGCTCCATAATCGCCCAAAACATGAAGAAAATGGGCTAAACATACGCAGCTCCGGATATAAATGAAGGTTCTGCATTATGCGATTTCGCACCTGTGGAGTTACACTCGCACCTGCGGTTCCCCACCTGCGGACAATTCCTCGCAGGTGCTCAATTCTCCCTTTTGGCGTTGCACCGCACATGCAGACAAAGGCTCACTCCTGCGCAAACGCAGGTGCGCCTGTCCCTTCGCTCTTGCGCATCCATCCGCTTCTGCGTGTCAATCCTTCACACCTGCGTGTTCGCAGGTGCGCTAAAATACTTCGCATCTGCGGTTACTGGCCAGCTCATCTCCTTCGCACCTGCGACTGGTGGCTCGCACCTGCGGCTGCCCATGTGCAGGTGCGATCATACCAGAAGCTAGAAGCTTCAGCTCTTCCTCCAAATCCCAAAATTGGTCTGAGCCTCGTCCGGTTAACACGCGGGGCCCCCGAAGCCCTGCCCGAACATACCCACAAGTTTGAAATCATAAAACGGACTCGCTCGAACTCCCGGAACATATAAAACAACATCAAAACTAAGAATCATACCCCAAACCAAATTGATTCAACTTGAAAATTTCAAATTCTTCAAACTTACTCCGAACGCGCCGAAATATAATTATACAACTCGGAATGACACCAAATTTTGCGTGCAAGTCTTAAATCACGATACGGACCTACTCCAACTTCTGGAATCAGATTCCGAACCCAATATCAAAAAGTCCACTCCCGGTCAAACTTCTCAAAAACCTTCAAATTTTTAACTTTAGCCAAATGACTCCAAAATGACCTACGGACCTCCAGATCCACTTCCGGGCGCCCTCCCAATATCGAAATCACCATAAGGAGCTATTTCCATACTCGGAATTCAAAACAGACATCGATAACATCGAAATGCACTTCAACCCAAATTTATGAAATTCTTCCAAAATGCTAACTTCTACAATAGGTGCCGAAACGCTCCCGGGGCATCCAAAACCCGATACGAACATACGCCCAAGTCCGAAATCATCATACGAACCTGCTGGAACCTTCAAATCCCGATTCCGAGGCCGTTTACTCTAAAATCCAATCTTAGTCAATTCTTCCAGCTTAAAGCTTTCGAAATGAGAATTTTCTTTCTGATCCAACTTCGAACTTCCCGAAATTCAATTCCGACCATACGCACAAGTCATAATACCTAAAGTGAAGCTTCTTATGGCCTCCAACCGCCGAATGATGCTCTAGAGCTCAAAACGACCGGT
The DNA here is from genome assembly GCF_000715075.1 of Nicotiana tabacum. Lineage (NCBI taxonomy): Eukaryota > Viridiplantae > Streptophyta > Magnoliopsida > Solanales > Solanaceae > Nicotiana > Nicotiana tabacum. Next base: position 6,091,093 of record NC_134101.1, on the reverse strand, counting down.
CGGGTCATTACATTCTCTCCCACTTAAACATACGTTCATCCTCGAACGTGCTACTAACTGTGATGGTGTTGTCCGAAGTCACTTATTAGCTCTTTGTGCACCTACCAGTGCTACCACAACTCAGTTGAGCACACTGGCTCAAGTAAATCTGAAGATTCCCCTTTTGTTTAGTCAAACTAGCCTTAGATCCAAATTCCAACATCCGCAATCTTTTTCTAGGCCTGTTTCCAACATACGATCACCGTATCAATCACCACACGATGTACCAGAACATGACTGCGTACCTTTGCTGAATTCACACCATGCACCGCAACATTCACATGACCATAATAACATTCTCTGATCATAATAGCCGACGTTTCCCGAATCTGATGCTCACCATGCACCTCATGACATATATAAGTCTAGTTCCAATTCTTGCAATACTGCCACGACGGAAGAGACATGTAGGAATTCATAACAAACTGCCAAGTCAACAAATCATTGAGTCTCTCCTCCTGAATAGAATCATCACCCCATTATAACCAAATAATGGTATTTGCTCTTTACTATACTTCATATAATCCGATTGTACTGATCCCGGATCCAATAATCTCGTCTCACCCAGCATAAGTTTTTCAGGCAATAAGCCATCTCAGACGCTGCCAAAAAGTCTCATGTGATGCCACAATGTGCCAATAAGCTACAAACTCGATGTGATACATGAGGAAAATGAACTCTGGAAAGAACTACTCAACCCACGTAACTAACTAGACAACTGAAAAGGTGTTACGAACCTTCCTCAGAAAATGGGACACAAAACACACAAAATAGAATATAGGGGACTGTACTAAACATCACATTGTTGCGGCGTGCAACCCAATCCAAACAACATACCCGTGGTGGCGTGCCACCCGATCCACACATAGAATCTATAAGAAAATACTTACTGAGCTAGAATGCTTATTACTACAAAATACCCGAATATCGGCCACAAGCACGGTAAGTGCATAATACCATCCCTGGAAGGACAGACAGCGCCATTCGCTACAAAACTCAAGCACAACTAAGGTGCGATATATGATCTGAATATCGAGAGTCGTCCCGCTCACAAAACACCATCGCTACTCGGAACCTCAACACATAGGAAATTTATCAAGTTGTTTCACAACTCACTCGGTACAATATAGTATTACATGAAATAGCCGACGACGAAATAACACCCAACGTCTGAATACTCCTCCATAAGGAGTGCTATGCTGAAATGAACACATCCGGCCTGACATAGAGACCATATTCACATTTAAATCCATCCACAGACCTCAAGCTGATTCTGATCGCACCGTACTAGGCTAATAACCTTTCGAGGGTTCATAATAACCCTTTCCCTAAAACACACAAGAACAACCATCATATCTGGAACAAACCTCCAAAGTCCACAACCAAATGAACTGAGCGCCCTCCAGGCATAAATTCTCACATGAACCATAGTACCGCAATCTCCATACTTGGTTCCAATCATCGATCGATCAAGTGACTACATGTCACACTTATATGATCTTCCCGTGGGACATGCTCCCACGACTTTCCGCACCAGATAACAAGTCTGCACATCCATACCACCGGCCGCACAAATGCTGTAAAGCAAATCAAAAATCTGAAATCACTACTCAAAGCCTCCTACACAGGACACCGATCTCAGGTGACGCTAAACACAATACCAGCTTACTCTAACCATCTGAATCCTTTCCCGCTCATCCGAGCTCTTGACATTCTTGCCGACACCAAACTGCAACCTTGATCCTCAACTTTCGAATCCCATGCCGATCACTGCACTTAATCATGCCAATGCGCAAGAGTACAAGAATTTCATCTTAACTTCCGAACTACTAATAGGGTAAACACCTCATCACATAGAAACCTTTTACTTAACGCATTTCAAGAGAACCATTGCAACACGCTGCCAAATTCCCATGACCATAGAAAATACAAACCTCGAGTAGTGGTTTAAACCACCATAATCCTTCTGGGATCTGTCTACACATAACATGCCATAATGCTCGAATGCCCCCAATTAAAATCAATTAAGGAGGTCGTCAAACCTCGCACATACCGCCACAAATCACATGCACAACTCAACACGTTGGAGAAGTTGATCATTGCCATCATCATTCCAATTCAACCATTGCTAACCAAACCCGACTTCTCCTAATTTACTCTGGATCTTCCTTAGAAATAACAACAGCTCCTTTATCAATATAACGAACTCAATCTGCACTCATCTTGAGTGATCCTATTTCACAAGACCACATTGTCTCAAAACCCACGAACCATTTCATACCCTCCTTGTGCGCATAATCGCGTTTTCATCTGATATACCCATTCTGATGTTCCCCTTCCTCTCATGATACCCCGTAGATGAAAGATAACACGGAACACTCCAAGCTCTTTTATTAAAATCCGCTGTAAAAGCTCGATATTGAACCACACTATGGACTCGAAATCCTCAGACACCATACCTTAACTTTTGAATCTACTAGGAGCGTTATTGAGAGTCATCCACTTTGACTTGGTCCCGAATATAATCAACTCTAAGGCTCTGCTAGCACATGAGCACCCTCTCAAGGAAGCACCTGGCCGAATCATCTTCCTTGTAACTCGCCTCTACACGAAGCATAAATCCCGAGTCTTCCCAAAGCCTGAGCATGAATCGATAAGGCCAACTATAGCACACATTCCTCAAATCGCTTGCTCAAATTACCCCTGATGTTCTCTTTCCTTAGTCGTAGTGACCCATTAATACACTGATAACCGGAAACCGCACCAGTTGATAATTATACAATCCAATCATAGACGGTGGGGCTCTCCCACTTAGCCTGAAGCTACCATTGCATAACTCTGGAACCCACAAAGATTCCTTATCTCCTATTGACATGATCTTGCACAATCAACCCGCCAAATTCCTCCAAATCCTTCCATTAACCTTTAATGAACACTCCGAACCACTAGCCACATTTACATATTCAATCTCTTACCGGGTAGCCAGTAGAATTCTTCATAGAAGCTTCGTCAACACCACGCGACCGCTAACCTAGTCACTGGAGATAACCCACATATGGAAATTACATGTCGACATATTCCAACGTCGCTGCACTGGGTATAATTACTACAAAATCAGTAGACCATCCTGAGTCCGAGCGCATTCACCAGCTGTCAAATCCTGTTCACTCCTCATGGACAAGGTGCGACAATACGTTCCAATCCAAAGTCATGTTGTATCCTTCTTCATATCAAGCAACTCCTTTCTGTTGTATCAAATATCCCGCCGTATAATAGATAATATTTCAAATAAGTCCGTAGACCCAATCACCGTCTACCATAATTCCCAAATCACTCTAAACTTTCCTCAAGTCGTGTAGCTATCCTAACACAGAACCCACATGCTACTCTGACACTCTCCCACTTTGGTCAAACTCACTCCTTTAAGCAACTACTCGACTTCTGTTTCCTTACACTTGGCCTTCTAGAAGTTTATCCACCGCAAGGCACCTCCCACATGTCCTTCCTCACCCTTCGCTGCCCAGTTGTTGCCTTAAATCAAAGTCTACCTCTGTAGCGCTTGAACCCAACTTTAAACCTTTCCGAAGATCATCTTCCTTGAGCCCTCAACACTCGTACCACCGATTAAGTCCTGAACCACCGCACACTGCGATCTCTGATAGCCTCTTTTTCGGCACCATTTATAATACTCTGCCCCAAGGCGAATTGAAGGAAACCATAACACCGACGAACTTAACACATTATAACCAATCAATGACAATGACGCCACCTCACATGCGAGGATTCCACCATGCTCGAAAATACCGAGTCTCGCTACTCCATCAACCCAAGTCTGAACATTCTTAGTTCGATTGTCTTTCCTTCGCCGAAAATAAAATACCGAATCTCTGAATCATGCACTGAGTAAACCTCCTTTCAATTCATTCACTGCCACGATACATAGGCAAGCATCCTACCATCACATCAATACTATACGATAACAACTCATGGGCCTCACAGCAACCTGTGCATAGCCTCAAAGCTCTCAGAAGTACAACTACTGAGCTGAAATGACAGAATATCCTTCCACAAGGCGACGATAATAGCCCAATCAATTACGCAGGGAGAAACATCCCGCACCACATCTGTAGTACCATTACAATTCCTCAATTCTCGATCGATAGCAAGTGCTTCACATCGCATAAGATTGAATGGGAAGGAGATGAAGGCATAAGCCTCAAAGGAATCAAATCTCCAAACAGACCTGTAGCCTCTCGAAGATAAGTACAGACGTCTCCGTACCAATCCGCAAGACTCTACTAGACTAGCTCATGACTCGTGAGACCTAAGTGAACCTAGTGCTCTGATACTATGTTGTCACGACCCAAAATCCGTTAAAGGCAGTGATGGCACCGGACACCACTGTCAGGCAAGCCAACACTAAATAGTTAATTAAATTCTTATTTTAGTATTTTTGAAATCTTAAATTTACTTCAATTTATCTAGTAAAAGATGAATTTACAGAATGGATAAAAATATTTTCCAATTTCAATACTGAACATCCCATAATTATCCCAGAACCCGTTGTCACAAGTGCATGAGCCTTTTCTAGGAATTTAAAATAAAATACAATAACTATCCGGAATACAAATTTGGATAGGAAAGAAAATACAATACTCTGAAGGAGACTCTGCTGGCTACAGAGCGTCGTATAGAATACAGCTCACCGAAGTCCCCGCCATAATCGCGCCTCTGCGCCCACAAGTCGCTAAACATATGTGTACCTGCACAAAAATGTGCAGCAAGTGTAGTATGAGTACGTAAATCAACGCGTACCCAGTAAGTATCCCGCCTAACCCCGAAGAAGTAGTGACGAGGGATCGACTTCGACACTTACTATGGGCTATAAGTAAATAGAATAATATCATTAAAATCGATATGGATTAATTAATGCGGTTGTAAGCCCTTTATTTTGAAGTAAGTAGGCAGTTCTCTTATAATTAAGAACTCTCCAAATTGATTTCCCATTATTTAATAATTTATCTCAGGTCGAGAAGGCAAGATCGATTATTACAATTTCCAAATCAATCAATTAAATCATGCGCAAATCATGTCGAGGTCGTACGGCCCGATCTAACAAATATTTAAACTGTGCACTGCTAGAGGGTCGAATGGCGCGAACCATAGATGCATCTATTACCCGGCTCGCGAATCATACATGCGACGCGGTCAAATGTAAATTTAAGGAATTACCCCGTTCGCGAATCATACATGCGACACGGTCAAACATAAATTTAACATTAAAATCATATCTTTTTCTTGATTGTTTTCAAAATAAGGGAAATTCAGCTTGTAGCTTTTTAAGGAAATTACCCCGCTTGCGAAACATACATGCGACACGGTTACACATAGATTTCTTCAGCTATTATATTATTTCTCACTTCTTTTCGAAATTACGAAATTCAAATGAAACTTTTTAAATCTTAAGTTCTTCAATTTCAACTCCTTTCAAAACATTTAATGAGCAGACTCAGTCTCGCTCTCTCTCAAGGAAAACAATAAACATAAATCAATAACAATATCAACAAGGCATGATGTGAGTCTAAAACTACCCAGACGTAGGCATAACAAGTAGCTACGTATGGACTCTCATCACCTCGTATGTACGTAGCCCCCATAAATAGAAGCACACAATAATTTAGTTTACCTATGGGGTTAATTCCCCCTTACAAGATTAGAAAGGAGACTTACCTCGCTCCGTAGTTTCATAACCGGCTTCTGAGCCCTTCACATAACTCGAATCGATGCACAACGCTCCAAAACTAGCCAATAATTATACAAACCCATTAATATACACTCGAATACTCATTAAAATCCAATTTATAGCAATTTCTAACCCCGATCGAAAAGTCGGTAAAAATCACCCTCGGGCCCACGTGCCCGGATTCCAAAACTTTTGAAGATAAACTTTACCCATAACCTCACGAACACAAATATATAGTTAATTCTCAATTCCAATTCCATAACCATTTTTGTGGTTAAAATCTCCTTTTTATAAAAATCTAGGTTTTTCATCTAAACCCTTGATTTTCTAGATTTACCAGTTATAATCTATCCATAATCTATGAATTTAACTCAAAGTGTGATGAACTAACTTACGTTCAAGTTGTTAGTTGAAATCCCTTCTCAAAATGCTCCATAATCGCCCAAAACATGAAGAAAATGGGCTAAACATGCGCAAACTCCGGACTTAAATGAAGGTTCTGCCTTCTACGATTTTGCACCTGCGGAGTTACACTCGCACCTATGGTTCCGCACCTGTGGACAATTCCTCGCAGGTGCGCGTTTCTCCGTTTGGGCCTTGCACCGCACCTGCGGACAAAGGCTCGCTCCTGCGCAAACGCAGGTGCGCCTATCCCTTCACTCCTGCGCATCCATCCGCTTCTGCGCGCCAATCCTTTGCACCTGCATGTTCGCAGGTGCACTAAAATACTTTGTATCTGCGGTTGATGGCCAACTCCTCTCCTTTGCACCTGCGACTGGTAGCTCGCACCTGCGGCTGCCTATGCGCAGGTGCGATCATACCAGCTCTTCCTCCAAATGCTAAAATTGGTCCGAGCCTCGTCCGGTTAACACTCGGGGCCCTCGGGGCCCTGTCCGAACATACCCACAAGTTTGAAATCATAAAACGGACTCGCTCGAACTCCCGGAACGTATAAAACAACATCAAAACTAAGAATCATACCCCAAACCAAATTGATTCAACTTGAAAATTTCAAATTCTTCAAACTTACTCCAAACGCGACGAAATATACTTATACTACTCGGAGTGACACCAAATTTTGCGTGCAAGTCTTAAATCACGATACAGACCTACTCCAACTTTCGGAATCGGATTCTGAACCCGATATCAAAAAGTCCACTCCCTGTCAAACTTCTCAAAAACTTTCAAATTTCTAACTTTAGCCAAATGATTCCAAAATGACCTACGGACCTCCAAATCCATTTCCGGACGCGCTCCCAATACCGTAATCACCATACGGAGCTATTACCACACTCGAAATTCCAAACGGATATCGATAACATCGAAATGCACTTCAACCCAAATTTATGGAATTCTTCCAAAATGCAATAGGTGCCGAAACGCTCCTAGGGCGTCCAAAACCTGATCCAAACATACGCCCAAGTCTGAAATCATCATACAAACCTGCTGGAATCTTCAAATCCCGATTCAGAGGCCGTTTTCTCTAAAATCCAATCTTAGTCAATTCTTCCAACTTAAAGCTTTCGAAATGATAATTTTATTTCCGATCCAACTCCAAACTTCCCAAAATTCAATTCCGACCATACGTACAAGTCATAATACCTGAAGTGAAGCTACTCATGGCCTTCAACCGCCGAACGATGTGCTAGAGCTCAAAACGACCGATCGGGTCTTTACACGGGGAGTCTTATTTAGGGGAATGGGGTTCTAGAAGGCAAAACGACCGGTTGGGTCGTTACAGTAGGTTTAAAGCAAGATGATTTTTCGTGTAGATTAGTATGAATACACATATCTAGAAACTATACAAAAATAATACTATAAATCAGAATATTCTAATATTGAACAACTCAATGGAAATTTAAAAACAAATAAGTTGCCAAAATTGCATAAACGGGAACATTTAAAAGAGCGCTTCAAGTACATAGGCAGTGGTGCTCGGCACATTCTATTACATGAGTAGCTGTTTCAAAGGAAAAATCTTATAAAATAAGAAGAAATTAACATATAGAAGGGGCCTTCAACCACTGACAAGATTGTCTGCAAAGTCAAAACAAAAATGAAAAAGAATTATAGCTTTACATAGTGGCAAATCCACGATAGAGTCAGTGGTTTTTTTTCTCTGTGTTAATTTTTGTTTTTTAGGCACACATATATAATTCGAATTAAATGTTATGGATTCTAATGAATACCATAAAGTTCGATCAAACATAAGAAAAAGTAAGTCTTTGGGGAAGGTAAATGTAACGATCCGACTTGTCGTTTTGAGAATTTATGTTTCGTTCAGTGACTTAATGTCCCGAGCAGCTTTGTAATGTGCATTATGACTTGTGTGTGGTCGAGTTTGATTTTCGGAAGATTCGCAATTTAATTGAAAGAACAATTCTTATTTTTGAAGATTAAATAAAAAGAATTGACCGGAGTTTGACTTTTGAGCAAACGACTCCGAAATGAAAATTTGATGATGTCAATAGTTTCGTATAGTGATTTCGGACTTAGGCGTATGTCCGGATTTGGATTTGGAAGTCCGTAGGACAATTCGACGCATTTTGGCGAAAGTTAAAAAATGAAAGATTTTTAGAAAGTTTGACCGGGGAGTTAAATTTTCGATATCGGGGTCAGAATCCAATTCTGAAAATTTTTATAGGTCCGTTATATCATTTATGACTTGCATGAAAATTTTGAAGTCATTCCGGATTTATTTGATACGTTTCGACACAAGATATAGAATTTGAAAATTTTCATAAACTCATAAGTTCGATTCGAGGTGCGATTCGTTGTTTCGGTGTTGTTTGATGTGATTTGAGGCCTCGACTAAGTCCGCAATATGTTTTGAGGCTTGTTGGTATGTTCGGACAGGGTCCCGGGGGGCTCAAGTGAGTTTCGGAGTAGTTTCGGACCATTTCTAGACCATTTTTAACTGCTGATTTTTTGCTACAGCAGTGTGCATCGCAGAAATTTCTGCTGCACATAGCTGACTTTGGAAGCTTATATCTCGTAATCTTTACGGAATTTAAAGATGATAAAAAAAATGAAAGTCGTAATCCCTTGGAGTCTTTCTATTTTATTGTACTATGAACTCTTATTCGAACAGTATTGTATATTCGATGCCTGAGATCATTACATGTATTCAGATAGAATTCGTGACTCAGTATTACCAGTCTTGGGAGGTTGTTATATTTGTTTCCGCTTTTGGTTTTGACATTTGTATTGAAAACAAATGGCTCGAAATGTAATTATAATCGGCCTACCTAATCTTAGAGACTAAGTGCCATCACGACGCCTGTGGTGGAATTTTGGGTCGTGACAGTAAATAAAGATATAGAAACAAGAAACACCCCATGATGTCTCCAAATATCATCTAATTAAAAAATAAAATCAAATGTTATAAGAAAAATTAAGTTATATACCTTAAAACTTAATAGTGTAAAAATTAAAGAACTAACTCTAATAGATAGTCTGCAAATATATAATATATGTATAATTAATACATAATATGTGAATAACAGTGTATAATCTATGTATAACAGAGCAATGAAACCGCCCGACTATGTGCGTAAAGATCCGGCAAAGAGTAATTTACATATGAAACTGTTGTAAGTGCTTTTAATCATTAGCAGCCAAAAGTAAAGGTGGGTATTGAGGCAGTTCGGATTGAATATGAAAATTTCGATTTGAAAATTTGATTTTCGGATTAAATAAATGACAATCCAAATCCAATCCAAATAAGCTCGAATTGGATAAGATTTTTTAAGTTTGATTTTGGATTAATGAGTTTGGATATTTCGAATTTTCGGTTTTGAGCCTATAAATTTAGATGTTTCTTCTTCTTGCAAAAATAAACACCTAAATAAAGTATTCATGTTAAATTACCTAAAAAGTTCCTCTTTCTCAGTGCAATCATCCAAATAAAGTATTCAAGTAATGAAATTATTATCAAGGAAATACAATAAAGATATTAATAAGGTCGATGGGAAGTAGCAATAGTAAAACTATGTCCCAATAAAAAGTACTCTAACAGTAACTTAGTAATTAGTATTGAATATAAAAGATAATGTCTAATGGGTAGGGGATTAGACTTATTAATTACTATTAGCACATGGATAATGGACTAAATGAAAAGTATAAAAATTTCGGATTTTCGGTTATTCAAAATCTGAAGTACCAAATCCAATATTCAATCCGAACTCCAAAAAATTTAAAAATTAAATCCGAAATTCAATTATATAATCCGAAAATCCAAACCAAAAATTCAAAAATTTCGAATTTCGATTTGGATATTGGGTTTGCCCAAACTATGCACACCCGTGGCATTACTAGATAGACCTAAAAGAGAGAATTTCAAAGCAGCAATAGCATGAATTTCAAAGAAAAGCTAAAAGTCTAGAAACATGGTTTGTATTTTCTTTACTTTACACTTACTAGATCTGCAGTACAATTTCTTTGAAGAATAGGGAAACTAATGAAATTTTGATGATTATCAAATCATTCCCTCATGATAATCTTTGGTATCCACTTTCTTATATTGAATAATCCAAAGTAATACAAATCATATAAACTATCTGGCAAAAACAAAGTGTTCTCTTCTTCTCCTGCCACGCTCTGGATCTTAGAAACTAAATACATTATACTTTTGAAATTATGAATTCAAAAGTTAATAATTATTGAAATATTAGTTATTTTTGTTATATATTTATATGTTGTGTCGAAATAACTGAATTCAAACGAATACAATTGTATTTGCCTCGAATGAATTGGAGCGGATCTCGAGAGAGAATTTCACAGGACCAATGGTTTTAACGTTAAAGAACAGCTTCTAGTCTAGCATTGTTTCTTATTTTCTTCACTTAAGATTATGGGTGTACATGGATCGGTTTAGTTCTAATTTTTCAATTATAAAGCAAAATAAATTGTATCGGGTTATTAAATCTAAAAACCAAACCAAATCAATAAAAGTTGGGTTTTTTAATATCAGATTTTTCAATTTTTTCTTCGTAAAGTCTTCATAGCACTAGACATAGAATTTGTGCTCCAAATATTTATTTAATTATAGTAAGACACAGCTATATAAGATATTTTTAACGAAAATAACATAAAATATGAGATGAGTCATGGCATTGTACTAAAATATTCAACAATAAAGTTAATAAAATTGCTTCAAATAAATATTATTAATAAATCATAATGAAAATAAACATAATAAATACTACTATCTACATGACTAAACACTAAAAAGATAAGTCATGCATTTTATCTGAACCATGAAAAAATAAAAAATTAGATATCAACACAATTGTTATGACCCAAAATCCGACCAGTCGCGATGTCACCTAACTCAACCTGTTAGGTAAGCCAATTAACTACAATCCAATTTAATTAGGTTTATCGAGGAAACTAAATGATAAAATAATTGAACCTTTCTACTTTTTCCAAGGACAAGTAGTACAACTCATGAGCTTCTAAGACTTAGAATTTGCAAAGCTGATATAAAATAAAATACATTATATGTTTGAAATATACATGAACAGATTAATGATTCTAAAGCTACCAAGAACAAGAGGCAGCTATGACCGAATTGAGGAAACATCTTCAATGCCACCTCCCGCCATACACCGCAACATCAACATCCAAAATCTGCACACAAGGTGCAGAATTGTAGTATGAGTACAACCGACCCCATGTGTCACCACCCAAAATCCAACTAGCCGTGATGGAACCTAACCTCACCCGCTAGGTAAGCCAAATAACAACAATCTAATTCAAATAATATTTAACTGACTCTAATACACTCTCCAAGGACTGGTAGTGTCACAACCCAAAATCCCACCACAGGCGTCGTGATGGCACCTAGTCTCTAAGACTAGGTAAGCCGATTTCTATTAAATTTTGAAGCCATTTTATTAAAAAAAAAAAAATCTAACAGCGGAAATAGTTACAATACACAACCTCCCAAGACTGATAGTAATGAGTCACGAACTCTAACTGAATACATGGAATGATCACGATGACCGAATATACAATACTGTTTGATTACAAAATAACAGTACAATGAAATGAAAAGACTCCAAGGGACTGCGACGGCCAAGCAGCTCTACCTTGAATCCTTATGATCGCGCTTTAACTCTGCTCAAGTCCGATATCTTCAATACCTGGCTCTGCACAAAAATGTGCAGAAGTGTAGAGTGAGCACACCACAGCGGTGCCCAGTAAGTATCAAGACTAACCTCAATAGAGTAGAGATGAGGTACAGTCAAGACACTCACTAGTCTACTAACCTGTGCAATATAATATACAAAATAATAGGAAACAAATAATAATAAAGGCAGGATAAAACAATCAGTGATATGCACAACAGACAACAAGAATACCATTAATATCACTTAACAATTAATAAACACAATTACACCCAATTAAATCAATCCCTTCAAATAAATGTCTTTCATATAGTTCTTCCAGATAACCCTCTTTCAAATATAATTCTCTCAAATAATTATTTTTCAAATATAATTCTTTCAATAAATCTTTTCAAATACAATTTTCTCAAATAAATATCTTTCAAAATACAATTCTTTTATATAATACTTTCTAAGTAAAAATCCTTTCAAATAAATATTTTGAATATAATTCTTTTAATTAAAAAGTCACCATATGATACCTCATTTCAAAATCATCAAAATACGGGTCTCAGCCCATTTTCATATTTTTCGTAAATACGGGTCTGAACCCATTTTTATATTTTCACGACACCTCGTGCCCATAATTAAATTATCATATTTGCCCATCACCTCGTGCCCTTATTTCATATCACAACTGAACGGACAATTCACGTGCCAAATATCATTATCATTTCATCACAGCACCTCGTGCCCACATTTTATATCACAACTGCACGGACAATTCACGTGTCAATATCCTCATTTCATTTCACAATTTACGGCACCTCGTGCCCACATTTCATTTTATAAACCGCCTGGCAATAGCCACAGGCTCCCAATTTCAACAAAATCAGATTATTATCAATTTACTAACAACAAGACAAGTTGCACAAGGCATAAAAATAAACACAAGAAAATCACAACATCACATGAAAATTGTCAACACCACAATCTCACATCATCACATATCGTCCCTGAAAATAGCTACCCATATCGCTCCTATTGCCACCCTTATCGCTTCTATAGCCACCCTTATCGCTCCGCCCAGACAATATCAATAGCCACCCTTATCGCTCCTATAGCCACCCTTATCGCTCCACCCAGACAATATCAATAGCCAACAAATGCAACAGTGAAATGCCACCCTTATAATAACATAATATCAACGGTGAAATACCACCTTTATCTCCCCAAAATAACAACTCACACAACACAACCATTTACACGGAAAATTATCACAACAACATAACAAAAATTAATTCATATCACAATTTGCCCAATGGCCACAATCAAATTTCAAAGCTATAACTAAGTCAATTAATTTCACAGCAAATAGCCAAATGCTTCACACAATGTGTACAACACCCAAAAATAATCAATAGAGATAGAAATTACTCAACATAAAACAAAGTCTTCATAAAAGATCAAATTTTCAATAATTATATAAACACCTCTTCTTAAGCTCATTTAATTTATTATTTGGAGAGGGAAAAATCCAAAATAAAATTAAATTACAATAATTATCAACCCAACAAATTCAGAAAATTTCATAAATAATCAGATAACAATCACATCACATTATCATATAACAACAGAGTCAACAACAAGGGTTTAGGCACGACAAGTAGATGATAAAATATATGCCAACAATTATCTAATTTACAACACAATATGCTAAAGACTTTAACTCAATAAAATTTGCACATATAAACCAAGTACGTACTCGTCACCTCGCATACATGGTTTTCAATTACCCAAGTTGCACATAAGACTCAATGCCTACGGGGAATTTTTCCCACTCGAGGTTAAGCAAGACACTTACTTTTTAAAGTTAGGCCGATATTCCAAAATAGCCTTCTTGCTTGAATTGACCTCTGGGCCATTCAAATCTATCAAAATTAATTGTATAACTTCATTAAAATTCATCGGAAACAATTCCGGATAATAATACGTCGACTTAAAAATTTATTCCAAAAAGTCAACAAAAGTCAACGCGGGACCCGCCTCTTGGAACCCGACATAATTTTCATGAAATCCGAACACCCATTCCGATACGAGTTCAACCATACAAATTTTATCGAAATCCAATAACAAATCGACCTCCAAATCTTAAATTTTCGTTTTTGGAAGATTTTACAAAAATCTTGATTTTTCTTCCATTAAATCCGAATTAAATGATGGATTCAAAGACATAATCATGGAAATTAATCAAATCTGGATAAGAATCACTTACCCCAAACACCCACGCAAGAATCTCTCTAAAAATCACCTTCCACCGAGCTCCCAATTTGATTTTGAGTTATGAACTCAAACCCCCGTTTTTGGGACTTTTAATTCTGCCCAGATACACCTTCTTCGCGTTCGCGAAGGCCAAAATTCAGCTGCCTCAAATCCTTCTTCGCGTTCGCGTGACAAGCCTCGCGTTCGCGAAGGCCAACTGCTTCTGCCCCATCATTTCCTCTTCGCGTTCGCGAAGTCCTCGCCGTGTTCGCGATGACCAGCTGACCAACTCCTTCGCGTTCGCGTTCTAAGCTTCGTGTTCGCGAAGGCCAAACGACCTCAGGCCCCTATCTTCCTTTTCTTCTTCGCATTCGCGTTGCCTGGGTCGCGTTCGCGAAGGCTTGCCCTGCACCTTCTTCGCGTTCGCGTTCACAGCTTCGCATTCGCGAAGGACAAATCATCAGCCCCTCAAACTCCTCTTCGCGAACGTGGTACTCCCTTCGCGTTCGCGAAGAAGGAAACCAGACTTCAGCAACACCAGTCCAAACAACTCCAATTTGCTCCGAAACCACTCCAAAACACACCCGAGCCCCTCGGGACCCCGTCCAATCATGCTAACCAGTCTCATAACAAATCACGGACTCGCTCGAGGTTTCAAATCACATCAAATTATGCCAAAAATACAAATCGCACCACAAATCGAACTTATTAACTTCTAAAACTCGTGCCGAGCCTATCAAACCAACCCGGAATGATGTCAAATTGTGCAGGAAAGTTCCAAATAACATAACGGAGCTGTTCCAACTCTTGGAATCGCATTCCGACCCCGATATCAAAAAGTCAACCCCCCGGTCAAACTTTCCAAAATTTTGAGTTTCGCCATTTCAAGCTTAATTCCACTACGGACCTCCAAATAATTTTTCGGACACGCTCTTAATTCCAAAATCATCATATTGAGCTAACGGAACCGGAGAAACTTCATTCTAGCGTCGTCTTCATACAGTTCCGACTACGGTCAAAATCCTAAGACTTAAGCTCCATTTTTAGGAACTAAGTGTCCCAAATTACTCTGAATCATCCGTAATTCAAACTCGACCACACACGCGGGTCATAATACTTCTTGCGAGGCTGCTCGAAATCTTAAGTCACTGAATAGGGCATAAATTCTTAAAATAACAAGTCGGGTCATTACATTCTCCACCTCATAAACAAACGTTCGTCCTCGAACGTTCTAAGAATCTTTCTGAGGACTTTAAATTACTGAGTATATTCTTGCACACATACTTGTGAGTGATTTTACATTCCCGCAATTTAACACGGGTCCGACAACACCATCTCAATTGAGATTATTTCTTTTCTCCATTCTTATAAGCTTTAAAGCAAAATCCCTAACTCTCCAATCATTTCCAAAAATGCCTGAATTCTCACAACAACGCACAGTATTAGTCTCAACTGGCTATAGCAACTCGTGCCTATGCACATATAAATTTCCTCAATAGTGTTGAAGTAATTCAAAACTTTCTCTGGTGTGCTACATTATTCTCCACTTAGGATCATTCGCCCTCAAACACATAACATAATTTTATCTCTTCCTTTGCAAATCTCAATCCCCCAAAATTTACTAACTCCCAAATTTTTTTCAGAAATTTCGACAGAGTCTCCCCTGTAATTGGGCCTATCCACCTGCCAGAGTAACACCCAAACAACTCCTAACAACATATCCACAACCCAACAAAATACCACATGGTATATATCAATAACATTAATCTCAGCATTGCCTGATCATAATGATATCAGGACATGAAGCACATCATATGTATGCTCATCACCACATCTCTGGTCTTAAAAGCTATTCATAATTAATTCCAACATCATCAATTAATCTCATATTAACCATCATCTCGTTTTGAATTTTTACAATACTGACAACAGATTGTGGGGCATGAAGACCTCATAATTACTTACTCGGATTAATGAGTCACATTTAACGCCACCTGGGCACTCACCTCATAGGCTAAAACTCAATATTTACAGCACAAAAATGGATGAATATGAATAGAAAATATACAAGCATTATCAAATAAGCCTAACAGGTATGACTCCCTATTAATATTATTGCACAAATTAAATTTCACAAGGGAGAATTTTAAACTCATAAATATTTCACCACAAGGACCTCGTCCTTATATAACTTCCATCGCAGCTTGCAGCCCGATTTATATATTTCACATCATGTAAAAATGCGAGGATCTCGTCCTCAAATCCGAATCACCAGTATTTTGCACATTGTGCCCACTGAAATTTCAACTTTCCTTTCTTTCTTCTTTTCAATATATTTCATAAGCAATTTTCACAACATATAATGAACCCTCATACCGGTAGGGCATATAATTCATAAAAATTGGAATCAATTATTCCGAAACACATTAAACCCACTGTATTGAATAATAATTTTTTTTATTTTTGTTTTTGGACTCATAGCCCTCAATGATGCACAAAAATAAAGTGACAGACACAGGCTAACATCTTTAAATCTCCCAACAGGGATACACATATAAGTGGGTCACAAATTTATGAAGCTCACCCATAAGTGGAGCATAATAGGAGGATTCATCTCAATATTGAGAACCGAATAAAATTAAGGAAAATATCCTTTTATAATAAAAATCAAGATCGTACCTGTAACAATACCATCTGGTGTATTGGCCTCAGCCAAATCATAGCGATCAATTCAACGGGTCGGGCCTCCACCTCTTAGGTGCCCACTACCCGCCTGTCCTCCACCTCTAGCTGACTGTGCATGTGGAGTATCAACTGGAATAAAGCTTATAGCTGGAGTGTTTTGATGAAATCCACCCCTCCCAAGTCTGGGACAATCTCTCATGATATTCCTAGTATCACCACACTCATAACAACCCCTCTGAGGTCGCGGCTGCTCGTACTGAGTCTGTGCCGGATAACTGGAATAAACACTGTAAGAATCTCGTGTCGGTGGTGCACTGTAAACTGGAGCACTCCGAGTATTCTGATGTGCGGACTGAGCTGACCGACTGCTCGAGCCTCCCCTATAATGGGTTCTAGCTGAAGAGTAAAATCCACTGAACCCTCCAGATTTTTGAGACCTTTTGGCCTCCTTAGACCCCCTTTCCTCGCCTAAAACACCCTTAATCTTCGTTGCAATCTCCACAACTTGCTGAAATGAAGCATCAGTTTGCAATTCTCGAGCCATGCATATTTTGAAATCATAATCGAGCCCCTCAATGAATCTGCGGACCCGTTCTATGATTGTAGGAACCAAGATAGGTGCATGACGGGCTAACTTACTGAACCTGATAGCATATTCTGACACTGTTATAGTGCCCTGACGCAACCGTTCAAACTCTGCGTGCCACACATCTCTAAGAGTCTGGGGAACAAACTCTTTCAAGAACATTTCCGAAAATTGAGCCCAAGTTGGTGGTGTGTCATCGGCTAGTCTACCTTCTTCATAGATTTGCCACCACCGATACGCTGCGCCTGATAGTTAAAATGTAGTAAAGGCAACTCCGCTCACCTCCACAATACCCATGGTGCGGAGAATACGGTGATAATTTTCTAGAAATTCTTGGGCATCATCTGCAGCAGTGCCACTGAAAGTTGGGGGATCGTATTTCTTAAACCTTTCAAGTCTCCTTTGTTCTTCTTCTGATGCCTCGGGCCTGACCTTAGGCCGAACCGGAATAACAGGTTGTACCGGTACTACACCTGGAACCTGTCCAACATGAACTTGCTGCTCTGGAGTTGGGGTAGGAGTCTAAGCTACTCCCACAATCTGCGGAATGTTTGGTGCAATAGAGATCAATCCCGCCTGAGCTAATGTACCAAACATACTCAGGAACTGTGCTAAACTCTCCTGAAGTCCTGGGGTAACAACAAGTGCTTCTAGTACTTGTCCCCCAACTGGAGCTACTAGTGGCTCCTCAACTGTTATTTTAACAGGTGCTCTACCTCGGCCTCTACCTCGGCCCCGGCCTCTTGCAGCCCTAGTAGTATGTGCGGATGCCTACTCAGCTAACCCAGTAGCACGTGTCCTCACCATCTGTGAGAGAATGGAGATACAAAGGTTCAAATTTCAAATTCAACAAATTCCGCACAACAGGAATGAAAGAAATGGAAAATCCTAATAGTTCTGTAGCCTCTCGAAGATAAGTACAGACGTCTCCGTACCGATCCGCAAGACTCTACTAGACTCGTTCGTGACTTGTAAGAACCTATGAACCTAGAGCTCTGATACCAACTTGTCACGACCCAAACTCCCACCACAGGCGTCGTGATGGCACCTAGTCTCTAAGACTAGGTAAGCCGATTTCTATTAAATTTTGAAGCCATTTTTTTTTTTTAAAAATATCTAATAGCGGAAATAATTACAATACACAACCTCTCAAGACTGGTAGTACTGAGTCACGAACTCTAACTGAATACATGGAATGATTACGATGACCGAATATATAATACTGTTTGATTACAAAATAACAGTATAATGAAACGAAAAGACTCCAAGGGACTGCGACGGCCAAGCAGTTCTACCTTGAATCCTTATGATCGCGCTTTAACTCTGCTCAAGTCCGATATCTTCAATACCTGGCTCTGCACAAAAATGTGCAGAAGTGTAGAGTGAGCACACCACAGCGGTGCCCAGTAAGTATCAAGACTAACCTCAATGGAGTAGAGATGAGGTACAGTCAAGACACTCACTAGTCTAATAACCTGTGCAATATAATATATGAAATAATAGGAAATAAATAATAATAAAGGCAGGATAAAATAACTAGTGATATGCACAACAGACAACAAGAACACCATTAATATCACTGAACAATTAATAAACACAATTACACCCAATTAAATCAAGCCCTTAAAATAAATGTCTTTTACATAGTTCTTCCAGATAACTCTCTTTCAAATATAATTCACTCAAATAATTATTTTTCAAATATAATTCTTTTAATAAATCTTTTCAAATACAATTTCCTCAAATAAATATCTTTCAAAATACAATTCTTTTATATAATACTTTCTAAGTAAAAATCCTTTCAAATAAATATTTTGAATATAATTCTTACAATTAAAAAGTCACCATGTGACACCTCATTTCAAAATCATCAAAATATGGGTTTCAGCCCATTTTCATATTTCCACGACACCTCGTCTCCATAATTAAATCATCATATTTTGCCCGGCACCTCGTGCCCTCATTTCATATCACAACTGAACGGACAATTCACGTGCCAAATATCATTATCATTTCATCACAGCACCTCGTGCCGACATTTTATATCACAATTACATGGACAATTCACGTGCCAATATCCCCATTTTATATCATAATTCACGGCACCTCGTGCCCACATTTCATTTTATAAACCGCTTGGCAATAGCCACAGGCTCCTAATTTCAACAAAATCAAATTATTATCAATTTATTAACAACAAGACAAGTTGCACAAGGTATAAAAATAAACACAAGAAAATTACAATATCACATGAAAATTGTCAACACCACAACCCCACATCATTACATACCGTCCCTGACAATAGCCACCCTTATCGCTCCTATTTCCACCCTTATCGCTCCTATAGCCACCCTTATCGCTCCGCCAAGACAATATCAATATCCAACAAATGCAACAGTGAAATGCCACCTTTATAACCACATAATATCAACGGTGAAATGCCACCCTTATCTCCCAAAAATAACAACTCACACAACACAACAATTTACACGAGAAATTATCACAACAACATAACAAAAATCAATTCATATCACAATTTGTCCAATGGCCACAACCAAATTTCAAAACTACAACCAAGTCAATTAATTTCACAGCAAATAGCCAAATGCTCCACACAGTGTGTACAACACCCAAACACAATCAATAGAGATAGAAATTACTCAACATAAAGCAAAGTCTTCATAAAAGATCAAATTTTCAATAATTATATAAACACCTCTTCTTAAGCTCATTTAATTAATTATTTGCAGAGGGAAAAATTCAAAATAAAATAAAATTACAATAATTATCAACCCAGCAAATTCACAAAATTTCATAAATAATCAAATAACAATCACATCACATTGTCATATAACAACAGAGTCAACAACAAGGGTTTAGGCACGACAAGTAGATGATAAAATATATGCCAACAATTATCCAATTTATAACACAATATGCTAAAGACTTTAACTCAATAAAATTTGCACATATAAACCAAGTACGTACTCGTGATCTCGCATACATGGTTTTCAATTACCCAAGTTGCACATAAGACTCAATGCCTAAGGGGAGTTTTCCCCACTCGAGGTTAAGCAAGACACTTACTTTTTGAAGTTAGGCCGATATTTCAAAATAGCTTTCTTTCTTGAATTGACCTATGGGCCGTTCAAATCTATCAAAATTAATTTTATAACTTCATTAAAATTCAACGAAAACGATTCCGGATAATAATACGTCGACTTAAAAATTTATTCCAAAAACTGAATAAAAGTCAACGCGGGACCCGCCTCTTAGAACCCGACATAATTTTCTTGAAATCCGAACACCCATTCCGATACGAGTTCAACCATACCAATTTTATCGAATTCCAATAACAAATCGACCTCCAAATCTTAAATTTTCGTTTTTGGAAGATTTTACAAAAATCTTTATTTTTCTTCCATTAAATCCGAATTAAATGATGGATTAAAAGACATAATCATGGAAATTAATCAAAACTAGATAAGAATTACTTACCCCAAACACCCACACAAGAATCTCTCCAAAAATCGCCTTCTACCGAGCTCCCAATTTGATTTTGAGTTATGAACTCAAACCCCCGTTTTTGGGACTTTTAATTCTGCCCAGATACACCTTCTTAGCGTTCGCGACCATCCCTTCGTGTTCGCGAAACCCAAACTCCAGCTGCCTCAAATCCTTCTTCGCATTCGCGTGATAAGCCTCACGTTCGCGAGGGCCAACTGCTTCGGCCCCATCATTTCCTCTTCGCGTTCTCGAAGTCCTCGCCGCGTTCGTGATGACCAGCTAACCAACTACTTCGCGTTCGCGAAGGCCAAACGACCCCAGGACCCTATCTTCCTTTTCTTCTTCGCGTTCGCGTTGCTTGGGCCGCTTTCGAGAAGACTTGCCCTGCTCCTTCTTCACGTTCACGTTCACAGCTTCACGTTCGCGGAGGAAAAATCATCAGCCCCTCAAACCCCTCTTCGCGAATGCGGTACTCCCTTCGCGTTCGCGAAGAAGGAAACCAGACTTCAGCAACACCAGTCCAAACAACTCCAATTTGCTTCGAAACCACTCCAAAACACACCCGAGCTCCTAGGGACCCCGTCCAATTATGCTAACCAGTCTCATAACATATCACGGATTCGCTCGAGGTTTCAAATCACATCGAATTACGCCGAAAATACAAATCGCACCACAAATCGAACTTATGAACTTCAAAAACTCGTGTCGAAACCTATCAAACCAACCAAGAATGACGTCAAATTTTGCAGGCAAGTCCCAAATAACATAACTGAGCTGTTCCAACTCTCAGTATCATATTCTGACCCCGATACCAAAAAGTCAACCCCCCGGTCAAACTTTCCAAAATTTTGAGTTTCTCCATTTCAAGCTTAATTCCACTACGGACCTCCAAATAATTTTCCGGACACGCTCCTAAGTCCAAAATCATCATGCGGAGCTAACGGAACCGGCGAAACTCCATTCCGGAGTCGTCTTCATATAGTTCCGACTACGGTCAAAATCCTAAGACTTAAGCTCCCTTTTTAGGAACTAAGTGTCTCAAATCACTCCGAATCATCCGTAATTCAAATTCAACCACACACGCGGGTCATAATACATATTGCGAGGCTGCTCGAAACCTTAAGTCACTGAATGGGGCATAAATTCTTAAAACGACAAGTCGGGTCTTTACAGGTAGTATAAATTATGTGCCTCTAAAATTTAGAATTTGCAAAGCTAATATGAGATAAAATACATCATGTGTTTGCAATATACATGAACAGATTAATAATTCTAAAGCTACCAAGAACAAGAGGCAGCTATAACTGGATTGCGGAAACATCTTCAATGCCAGCTCCCGCTATACACCGCAACGTCAGCATCCAAAATCTGCACACAAGGTGCAGAAGTGTAGTATGAGTACAACCGACCCCATGTAAACAGTAAGTATTTTATCTAACCTCGTCGAAGTAGTGACGAGGATTTTTAGTAAAATGATACTCACTGTTATAACTTGTGCAGTGTACTAACAATAGAAACAATTATAGAACATAACAGATAAGGGTACAAATGAAACAACTATGTGAGGGAGAAAAAGATTACTAGGAGAAATCACAATAGCAAATTCATAATTTTCCTAGTGTGAAAAATATATTCAAGATATCACATCGAATAGCACGGTAATACCTTCGTGCACTTGTCTCATTCTCACCCAATATATATATATATATATATATATATATATATATATATATATATATATATATATATATATATCAAATAATATTAATTAAACAAAGAATATCGTGCATTTATCTCTTTCTCATCGAGCATACATATGACAGTACTGACTAGGTGGGAGAAATGCCAATAACAATAAAAGAAATAAAGTGGGAGGCACACAGGAAGCAACAACGAACAAAGCAGTACATATGGACCACGGAAACAGGCCGGGAAAAAAGGCATAGAAATTATGACAGCAATTAGGAAGGAAAAATATAAATTTCACTAATTAGCATGGTAGAAGGCTTAGATGCAAATATAACAAACAAGAAGAAAATCATAATATTTGCAAGTTAAATAGATAGAAGGCATGGGTGACACAACAGCACTTGGGGTGGAGGACACAGAAAGAACAACGACTACAAGTCACAAAGAAAACATAGGTGCACAATAACAACTCAAGATAAAGGCATGAAAGTATACACAACTGTCACGATCCAAAATCCTAACTTGTCGTGATGGCACCTATCTCAGTACTAGGCAAGCCGACAACATCAATAACCCACGATTTCCTTTAAGTTTGAAAACATAATGTTTAATACAATACCAAAAATCTAGCAATTTCCGATACAACACTCCCAAAACCTGGTGTCACTGAGTACATGAGCATCTATACATTACAAGTCTGGGAAAAATCTGGTCTTTAATAATAATCTGAGACCAAATACAATAACAAAAGGATAGGAAAGTAGAGACAAGGTCTGCGAAACATGGCAGCTACCTCTGAATCTCCAGAAAATTGACTGTGTGAAAAAATCAACATCCACTGTATCCGTAATCACCTGGATCTGCACACGAAGTGCAGGGTGTAGTATGAGTACAACCAACTCAGTAAGTAACAATAATAAATAAAGAACTGAAAGTAGTGACGAGCTTCTCAGCTAAGTCCAAATACAATACTTTCCATTATAAAAGAGTAGGCATGCTCTCAAGTTTAACATTTAAGATTTCATAGGAATTTCATATCAAATTTCAGTGACACAGAAAATAATATTTTTTCAAATTTCCAAAAACAATAGTGATATATGACAGCTAAAATGCAGCAAATAATGCAATCAATGAATCCTCTCATAGTAACAATCAGCCAGTCCTCCCATTCACTCCAACCTCACAGTCACTCATTCCTCACAGTCACTTAGCACTCGGCACTCGGCACTCGCACTTAGTAGGTACCTGCGCTCACTGGGGGTGTGTACAGACTCCGGAGGGGCTCCTTCAGCACAAGCGCTATAATCTGCACGGACAACTCACGTGCTGCACGGACAACTCACGTGCTATAATAAAGCCAATATGGCCTGCTGCGGCGTGCAGCCCGATCCCATAAATATCCTCACAATTAAGCCCTCGGCCTCACTCAGTCATCAACCTCTCCAGTCTCTCGGGCTCTCAGAAATCATGATAAGCAGCCAAAAAAGTGATATGATGCATTAATAATAATAAGAGAGACTGAGGTATGATATAAAATGAATAAACATGATTGAGTGAAAAATTACAATTTGAACATATTATTCAGCCACAGAAATGACCCCAGTGGGTACCAATAATAACAGCATATGTCTAAACATGATTTTTAATACGAGTCTTAGTTCAATTTTTCCCTATCACGTAGAGAATGTACGGATATCAACAGATAACTTAACTACACAGTTCCAAGGAATTTGACCAATTCATAATTCCTACGGTGCACGCTCACACGCCCGTCACCTAGCATGTGCGTCACCTCAAAACTACTCACATAACACATAATTCGGGGTTTCATACCCTCAGGACCAAATTTAAAACTGTTACTTATCCCAAACCGTGAAATTCTTAATCCGCTAAGCCTTTGCCTCGTGAAATGGCCTCCAAACGCCTCGAATCTAGCCACAAATAATTCATTTCAGTCAATAAAATTTATTGGAATTAATTCGGTGAGAAAATACTAATTTTCCATAAAAATCCAAAATTTAGCTCAAAAATTGCATGTGGGGCCCACATCTCGGAACCCGACAAAAGTTACAAAATCCGAAATCCCATTCAACCACGAGTCTAACCATACCAATTTTACCAAAATCTAACCTCAACTCAACCGTCAAATCTTCAATTTAAACCAAGAGGGTTTTCTAAAATTTTCCAACTTAATTCACCCATTAAATGATAAAAACAACCATAGATTGGGTAACTTAACCAATATTGAGTTAAGAACACTTACCCCGTTGTTTCCTCTGAAAATCTCCCAAATATCGCCTCTTCCCGAGCTTCAATCCATCAAAAAGGGAAAACGGGACGAAGTCCCATTTTCAAAACTTAAACTTTCTGCCCAGACATTTGCTCTATGCGATCGCGAAGAACAAATTTTCACAGCCCAGATTTAACCCTACGCGATCGCGGACTTTCCCACGTGATCGCGATGCACAATATCATAGACCTACGCGATCGCAGACTAGTCCACGCGATCGCGAAGAACAAAACGCGTGACTTCTACTCCACTCCACTTACTCTACGCGAACATGACCTTCTCCACGCGTTCGCAAGTCACAAAATCTCAAAGCTACGTGATCGCATCCCGCTTCACGCGATCGTGAAGCACAAAACTCAGCAACTCTCAATTAACCTTACGCAATCGCGGATATCCCCACATGATCGTGAAGCACAAAACCTCTACTAACCAACTAAGCCTACGCGATCGCAGACGCATTCACGCGATCGCATATAAGGAAATCAGATTTAGATATCAAAAAATTCCACTAGTTGTTTAAGTCCAAATTTTGATCCGTTAACCATCCGAAACTCACCCGAGCCCCTTGGGACCTTAATCAAATATACCAACAAGTCCTAAAACATCATACTAACCTAGTCGAACCCTCAAATCACCTCAAACAACACTAAAACCATGAATTACACCCCAATTCAAGCCTAATGAACTTAGAAATTTCCAATTTCTACAAACGACTCCGGAACCTATCAAATCACGTCCGATTGACCTCAAAATTTGCACAAAAGTCTTAAATGACATAACGGGCCTATTAAAATTTTCAAAATCGGATTTCGACCCCAATATCAAAAAGTCAACCCCCCGGTCAAACTTCTCAAAAATTTGACTTTTGCCATTTCAAGCCTAATTCCTCTATAGACCTCCAAATAATTTTTCGGACACGCTCTTAAGTCAAAAATCACCATACGGAGCTATCAGAATCATAAAAATTCAAATCCAAGGTCGTTTACACATAAGTCCACATCCGGTCAACTTTTCCAACTTAAGTTTTTAATTTTGAGACTAAGTGTCTCATTTCACTCTGAAATCTTTCCGGACCCAAACCAACTAACCCGATAAGTCATAAATCAAATGTAAGGCATAAATTGAGCAGTAAATACGGGAATGGAGTTATAATACTCAAAACGACCGGCTGGGTCTTTACATTCTCCCCCCACTTAAACATACCTTCGTCCTCGAACGTGCCATGAGTTATTTCCAAGCCACCACATCACTATTCCATCTTACCACGCACGTACCTGGGGGTGATCTCACGTCACCCTATTCTATATAGGCCTGACCACACGACATAACTGAAAATCATTAATTTAAACCTTAGCCCAAAACCTTGGAGCTAAATTTCTAACATCTATAATTCCTTTCAAGACCCGAATCTCATAGCTACACACTGTATAAGCCTGAACAAGCTGTATCCAGCAATAACCATAATCCCAGATATAATCGCATTACATACTACACAACTCGCATACTCGTAACACTAGTTCTGATCATAGTAAATACTCAAAACCAACCAAGCACTAGTATTAAACCTCATATCAAGCTAAACGTCGTTCCAAAAACCTTCGTACACTGCTGATAATAAAAGAAACATGAAATCTCATGACCCCTTATCAGAGCAACAAGTCATGGAGCTCTCTCGCCCCAACCAGAACCATAATCACTTTCTAAGCCGACTTTCAATATTATCCTCCCGAATATACCGTAATCAAACCTGATAGTACCCATTCTAGGTCCAATGACCTTATATTATTAAACACAACTATCCCATAGACACGCCACATAAATATAACTCAAGCCACAACTGCACAATCTGTGTACCCAAATATGGGAGATGTCTTAAGGAAGAGAACAGTATTGCAAGTTCAACAAGAACTACTACATCCACAATGTTACAACCAACTCCTCAAATTTCGTGAAGAGGATAACCGTAGGCGCATATGCACAATTGTAGAGGAAGTAAATTAATGAATCAGATAAATTATCATAGAAATAAAATTCTCGCACACGGCACGGACAACTCACATGCCAATAATATGAATCGCCTGGCATGGTCATAGGCCTCCTGTCCCAGTATATCATATATGAGCAATTAAACAAGTACACTTGTATATGATAATGAAATAAGATTCTCATGCTCCTCGACTGGTATAAATAACACGCCATAGTGTAAGCATGTGCAAAGTCTGCTATCACACTTCAAATCGGCAATTTAACGCAGAAATAGTAACTACCCTGTTTATTCAGGGAAATTAGCCTCTTTGTAACCTCAAATGTAGCTCAGATAGTTTTCAACAAAGGTATGAACATGAGAAACGTTATAACTTTACGCTAAATAGTCAACTCTAGGCATATCATAGCCTAAGCATTCTTTCGAGTATGAATACTTGCCCTGATGCTCGCACATCGGCTCAAACCTCACATATATGCACACTTATAGCGCGTAGCTATCACAAATAATTAACGCAACTAGTGCCTCCACTGAGTTTAAAGAAAATACTCACCTCAAACAGGCCGCAACCCGAAACAATATACTTCTGAGAACTCTGAGTCTCCAAATTCATCAAACACATGAATCACCATAACTGATCCCAACTCCAGCACTAGAATAACTAACACATCTTCCATTCACGATCTTCCCATAAGGAACACTTTCATAATTTTTCTGTGCCACATAGCGATAATTTGAATATCAGTAGTCTATTAATCAGGTGAGTATTGCAATACCGATGAACATCCGTAAGTCAAAACACAATGCGCCTTCTGAAATGTGCACCCTTCTCAGGAATTACCGATCAGTTATAACATTCATCGAAATATCTGAAACTGACCATGTTGTCCAATATTCGTTACCTTCTCTTTAAGACTGAACTGTCATTTTGTACATGTAAATCCTAATCCCGTACAACACACCACATCTATCATGTCATCATGCGACAAGCACAATAATTTCATTATCAACTTTGAGTCACCAGTAATTTACCTACCCAGTTAGTTAGAAACCTTCCTCTCGCTTCCTTAGAGGGGGAAATCACAATACACAACACGTTTCCCACACCAGTAGAAAATATCCGGTTCAAACCATGGTAGAAACCATCAAGAACACTTTGAAATCCATTTGCACCTAATCAAGCTATCAGAACTAAATTCCTCTAATTCGACCAAGCCACGTAGGTCATCAAACCCAAGAATATTGCCACCGAAACATCTGTAAAAATCTCACCACATCATAATTACCAAAAGAACCGAGCATACCATTACCATACTGATCCAGCATGTTACCCATTTGTCCTATTTTCTCCGAGTTTCTTTTGGATTTTCCTCAAGTTGCCATTTCTCCTTGTCAGAACACTACTACTTTACCCAAAGCTCACTATAATACATCCTAACATAAACCTACACCGCCCTAAGGCCCATAAGACATTGTATTCTTCTTAAGCACCTCCATAAATACCACAACTGTAACCGATTCTAGTGATATACAAATTCAAAAAATTTTCAATTTCCACATATACATTTTTGAATCCATTAGAATACTCTAGAGAGTCATCCGCTCTGCTCAAATCTAATTTACTCCGCCCCAAACGGGCCAAAAGACATGTGCTCCTTTAGCACGATCAACACTCAAAGAAGTAACCCTGCCTTAACACGACCAATCGAATTCATACTTCGTGCGCAATACATCCTTCAAAATAACAACTTAATCATTCCATAATTTTCATATTTTCATAAAGTTCAATGTAACCCATATCCAGGAATTTACTTACCCGAGTCATCCTCGATCTCCACCTCTATAAATCATAACTAACCCACATGTATGCCTCAAACCAAAACTAAAATTTAACATATATCCATGAAATTGAATTGTCAATAGCAGACTCCCCCACTTGGCTCAAAGCCATAGAACAAAGCACTTGATAACTCATAATACCCATACTTCATTACTGCCATAATACTGCAGTTAGTTCAACAAAAAATTTTCTCATGCTTATGCAACACCCACTATAAAATACCTCATTCATCCGCTAAGTTAGCATATATTCTCGCGACATCTTGAAACACAGACTAGCCCATCACCAAAACACAGAATACACATCTTGAACCTTGTTCATAGAATCACAAGCCGGCGATGCACAGTTGATACCGAGCGCTCATATGCGCATACGAAATGCGTGGAAGGAATTCAAAGAGTTATAATTCAAGCTGAATCAATTCCTCATGATATAATATAAGAAAGTGAAATTTTCCTAAGGGTTCGGCAACCTCTCGAAGATAAGTACAGACGTCTCCGTACCGATCCGCAAGACTCTACTAAACCTGCTCATGACTCGTGAGACCTATGTAACCTAGGCTCTGATACCAACTTGTCATGACCCAAAATCCTAACTTGTCGTGATGGCACCTATCTCAGTATTAGGCAAGCCGACAACATCAATAATCCACAATTTCCTTTAAGTTTGAAAACATAATGTTTAATACAATACAAAAAATCTAGCAATTTCCGATATAACTCTCCCAAAAACCTGGTGTCACTGAGTACATGAGCATCTATACATTACAAGTATGGGAAGAATATGGTCTTTAATAATAATCTGAGATCAAATACAATAATAAAAGGATAGGGAAGGAGAGACAAGGTCTGCAAAACATGGCAGCTACCTCTAAATCTCCGAAAAATCGATTGTGCGAAAGAATCAACACCCATTGTATCCGGGATCACCTAGATCTACACACGAAGTGCAGGGTGTAGTATGAATACAACCAACTCAGTAAGTAATAATAATAAATAAAGAATTGAAAGTAGTGACGAGCTTCTCAGCTAAGTCCAAATACAATACTTTCCATTATAAAAGAGTAGGCATGCTCTCAAGTTCAACATTTAAGATTTCACAGGAAATTCATATCAAATTTCACTGACACAGAAAATAATATTTTTTCAAATTTCCAAAAAATATAGTGATATATGACAGCTGAAATGCAATAAATAATGCAATCAATGAATCCTCTCAGAGTAACAATCAGTCAATCCTCTCATTCACTCCAACCTCACAGTCACTCTTTCCTCACAGTCACTCATTTCCTCACAGTCACTCAGTACTCGGCACTCGCACTCAGTAGGTACCTGCGCTCATTGGGGGTGTGTACAGACTCCGGAGGGCTCCTTCAGCCCAAGCGCTATAATCTGCACGGACAACTCACGTGCTGCACGGACAACTCACGTGCTATAATAAAGCCAATAGGGCCTACTGCGGCGTGTAACCCGATCCCATAAATATCCTCACAATTAGGCCCTTGGCCTCACTCAGTCATCAACCTCAAACACTTCAAAAAACACTAAAACCACGAATTACACCCCAATTCAAGCCTAATGAACTTAGAAATTTCCAATTTTTACAAACGACTCCGGAACCTATCAAATCACGTCCTATTGAACTCACATTTTGCACACAAGTCATAAATGACATAACAGACCTATTAAAATTTTCAGAATCAGATTTCGACCCCGATATCAAAAAGTCAACCCCCCGGTCATACTTCCCAAAAAATCAACTTTCGCCATTTCAAGCCTAATTCCTCTACAGACCTCCAAATAATTTTCCGGACACGCTCCTAAGTCCACAATCACCATACGGAGCTATCGGAATCATAAAAATTCAAATCCGAGGTCGTTTACACATAAGTCCACATCTGTACAACTTTTCTAACTTAAGTTTTTAATTCTGAGACTAGTGTCTCATTTCACTCCGAAATCTTTCTAGACCCGAACCCACTAACCCGATAAGTCATAAATCAACTGTAAGGCATAAATTGAGCAGTAAATGGGGGAACATGGTTATAATACTCAAAACGACTGGCTGGATCATGAACATATGATAATATAAAAATAATGGCACGGTATCGCCCTTCTTGCTTTTACTCTCATCCTCACATGATAATGTAAATGAAATGGCACGGCATTATCCATCGTGCATATTAATGTATATGAATGGCACAGCATCACCCTTCGTGGTTTATACTTTTCCTCACATGATAATATAACTGAAATGGCACGGCATCACTCTTTGTACTTTACACTCTCCCTAACATGATAATGTAAATGAAATGGCATGGTATCACCCTTCTGGCTTTACACTCTCCCTCACTGGATAATGTATATGAATTGGTACGGCATTACCCTTCGTACTTTATACTCTTTCTTACCAAGCACATGTATATCATTAACAAGCAAGGTAGGAAGCAAAAATAACATCAAGGAGAGTGTTTAAACGAATGTTCCAAATTGAACATCAATCACTGCTTTCAAGTCAATAACAATAAAATAAACTTCACGTATTTTATTATTCCAGTATTTCAACAAGTCTCAAAAATGATCTTAAACTCATGTATAGAATTCAAAATCTCAAGAATAACGACCGTAGAGTCGTATTTGTGATTAAGTATAATAACGACCAGATTTAGCACATCAATAATTTTCACAAAAGTCCGTCAGATTTTTAATCAAATTATAATAAGAAAAATCAGGGTTTCTAGCATTTAATGTCATATTCATAGAAATCTAGAAGTCAAGAAGACATGAAACAAGAGTGTCACATAATTCTACAAAGCACAATAAATCGTATAATTTACCCCAGAGCATGTTTAACCCTGGCACATGCTTATATGCTCGTCACCTCATATATGTATCACCCCCGCATGTAGCAAACAATGGCAATTAGTAGGAAAAATTCTCTCAACAAAGTTAGGCAAAATACTTACCTCAAACAAGCGGAATCCGCTGCCGAGCAAGCTAAACAATACTCCGAAAATTCCATTCCGCACGTACCAACCTCCGATCGCCTTCCTATCTCCTCAATTCCAAGCCAAACGATTCGAAACTAGCCAAACAACGTGCAAATTAATCAAAATATACTCCAATGCTTGCAATTTAATAATTTATAAAAATTCCCAACTATGCTCGAAAAGTGAACTAAAAGTCAATGGTGAGGCCCACATCTCGGAATCCGACAAAAATTACAATATCTGAACCCCGATTCAACCATGAGTCCAGGCATACCAAAATTACTCAAATTCGACCCCAACTCGGCCTTCAAATCCTCAATTAAAGTCTATGAACTTTTCTACCATTTTCAACCCAAAACACTAATTTAATGATGAAAACAATAATATATTCATGTAATTTAACCAAAACTGGAATCACTTACTAGTATATATATATATTTGAAGATCAAATCAATCGGCACGGCAACACCCTTCGTGCATTTAAATATTTTTCACCTAGCATACATATAACAGTACCAACTAGGTGGGAGATATGGCAATAACAATAAAAGAAATAAAGTGGGAGGCACACAGGAAGAAACAAAGAACAAAGTAATACATATGGACCACGGAAACAGACTGAGAAAAAAACATAGAAATTATGACATCAATTAGGAAGGAAGAATATGAATTTCACTAATTAGTATGGTACAAGGCTCAGATGCAAATATAACAAACAAGAAGAAAATCATAATATTTGCAAGTTAAACAAATATAAGGCTTGGATACACAGCAACACTTGGGGTAGAGGACACAAAAAGAACAATGACTACAAGTCACATAGAAAACATAGGTGCACAATAAAATAAAGGCATGAAAGTATACACAACGAAAAGATATCACAATATAATGTATGTCTCTTGTCATCGCCTGCACGAAAACTCCCTTCGTGCGATGAACATATGATAATATAAAAATAATGGCACAAAATCACCCTTCTTGCTTTTACTCTCATCCTTACATGATAATGTAAATGAAATGGCACGGCATTATCCATCATGCATATTAATGTATATGAATGGCACGGCATCACCCTTCGTAGTTTATCCTTTTCCTCACATGATAATATAATTGAAATGGCACGGCATCACTATTTGTTCTTTACACTCTCCCTAACATGATAATGTAAATGAAATGGCACGGTATCACCCTTCTTGCTTTACACTCTCCCTCACATGATAATGTATATGAATTGGCATGGCATCACCCTTTGTGCTTTATGCTCTTCCTTACCAAGCACATGTATATCATCAACAAGCAAGGTAGGAAGCATAAATAACATCAAGGAGAGTGTTTAAACGAATTTCCAAATTGAAAATCAATCACGGCTTTCAAGTCAATAACAATAAAATAAACTTCACGTATTTTATTATTCTAGTATTTCAACAAGTCTCAAAAATGATCTTCAACTCATGTATAGAATTCAAAATCTCAAGAATAACGGTCGTAGAGTCGTATTTGTGATTAAGTATAATAACAACCAGATTTAGCACATCAATAATTTTTACAAAAGTCCGTTAGATTTTTAATAAATTATAATAATCCAAATTAGGGTTTCTAGCATTTAATGTCATATTCATAGAAATCTAGAAGTCAAAGAAGACATGAAACAAGAGTGTCACATAATTCTACAAAGCACAATAAATCGTATAATTTACCCCCGAGGATATTTAACCCTGACACATGCATATATGCTCACCTCATATATGTATCACCCCCGCATGTAGCAAACAATGGCAATTAGTAGGAAAACTTCCCCCAACAAAGTTAGGCAAAACACTTACCTCAAACAAGTCGAATCCGCTGCCGAGTAAGCTAAACAATACTCCGAAAATTCCATTCCGCACATACCAACCTCCGAACGCCTTCCTATCTCCTCAATTCCAAGCCAAACGATTCGAAACTAGCCAAACAACGTGCAAATTAATCAAAATATACTCCAATAGTTGCAATTTAACAATTTATAAAAATTCCCAACTATGCTCGAAAAGTGAACTGAAAGTCAATGGCGGTGCCCACATCTCGTAATCCGACAAAAATTACAATATCTGAACCCCCATTCAACCACGAGTCCAACCATACCAAAATTACTCAAATTCGACCCCAACTCGGCCTTCAAATCCTCAATTAAAATCTACGAACTTTTCTACCATTTTCAACCCAAAACACTAATTTAATGATGAAAACAATAATATATTCATGTAATTTAACCAAAACTGGAATCACTTACCCCAATCCATATGGCGAAATTCGCCTCAAAAATCGCTCAATCCAAGCTCATAGCTCCAAATATGTTAAAATGGCCGAAACCTCAAAATATAGCTTCGGTCCAGGCATTTACTATTTGCGATCGCGAAGCACAAAATTTGCCCTTCGCAATTCACATGGCCCCAAACTGCTGTTTTCTCTTCACGAATGCGACCAAATATTTGCGATCGCGATGCACACCTCTGTAGCCAAAAACCAGGAATTAAAAATGGCCTAGAAATGGTCCGAAACCACCCCGAGACTCACCCTAGCCACTCGAGACCCCGCCCGAACATACCAACAAGTCCCAAAACATATTACGAACCTACTCGAGGCCTCAAATCATATATAACAATATTGAAACAACGAATCGCACCTCAATTCAAACTTAATAAACTTTAAATCTTTCAACTACCAAATCTCGCGCCGATACATATCAAATCAATCCGGAATGAACTCAAATTTTGCGTACAAGTCATAAATTACATAACGAAGCTACTAAAATTTTTTGAATCACAATTCGGACTCAATATCATAAAAGTCAACTTCCAGTCAAACTTCCAAATCTTAAATTTCTTACTTTCGCCATTTCAAGCCAAATTCAACTACGAACTTCAAAATAAATATCCAGACACACTCCTAAGTCCGAAATCACCATACGGAGCTATTAGAACCATCAAAACTCCATTCTGGAGTCGTTTGCACAAAAGTCAAACTCCGGTCAACCCTTTTCATTTAAGCATCCAACGTGAATCTCATTCATCCGAACTAATCCTGAAACACCTGAAAACCAAATCCGACAATACACACAGGTCATAATACATCATATGAAGGTATTCAAGAGTTCAATTAGTTGAAAGGAGCATAAATACTGAAAACGACCGGTCAGGTCGTTACACATGTACTCAGTAAGTTTTTTGTCTAACCTCGTTGAAGTAGTGACGAGGATTTTTAGTTAAAAGATACTCACTGTTATAACCTGTGCAGTATACTAACAAAAGAAACAATTATAGAACATAACATATAAGGGTACAATAAAACAATTATGCGAGGCAGAAAAAGATTACTAGGGGAAATCACAATAGCAAATTCATAACTTTCCTACTGTGATGAATATATTCAAGATATCACATCGAATGGCACGGTAATACTTTCGTGCACTTGTCTCATTCTCAACCAGTATATATTTGAAGATCAAATCAATCGGCACGGCAACACCCTTCGTGCATTTATCTATTTCTCACCGAGCATACATATAATAGTACCAACTAGGTGGGAGATATGCCAATAACAATAAGAGAAATAAAGTGGGAGGCACACATGAAGCAACAAAGAACAAAGTAATACATATGGACCACAGAAACAGACTGAGAAAAAAACATAGAAATTATGACATCAATTAGGAAGGAAGAATATGAATTTCACTAATTAGTATGGTACAAGGCTTAGATGCAAATATAACAAACAAGAAGAAAATCATAATATTTGCAAGTTAAACAAATATAAGGCTTGGATACACAACAACACTTGGGGTAGAGGACACAAAAAGAACAATGACTACAAGTCACATAGAAAACATAGGTGCACAATAAAATAAAGGCATGAAAGTATACACAACGAAAAGATATCACAATATAATGTATGTCTCTTGTCATCGCCTGCACGGAAACACCATTCGTGCGATGAAAATATGATAATATAAAAATAATGGCACAGAATCACCCTTCGTGCTTTTACTCTCATCCTCACATGATAATGTAAATGAAATGGCACGGTATTATCCTTCGTGCATAATAATGTATATGACTGGCACGACATCACCCTTCGTGCTTTATACTTTTCCTCACATGGTAATATATATGAAATGGAACAGCATTATCCTTCGTGCATAATAATGTATATGAATGGCACGACATCACCCTTCGTGATTTATACCTTTCCTCACATGATAATATATACGAAATGGCGCGACATCACCCTTCTTTCTTTACACTCTCCCTCACATGATAACGTATATGAATTGGGACGGCATCACCCTTCGTGCTTTACACTCTTCCTTACCAAGCACATGTATATCATTAACAGGCAAGGTAGGAAGCATAAATAACATCAAGGAGAGTGTTTAAACGAATGTTCCAAATTGAACATCAGTCACGACTTTCAAGCCAATAACAATTCAATAAACTTCAAGTACTTTATTATTCTAGTATTTCAACAAGTCTTAAAAATGATCTTCAACTCATGTATAGAATTCAAAATCTCAAGAATAACGGTCGTAGAGTCGTATTTGTGATTAAGTATAATAACGACTGGATTTAGCACATTAGTAATTTTCACAAAAGTCCGTCAGATTTTTAACCAAATTATAATAAGCCAAATCAGGGTTTCTAGCATTTAATGTCATATTCATAGAAATCAAGAAGTAAAGAAGACATGAAACAAGAGTGTCACATGATTCTACCAAGCACAGTAAATCGTATAATTTACCCCCGAGCATGATTAACCCTGGCACATGCATATATGCTCGTCACCTCATATATGTATCACCCCCACATTTAGCAAACAATGGCAATTATTAGGAAAAATTCCCTCAACAAAGTTAGGCAAAACACTTATCTCAAACAAGCCAACCCAATGCCGAGCAAGCTAAACAATTGCTCCGGGAATTTCATTTTACACGCATCCACCTCTGAATGCCTTCCTATCTCCTCAATTCAAAGCCAACGATCCGAAACTGAAATTACCCCCCTTAATGACACTACAACGATCCACTACACTAAGCAACTTCTATCTACAATATCAACATCCAATGGAACCAACATTAGTAACCAATTCCATAGTTTAGGCCATTTAGACACTTTATCAATCACCTAGTAGGCATAAATCTCTACACCTCTTAACCATAGAATTAGTTCATCCAACTACCACCATTTACTAACAATTAATCCCACCATCATTCTTCAACAATTTATACTCCCAATATCGCATGTGTGACCAACCATTCACACCCAACCAACAAAATTCCATCAAATAATCACTTTTCAATCTCTACAATGGTTATGCATTTAAATTGGAACTTATGACTTCCAATCACCATCCCATGAGTTCCAATACTTAATTCATAATCATATTCCCATAATAAATCCATGCATGTAAGTCTAAGGGTGTAGGATTACTTTTTGGAAGAAATCTTTCCAAAACCCTCTTTTGTGTTCTTAAAGAAATTTCTTGAAGATCTAAGGATTTCATGGAGGATTGAGTTAGTTTTAGGTTGGAATTGATGGAATGAAATACCAAATTAGTAGGGATTACTCACCTTGAAGATTGGGGGGGGGGGGAGTTGGAGGTCTTGAGAGAATGGAATAAAACCCCCAAAGTTTTGTCAAAAGGAATGGAGAAAAATGAACCCCGAAGTGTGTATATAACATTTCGAGCGCCACAGGTACATGGGGCACTACCTGTGGCCCTGTTTCCAGAACCTCAAAATTCCCAGCGCCCCACGCTACCCTGGGCGCTGGTGATAGGAAATCTTTTCTATTTCGCCCGTGTCAAGGTTATTTTGGCAACCACCACTTTCACAAGAGATTTATTCAAGAATTTCCCCGAGTTACAAAATCTCAAAATCACAAATTACGCATCTATTCAAGCCAAAGAAACTTATGAACTTTCGAATTCTAGATTCAACATTCGATACCGAAACCTATCAAATCAAGTCCAATTGACCTCAAATTTTGTACACAAGTCATAAATGACATAACGGACCTATCAAAATTTCCAGAACTGGATTCCGACCCCGATATCAATAAAGTCAATTCCCGATCAAACTTCCAAACCTTCCATTTCCAACTTTCGCCATTTCAAGCCAAAATCAACTACAGACTTCCAAATAAATATACGGACACACTCCTAAGTCCAAAATCACCATATGAAGCTATTGGAACCATCAAAACTCCATTCCGGAGTTGTTTTCATAAAAGTCAAACTCCGGTCAACCTTTTTCATTTAAGCTTCCAACATAAAATTTATTCTTCCGAACTAATCCCGAAACACCTGAAATATCAAAACCGACGATTCACACACGTCATAATACATCATATGAAGCTATTCAAGACTTCAAATAGTTGAAAGTTGCGTAAATGTTCAAAGCGACAAGTCGGGTCGTTACATTCTCCCCCACTTAAACATACGTTCATCCTCGATCGCACCAAGAGTTGTTCCTAAACCTTCAAATCGCGCTTCCACCTTACCACACACTTACCTGGGGGTGATACCACGTCACCCTATTCCATATAGGCTTGAAAACACCACATAACTAAAAATTACCAATTTAGCCATAGCCAAAAAACCTTGGAACCCAATTTCTAACATCCGAAATTCCTTATAAGACCCTAATCTCTCATTTACATATTGTATAAGTCTGAATAGGTCGTGCCATGCCTTAACCATGAATCAATATGTAATCACATGATACACCACATTACTCAGATACTGACAACAATAACTGCTGACTACCATAGCTTAGCACAAAGCAAATCCGATATCGGTAGTAAACCTCATATCAATAAAAACGTTGTATGTTGTCGATGATGAAGGAAACACAAACGATATCTTAACTACTTATCCGATCAATAATTCAAGAAGTTCACTCGCCCAATCAGGGCCATTCCCCAAATTCTTAGCGGAAATATAGTATCATTGTCACGACCCAAATTATCCCTCTGTAAGGTGTCGTGATGGCACCTAGTCTTTACGACTAGGTAAGCCTAATATTGCGAAAAATATAAAGAAAACACAACATTTTAAAGATAAACAACATATTATAAATAGCCAAGAGTAGTACCACTCGACATATACAAAATAATTTTCCCAAGACCCGGAATATCACCAAGTCACAAGCTGCTATAATCTATGTAGCTCTATACAAAAGTCTGAAGATAATAAGGAAAGTCTCTAGCCGAGGGAGTAGAAGGGGACTCCGAAGATCTGCGGACGCAAGTAGAAGTATCTTGAAGTCTCCTAGAATCAGCAGCACGCACTAACCCCAAGGCTGATAGCTCGTACCTGGATCTGCACACGAAAACATGTGCAGGAAAGGCATGAGTACACCACAATAGTACCCAGTAAGTTCCAAGCCTAACCTCGGTCGAGTAATGATGAGGTCAGGTCAAGGCCCAACCGGAGTAAATATAATAAATTAAATAGTAAAAGATATAAGTGAAATTTATGGTAACATAGTTAAAGAAATTCTCGAAAATTTAACAGTTCAGGGAGCCCTCGGCTCAAAACAAGGTAAACACAGTGGGAAATCTCCCGGGATACCGTCCCGTAGTTCCGAATGAATATGCAGTACAGGGGGATCTCCCGGAATACGTCCGTAGTCCCAAAGTAAATATGCATTACAAGGGGATCTCCTGGAATATGTCCGTAGTCCCAAAGTAAATATGCAGTACATGGGGGATCTCATGGAATACGTCCATAATCCCAAAGTAAATATGCAAGACAGGGGGGATCTCCCGGAATACGTCCGTAGTCCCAATTTAAATATGCAACGCAAGATGAAATGGCAGGTATGACATCGAGTTATACAGTTTATACTGAACACTGATAAGGGAAATAGGGATTTAACTAAGCATGGCTCACAAAATGTCAAATAGGCAGTTCAAACACGTAAGCATGTTTTTCTAGTCTAAACTAAACAATTAGGCATATTAATGCAATTTAATAAGAGAAGCAATTTATGATTTAAAAAGGATAAATAGGATTTTTGCAATAACAACCCGTGTACGTACTCGTCACTTCACGTACACGGCGCCCACACACCAAATAATATCAATACATCCTGAGGGGGAAGTCCCCAACACAAGGTTAGGCAAGCTACTTACCTTGAACCGCTCAAATCACCTCGATAACATGTTCTTGCCACGAGTATCCGACTCCAAATGGACCGAATCTATTCAAATAAATTGCATAATGTAAATATAACTACAAGTAACTAATTTAGCTAATTAATTCGAAGCTAAAGCGTGAAATTAGGAAAAATGCCCAAAACGTCATCCTAGGCCCACGTCTCGGAATCGGGTAAAAGTCGCAAAATACGAACACCCATTCACTCACAAGTTTACTCGTACCAAAATTTCTCAAATCCGATACCAAAATATCGATCAAAACCCCAAAATTCGGCCCAAGAATATTTCTCAAATTTTCACCCCAAATCCGAAATTTAACGATGAATTCAAGCATAGATTAGTGGAATATAACCATAAAGGAGTTAGGAATTATTACCCAAAAACCTCCTCCGAAAATCTCTCCAAATTTCTCCTTCTACCGAGCTCTCAATCAAATTTTTGTGTTATGAACTCAACCCTCGTTTTTGAACCTTAAATTCTGCCCAGGTGCGTTCTTCTTCGCGAATGCAACTTCATGATCGTGCACAATCTTCCACTGCCTAAAATTCCTTTTTCGTGAACGCGAGGGGACTCTCGCAAACGCATACCTTCCACTGACGGACCCTTCTCGAACACGGGAACCTCTTCGCGAACGCGTAGGCTTAATGCCCGAAGCTTCCTCTGCCCCGTTCCTCTACGCGAACGCGAGGACCATATCGCAAACGCGTAGTCTTAAGGTCCCACACCTTCGCAAACGCAGGAACAATATCGCGAACGCGAGGAACAACTTCGCTGCCTTTCCCAAATGCACTACGCGATCGCGAGGCACCTCTCGCGAATGCGATGAAGGATTTTTCTGCAATAAAACACCAGAAATCTGCTACTTCTCTAAGTCCAAAGATGACTCGTTGAGCATCCAAAACACACCCGAGGCCCCCGGGACCTTGACCAAACATAACAACCAATCCTAAAACACCATACGAACTTAGTCGAGCTCTCAAATCACATCAAACAACACCAAAATCATGAATTAAGCACGGATTCAAGCCTAAGAATTTAAAATTTTCCAAATTCTACAAACGACGCCGAACCACATCAAATCTTATCCGAATGACCTCACATTTTACACACAGGTCACAAATGACACTACAAACCTACAGCAACTCTCGGAATTCCATTCCGAGCTCGATATCAAAATTTCCACTATCGGCCGAAATCGTCGAAAAACTAACTTTCGCCAATTCAAGCCTAAATCTACTACAGACCTCCAAAACACATTCCGGACGCGCTCCTAACCCCAAAATCACTCAACGGAGCTAACAGAGTCGATGAAATTCCATTCCGGATCCGTCTTCATACAGTTCTGACTACGGTCCAGACTCTAAGGCTTAAACTCACAACTAGGGACTAAGTGTCCCAAAACTCCCCGAATTCCATAACCAAACACTCCGGCAAATCCCAAAAGCAGAAACAAATATGGGGAAAGCAGATATTAGGGGATCGGGGCTCAAATTCTCAAAACGACCAGCCGGGTCGTTACAATCATTCTTCCAAACATTCTTTATCCTAACACGATAGGGCAATTCTCAAGTCTAGAAACCTCATCTCAACCAATATAAGTATCCCAATTGTCAAGACACACCAAAAGTCATATAAATCCCCCATACAATGTGATCCCGTACACCAAACAAGTAATAATTCAGACATGACAGATAATAGTAAGAAAATCAATAAGAAGGAAA
This sequence comes from Nicotiana tabacum, assembly GCF_000715075.1. NCBI lineage: Eukaryota > Viridiplantae > Streptophyta > Magnoliopsida > Solanales > Solanaceae > Nicotiana > Nicotiana tabacum. The sequence goes on along the minus strand of NC_134101.1, from coordinate 6,049,456 downwards.
CTAAACAAGCTAAGCAATCAGGAAAATTTGTAACATTTTCATATGAACTATTTTCATACAAGTAAGAGCAAAACACATGAAATAAGCATAAGGAATTATATCTCATCATAGTACAGTTGCGGCGCGCAACCCGATCCAATAACAATAATCGGCTCTACCAGAACTCACATCAATATCAACTACACGGATAACTCGCATTTTAGCACGAACAACTCATGTGCTATAGTACAATATCTAGATCCACACGGACAACTCACATGCTATAATAATATTATCCGCCCAGCATAGTCACAGGTCTCCAATCTGAGCATATCATACAAGAGCAGTTAAACAAGTATACACATATGTGATGAATGAAATAAGATTATCATGCTCCTGGACTGGTACAAATGACATGCTAAAGTGTAAGGATATGCAATGTGTGCTATCATAGCTCAACTCGGCAAGTTACCACATAAATGTTTAATCACCAAATTTTATTCAGGGAGTTAACCTCTTCGTAACCTCAAGTATGGCTCAAATAGTTCACAACAATGGTACAATTATGAGAAAACATTATAGCTTTAAGCTTATAGTCAACTCTAGGCATTTCATAGCCTTAGCATTTCCCCGAGCATGAATACATTCCTTGGTGCTCGCACATGGGCTCAAGTCCCACACATATGCGCACCCATAGTGCATGGTTATCACAATTAATTCAGGCAACTAGTGCCTCAACCAAGTTTAGATAGAAATCTTCCCCAAAGCTCATCACAAGTGATCCTAGCATATAAACACACTACCCCAAGGCCCATAAGTCGTTGTATTCCTTCTTAAGCACCCCATAAGTACCACAACCAAGACACCCGCTCTAAAGAGACCTTACGTTAATTCTAAAATTGTTCTCTTTACCTTTCTAATACTAAAGGGAAGAACCCATAGTGATACAGAATTACCGCAAGTCCCGGCGCCATCAAATGCAAATAACCGATTGTAGTGATATACAAAATTCAAAAAAATTTCAATTGCCACATATACATTTTGAATCCATTAGAACCCTCTCGAGAGTCACCCACTTTGCTCAAATCTAAATTGCACCGCCCAACCGGGCCGAAAGACACATGCCCCATTAGCACAACAACACCCAAAGAAGTAACCCTGCCTTAACACCACCAATCAAATTCATACTCTGTGCGCACTACATCCTTCACAAAAAATAACTCACTCGTCCCATGATTTTCATATACTCATAAAGCGCAATATAACACGTATTCAGGAATTTCCTTTCTCAAGTCATCCTTGACATCACCCTCTGCAAGTTCTAACCGATTCACAAGTATGCCTCAAACCAAAACCAACCATGAAATCAAATCATCAATAACAGGCTCCCCCACTTGGCTCAAATCCTTAAAATAAAACATTCGGTAACTGACAATACCCATACTCTATTAAGGCCATAATACCACACCGAAATTCAACTAAATCCTTCATAAGCTCATGTGACACAAACAATATAATACCTCAAATCATCTTCTAAGCTGGCATTCATCCTTACGATAGTCAAGTTAACTTCCCCAACCAATCCAAACTCAAATTGCTACACATATAATCCACAAGTAAGAGAAAACTCTCCACATAAACAACATAGGGATCACACAACCTCAGGGCATCCCGCAGGTGATAACCCGCCTGCTTAGCCTCAAGCTGACATCTCTTTATGCCCTTTCACAGCCACTACTACTATGCAATCCCTTAATCTTTCCTGAGTTTGAACTCATCAACAAGGCATGAAAATCTACTTAGTCCCCACTAATGAAATAACATGAAAGAATCCCTCAAAATCCTCCTAACTTCAGACCGTATACACACCTATAGAAATCAAGCACCCAATAGCCCTTTTGACATCCCAAGTGAACTCTCCTTGTCACCTTCCAACCATCTGAACAGCTCCCGCAGTTACATCATACTCATCATACCGCTATCCAACCACTCACCGAGCCACCAGTCCCACTCATAGGGACACCACTAGACATAGAAGTCCAAAAGCACAGGCTCATACAACTGAAACTACCGAGCTTAAGCTGTGGCCAAAACCTGGTCTCAAGTCCTCTGGCCCGTCACCAAAACACAGAATATCATCTCAAACCTCGTTCATAGAATCACAAGACGGCGATGCACAACGAATACCGAGCGCTCACATATGCACACGAATGCGTGGAAGGAATTCAAGAGTTATGTTTCAAGCTGAATCAATTCTTCACGATAAAGAAATAAAGATGGGAAATTATCCTAAATGCCCTGTAGCCTCTCGAAGATAAGTATGGATGTCAACATACCGATCTGCAAGACTCTACTAGACACTTGCTCATGACTTGTAGAACCTATGAACCTAGAGCTCTGATACCAACTTGTCATGACCCAAAATCCGACCAGTCCTGATGGCACCTAACCCAACCCGTTAGGTAAGCTAATTAACTAAAATCCAATTTAATTAGGTTTATCGAGGAAACTAAATGATAAAATACCTGAACCTTTATACCTTTCCCAAGGACTAGTAGTACAACTCATGAGCTTCTAAGACTTAGAATTTGCAAAGATGATATGAAATAAAATACATCATCTGTTTGAAATATACATGAACAGATTAATGATTCTAAAGCTACCAAGAACAAGAGGCAGTTATGACCGGATTGCGGAAACATCTTCAATGCCAGCTCCCGCCATACACCGCAACATCAACATCCAAAATCTGCACACAAGGTGCAGAAGTGTAGTATGAGTACAACCGACCCCATGTACTCAGTAAGTATTTTGTCTAACCTCGTCGAAGTAGTGAAAAGGAATTTTAATAAAAAGATACTCACTATTATAATCTGTCCAGTATACTAACAAAAGAAATAATTATAGAACATAACAAATAAGGGTATAATGAAACAACTATGCGAGGCACAAAAGGATTACTAGGAGAAATCACAACAGCAATGTCACGACCCCAAATTCCCTCCATAGGATGTCGTGATGGCACCTAGTCTCTAAGACTAGGTAAGCCTATCAATGAGGAATAACAATAGAAATCTGAAATAAATAAATCTGCAAATTCACATAATTACAACTCCTAAAACTCATAAGCTTCTAAGAATTTAACCTCAATGTCTCTATATATTAGAGTCTAAAGAAAATAAGGAAGCAACATAATAAGGATAGAAGGGAACTCCAGAGTCTGCGGACGCTGGCAGATATACCTCGAAGACTCCGTACACAGGTAGCTCACTGATATCCGGGCTGGTAGGAAGTACCTAGATCTGCACAAAATGATATGCAGAAGCGTAGTATGAGTACACCACAGCGGTACCCAGTAAGTGTCAAGCCTAACCTCGTTAGAGTAGTGACGAGGTCAGGTCAGACCCCACTGAAAACAGTAAAAGATATGGCGAAATGTTTAACAATATAATAACAATAAATGACAATGAAAATGAATCAAGTAAGTGGTATGTCACCATTAAATCACACAGAATAAGGGCAAATAATACCTCGCGAAAAGAAAACAGAAATTTACAACTTTAAGAAATTCACTACAATATTCAAAGGCAAATGTAGCCATAAAGAAATATCAACAAGGGCACTCCCAAGGTACCGCCTCGTAGTCCCAAATCATAAATAAATTCACCATATCTCATTTTCTTATATCACCGTGGGAGCCTTCACATTTAATTTTAAAGAAAATATTTTTCCCGAAATAGCATCCCACATTTTAACCACCCTTATCACACTGCATGACTTCTAGTAGTTCACTCACTAGCCACGCGTATCAAACCACCCTTATCTCACCGCATGCGTTTCAACACCCAAACCTTATACCACCGCATGCGTATCAATATCACAATATATCACAAGTTGCACCTCAAGTGCCCAAATATTTCAACTTGCCAAAATAAATCAACAACAAGAATATTTTCCACAATAAGGAGCTCACGACTCAATCACAATAAGTACAAAGTCTCACAAAATATTCAGCAAAAATAATACTTCCACAAATTTAACATCTTGACTTAACATCAAATTTTTTAAATGTAAAATACTTCATTTTTAATAATATTTAATTTAAAAAAATTCAACCTTCAAATAATGCACAGAATAAAAGAAAACAAAGTTTTAACAAAACAGGTAAAACAATTAGTAGGAAAAATGGTAGGCAAATTTAACAATATAAAATAGATCAATGATGATGAATATAATAGGATAAAATAATTTAATTAATAAGCATCAGTAATCTACACAATTTAAAGACATAATCCTCCACATTTAGCCTGTGTACACACTCGTCACCTCGTGTACATGACTTTCAACACATTACAATTATCACATCAATACCTAATCCTAGGGGGAATTTCTCCCACACAAGGTTAGACAAGTCACTTACCTCAAACCACGCTCAATCAGTCAAGTAATATGCCTTTTCCTTGATTTTCCGACTCTGATCAGCTCAAATCTAGTCATAATTAATTCGATTCAATCAATACAAATTATAGGAATAAATTCCATGAGTCTAACCATACAAATTTTACCAAATTCCGACATCAACTCGACCTCCAAATCATCAAATCGTATTTCCAAATCCCTAGGCCCAAATTCCCGATTTACACCTCAAAAACACGTAATCTAGTCGGATTATTCGATGATAATTCAATATTATGTAGTAGAAATGATCATGAGTGACTTACCTCAAGATTTCCCATGATTTCTCGCTCAAAAATCGCCTCAACCCGTGTTGGAAATGTTAGAAATGACAAAAATCTCGGACTCTTCTGTTTTTAACATTCTGCCCAGGATTTTCGCATCTGCGGTCGCATAGTCGCATCTGCGACATCCACTTCTGCGGCTGTTTTGTTGCTTATGCGACTGTTTTGTCGCTTCTGCAACCATCGCTTCTGCAACTATTTTGTCGTTTCTGCGACCATCACACATGCGAGCCCATTTCCGCAGGTGCAAAGACACCACCAATAGAGAAATTCCAGCCTTAGCCAAAACTTCCAAACTCCTCCGAACCTCGTCCGAAACTCACCTGAGTCACTCGGGACTTCAACTAAATACACCAACAAGTCCCAAACATCATACAAACTTAGTTGAGCCTTCAAATCACATCCAACAACGCGAAAAACACAAATCACACCCCAATTCAAGCCTAATGAACTTTGAAATTTCCAAATTCTACAAACGATGCCGAAACCTATCAAATCAATTCCGTTTGACCTCAAATTTTGCACCCACGTCATAAATGACATAACAGAGCTATAAAAATTTTTAGAACTGGATTCCGACCCTGATATCAAAAAGTCAAATCCCCGGTCAAACTTTCCAAAAATTCAACTTTCTCCATTTCAAGCCTAATTCCACTACGGACTTCCAAATAATTTTTCCGGACATGCTCCTAAGTACAGAATCACCATACGGAGCTGTTGGAATCATCAAAATTCTATTTCGGGGTAGTTTTCACATAAGTCAACATCCGATCAATCATTTAAACTTAGCCTTTCAACCTTGAGACTAAGTGTCTCAATTCATTTCAAAATCTCTCCGGACCCGAACCGACTATCCCGACAAGTCACATAACAGTTATAAAGCAAAGAATGAGTAGTAAATAGGGGAATGGGGCTATAACCTTTAAAACGACTGACCGGGTCGTTACATCCTCCCCCCCTTAAACAAATGTTCGTCCTCGAACGGGTTTAGAATTATACCTGGAGTGGTGAAAAGATGCGGATAACAGCTGCACATATCACGCTCGGTCTCCCAAGTTGCCTCCTAGACCGGATGACCCCTCCACTGTACGTTTACTGAAGCGATGCTCTTCGATCTCAACTTTCTAACATGTCTTTCCAAAATGGCCATTGGTTCCTCAACATAATATAGATCCTTTTTCCAACTGGACTGAGCTGAAGTCTAACATATGAGATAGATCGTCATGATACTTCCGGAACATGGAACACTGGATGAACTGCAGTGGGATTTGGTGGTAATGCAAGTATGTAAGCCATCTCTCTAATTCTTTCAAGAATCTCAAAAGGCCCAATATACCTAGGGCTCAACTTTCCCTTCATCCCGAATCTCATAACACCCTTCATGGGTGAAACCCGGAGCATGACCCGCTCACCAACCATGAATGCAACATCACGAACCTTCCGATCCACATAACTCTTTTGTCTAGATTGGGCTGTACGAAGTCGATCATGAATCAATTTAACCTTTTTCAGAGCCTCTTGAACCAAGTCCGTACCCAATAGCCTAGCTTCACCCAGCTCAAACCAACCCACTAGAGACTGACACCGCTTCCCATATAAGACAACATACGGAGCTATCTGAATGCTCGACTGGTAGATGTTGTTGTAAGAAAACTCTGCAAGTGGCAAGAACTGATCCCAAGCACCCCCAAAATCTATCACACACGCACGAAGGATATCCTCCAATATCTGAATAGTGCGTTCAGACTGCCCGTCCGTCTGAGGGAGAAATGTTGTACTCAACTCTACCCGAGTACCCAACTCTCGCTGTACAACTCTACAGAACCGTGATGTAAACTGCGTACCCCGGTCAGAGATGATAGATACTGGTACTCCATGAAGCCTGACAATCTCGCGAATATAAACCTGAGCCAGCTGCTCCGAAGAGTAAGTAGTAACTACAGGAATGAAATGAGCTGACTTGGTCAATCTATCCACAATCACCCAAACTGCATCGAACTTTCTCTGGGTCCGTGGGAGCCCAACAATGAAATCCATAGTGATCCGCTCCCATTTCCATTCTGGAATCTCCAACTTCTGAAGCAATCCACCCGGTCATTGATGCTCATACTTCACCTGCTGGCAATTTAGGCACCAAGCTACATACTCTACTATGTCTTTCTTAATCCGCTTCCACCAATAGTGTTGTCTCAAGTCCTGATACATCTTTGCAGCACCCGGATGAATGGAGTACCATGAACTGTGAGCCTCCTGGAGAATCAACTCACGCAAGCCATCTATATTGGGTACACATAACCTTCCCTGCATCCGTAATACACCGTCATCTCCAATAGTGACTTCCTTGGCATCACCGTGCTAAACTGTGTCCTTAAGGAAAAGCAGATGGTGGTCATTATACTAATTCTTTCTAATACGATCATAAAAATAAGACTGGGAAAGCACACTAGCCAAGACAAACTGGTTGGCCAAGGCCTGGACATCCAAGGCTAAAGGCCTCTCTGCTACCTGTAGATATGCTAAGCTACCCAAACTCTCCGCCTTACGACTCAAGGCATCGGCCACTACATTGGCCTTTCTGGGATGATAGAGAATAGTGACATCATAATCCTTAAGCAGCTCCAACCACCACTATTGCCGCAATTAAGATCATTTTGTTTAAACAGATGCTGTAAACTCTGGTGATCGGTATAGACCTCACAATGGACACCGTACAAATAATGCCGCCAAATCTATAAGGCATAAACAATAGCTGCAAACCCAAGGTTGTGGATAAGATAATTCTTCTCATGTACCTTTAACTGTCTGGACACATAGGCAATCACCCTACCGTCTTGCATCAACACAATGCCGAGACTAATACGCGATGCATCACAATACACAGTATAAGACCTTGAACCTGTAGGCAACACCAATACTGGGGCTGTAGTCAAAGTTATCTTGAGCTTTTGGAAGCTCTCCTCACATTCCTCGGTCCACCTGAACGGAGCACCCTTCTGGGTCAATTTGGTCATAGGTGCAGTAATAGAAGAGAAACCCTCTACAAATCGACGATAATACCCTGCCAAACCAAGGAAACTACAGATCTCCGTAGTTGAGGATGGTCTGGACCAACTCTGCACTGCTTCAATCTTCTTCGGATCTACCTTGATCCCCTCGCACGAAACTATACGACCCAAAAATGCCACTGAATCAAGCCAAAATTCACACTTTGAAAATTTTGCATATAACTTCTTTTCTCTCAAAGTCTGAAGCACAGTTCTCAAGTGCTGCTCATGATCCTCCCGACTCCGGGAATACACCAGAATGTCTTCAATAAATACAATGATGAAGGAGTCAAGATAGGGCTGAAATACACTGTTCATCAAATTCATAAATGTTACTGGGGCGTTGGTTAGCCCAAATGACATTACCAGGAACTCATAATCACCATACCGAGTCCTGAAAGCAGTCTTCAAGGTATCTGGCTCTCGAATATTTAACATATGATAGCCTGAACGCAAATCAATCTTAGAGAATACCCTAGCACCCTGAAGCTGATCAAATAGGTCATTAATACGTGGCAATGGATACCTATTCTTCACTGTGACCTTGTTCAATTGGCGGTAATCAATATACATCCGCATAGAACCATCCTTCTTCTTCACAAATAAGATAGGAGCACCCCAAGGCGATACACTGGGCCGAATGAAACCCTTATCAAGCAACTCCTGCAACTGTTCTTTTAATTCTTTCAACTCTGCTAGGGCCATACGATATGGTGGAATAGAAATAGGCTGACTGCCCGATAACAAATCAATGCCAAAGTCAATATCCCTGTTGGGTGGCATACCCGGAAGATCCGTTGGAAATACATCAGGAAAATCCCTTACTACAGGAACTGACTACACGGTAGGGGTATCAACACTAACATCTATCACATAGGCCAGATACGTATCACACCCCTTCTCAACCATTCGTTGAGCCTTAAAAAATGAAATAACCCTACTAGGAACATAATCAAAGGTACCTCTCCACTCTAACCGTGGTAGACCTAGCATAGCCAACGTCACCGTTTTGGCGTAACAATCAAGGATAGCATGATAGGGCGACAACCAGTCCATGCCCAAAATAATATCAAAATCTATCATACTGAGCAATAATAAATCAGCTCTGGTCTCCAAACCACTGGTAATAATAAAACACGTTCAATACACGCGATCAACAACAATAGAATCACCCACGGGTGTAGATACATAAACAGAAAAACTCAAAGAATCACGGGATACGCCCAAATACGAGGCAAAATAAGATGACACATAAGAATAACTGGAGCCTGGATCAAATAAGATTGATGCATCTCTATGACAGCCCGGAATAATACATGTGATAACAGAATTGGATGCAACGACCTATGTCCTAGAAGGAAGGGCATAATATCTGGCCTGGACTCCCTCTCTAGGCGACCTCTAACTGTCCGACCTCCACCTCTAGCTGACTGTGCAGGTGAAGTGGCAACTGGTGCAGTGAATATGGTCTGAGAAGCTTAAGGGCCCTTTGGAATGGGTGGGGCCTGAGAAATATGTGGAGGTGCACCCCTCCTAAGTCTAGGGCAATCCCTCGTGATATGACGAGTGTCACCACACTCAAAACAAGCCCTCGGAGGACATGGCTGCTGGGACTGGCTCAGGCATGATCAACTAGACTACCTGCTGAAGGCACCCCGTACAAAAGGTACACGAGGTGCAGAGTGTAGTATGAGTACAACCAACTCAATAAGTAACAAGACTAACCTCTAGGCTGAAAGTAGTCTCGAGCTCCCCAGGTACAGTCCAGTATATAAATAACGGTATAGAAATCTAGGCATGCTTTCAAGTTTAACAGTTAAACTCAGTACAAGTAAGATAGATCAATACTGCATGATATGAGGGATATGACATCTCAGTAGAAAACCTCGTGTACTTCTGATCAATAATCGCTCGGTCACTCGGTACTTTTTATGGCCAATCTAGCCCAGGGATATTCCATCCCGTATATATATATATATATATATATATATATATATATATATATATATATATATATATATATATATATGTAGCCTCTACCATGACGAGTTGCAGCTGGGGCACGAGAATTGTTATATGTACTGGCGGTGCATAATAGGGAACCTGAGGTCTGGGAGTAGCCGGAATACTGCTGGAAGCTGGAAGTGCTGAATAAATAGGACGGCTCACATAGCCTCTACCATGATCTGCTGCAGCTGGGGCACGAGAATTGTTATTTGTGCTGGAATCTTGGGGTCTCTTAGCTTCCCTCTCTTCTCTCTCCCGAGTCCGCATACCCTCCAATATCCTAGAAATTGACACCACCTGTTGGTATGTGATGTCCATCTCCAGTTCTCGAGCCATACTGAATCTGATACTAGGGTGGAGCCCCTCAATAAATTGCGAACCCGCTCTCGAACAGTAGCAACTAAGGCTGGTGCATGCCTAGCCAAACTGAATCAGACCGCATATTCTGACACGGTCATAGAACCCTGGCGCAACTGCTCAAACTCTACGCGTCATGCATATCTAAGACTCTGAGGAACATACTCCCTCAAGAACATATCTGAAAATTGAGTCCAAGTAAGTAAAGCTGTCTCAGCCAGACTATCCAACTCGTATGCCCGCTACCACTGGTAGGCCACTCCTCTAAAAGATGGAATGTCATGAAAGAAACCCCACTGGAATCCACAATACCCATAGTTAGGAGGATACAGTGACATTTCTCAAGAAAACCCTGAGCATCCTTTGAAGATAAACCGCTGAATGTGGGAGGGTGGTACTTCTTGTACCTCTCGAGCCTGAGCTGTTCCCCCTCTGAAACTGCTGCACTAACCTCGGCCCAAACTGGAACAACTTGCATTGATATAACCTCTAGGACATTGTCAACCTAGGCCCGTGGCTTTGAGGTATGGGCGGCAGGAGTTTGTGCTCCTCCCCCCGCTTGAGGTGTGGCAGGAGCAAGTGGAATTAGCCCTGCCTGAGCTAGAGTGCCAAACATGCTAAAACACTGGGCAAGAGTCTCCTGAAGTGCAGAGGTAGTAACAGGCGTCTCAGGTGCCTTCTCTCCAACTGGAGCTATGGGTGGCTCCTCTGCATCAGCTCGTGCAGGTGCCCTGGCTGCACCACGTGGTCTTCCTCGGCCTCTGGCATGGCCTCTGCCCCGACCCCGGCCTCTTGTGGCTCCAATAGGGGACACGGGTGCCTGATCATCGGATCCAGTAATACGTATCCTCACCATCTATGAGAGAATAGAAAGACAATGGTTTAAAATTTTGAAGTCAACAAATGCGCACGATAAGGAATCAAGGAAGTGAATATTTTCCTTACAGTTCCATAGCCTCCCGAAGATAAGTACATACGTCTCCGTACCGATCCACGAGACTCTACTAAACCTACTTTTGACTCATAACACTTATGAACCTAGGGCTCTAATACCAACTTGTCACGACCCCGAATTCCCTCCGTAGGATGTCGTCTGATACCTATTTGTCATGACCCCAAATTCCCTCTGTAGGATGTCGTGATGGCACCTAGTCTCTAAGACTAGGTAAGCCTATCAATGCGGAATAACAATAGAAATCTGAAATAAATAAATCTGCAAATTCACATAATTACAACTCCTAAAACTCGGTAGAAATAAGTCACAAGCTTCTAGAATTTATCCTCAATGTCTCTATATATCAGAGTCTAAAGAAAATAAGGAAGCAACATAAAAAGGATAGTAGGGGACTCCGGAGTCTGCGGACGTTGGCAGATATACCTCGAAGTCTACGTACACAGGTAACTTACTGATATCCGAGCTGGTAGGAAGTACTTAGATCTGCACAAAAAGATGTACAGAAGCGTAGTATGAATACACCACATCGGTACCCAGTAAGTGTCAAGACTAACCTCGGTAGAATAGTGACGAGGTCAGGTCAGTCCCCACTGAAAATAATAAAAGACATGGTGAAATGTTTAACTATATAATAACAATAAATGACAATGGAAATGAATTAAGTGAGTGGTATGTCACCATTAAATCACACAGAATAAGGGCAAATAATATCTCGCGAAAAGAAAACAAAAATTTACAATTTTAAGAAAATCACTACAATAATCAAAGGCAAATGCAACCATTAAGAAATATCAACAAAGGCACTCCCAAGATACCGCCTTGTAGTCCCAAATCATAAATAAATTCACAATATCTCATTTTCTTATATCACCGCGGGAGCCTTCTCATTTATTTTTAAAGAAAACATTTTTCTCGAAATAGCATCTCGCATTTTAGCCACCCTTATCACACCGCATGACTTCTAGTAGTTCCCCTACTAGCCACGCGTATCAAGCCACCCTTATCTCACCGCATGCATTTCAACACCCACACCTTATACCACCGTATGCGTATCAATATCACAATATATCCCAATTTGCACCTCAAGTGCCCAAATATTTTAACTTGCCAAAATAAATCAACAACAAGAATATTTTCCACAATAAGGAGCTCACGACTCAATCACAGTAAGTACAAAGTCTCACAAAATATTCAGCAAAAATAATACGTCCACAAATTTAGCATCTTGACTTAACATCAAATTTTTTAAATGTAAAATACTTTATTTTTAGTAATATTTAATTTAAAGAAATTCAACCTTCAAATAATGCACAGAATAAAAGAAAACAAAGTTTCATCTAAACAGGTAAAACAATTAGTAGGAAAAATGTTAGGCAAATTTAAGAATATAAAATAGATCAATGATGATGAATATAACAGAATAAAATAATTTAATTAATAAGAATTAGTAATCTACACAATTTAAAGACCTAATCTTCCACATTTTAGCCCGTGTACACACTCGTCACCTCGTGTACACGACTTTCAACACATTACAATTATCACATCAATTAGACAAGTCACTTACCTCAAACCACGCTCAATCAGTCAAGTAGTATGCCTTTTCCTCGATTTTCCGACACCGATCGGCTCGAATCTAGTCATAATTAATTTAATTTAATCAATACAAATTATAGGAATAAATTTCATATGAAAATACAAATTTTCTACAAAAATCTGAAATTTAACCAAAAAATCGGCCGTGGGGCCCACGTCTCGGAACCCGACAAAAGGTTAGAATTATCACATCAATACCAAATCCTAGGGGAAATTTCCCCCACATAAGGTTAGACAAATCACTTACCTCAAACCACGCTCAATCAGTCAAGTAGTATGCATTTTTCTCGATTTTCCGACACCGATCAGCTCGAATCTAGTCATAATTAATTCGATTCAATCAATACAAATTATAGGAATAAATTCCATATGAAAATACAAATTTTCTACAAAAATCTAAAATTTAACCCAAAAATCGCCCGCGGGGCCCACGTCTCGGAACCCAACAAAAGTTACAAATTATGAATACCCGTTCAACCACGGGTCTAACCATATAAATTTTACCAAATTCCGACATCAACTCGACCTCCAGATCATCAAATCTTATTTCCAAATCCCTAGGCCCGAATTTCCGATTTACACCTCAAAAACACCTAATCTAGTCGAATTATTCGATGATAATTCAATATTATAGAGTAAAAATGATCACGAGTGACTTACCTCAAGATTACCTGTGATTTCTCGCTCAATAATTGCCTCAACCCGTATTGGAAATGTTAGAAATGATAAAAATCTCGGACTCCTCTGTTTTTAACATTCTGCCCAGGATTTTCGTATTTGCGACATCCGCTTTTGCGGGTGTATTGTCGCTTCTGCGACTGTTTTATCGCTTCTGCGACCATAACTTCTGCGACTATTTTGTCGCTTCTGCGACCATCACACCTGCGAGCCCATTTCCGCAGGTGCGAAGACACCAGCAACAGAAAAATTCAAGCCTTAGCCAAAACTTTCAAAATGCTCCGAAACTCACCCGAGTCACTCGGGACTTCAACAAAATACACCAACAAGTCCTAAAATATCATACAAACTTAGTCAAGCCTTCAAATCACATCCAACAATGAGAAATACACAAATCACACCCCAATTCAAGCCTAATGAACTTTGAAATTTCTAAATTCTACAAGGGTGCCAAAACCTATCAAATAAATTCCGATTGACCTCAAATTTTGCACACGAGTCATAAATTACATAACGGAGTTATGAAAATTTTCAGAATTGGATTCCGACCCCGATATCAAAAAGTCAAATCCCCGATCAAACTTCCCAAAAATTCAACTTTCGCCATTTCAAGCCTAATTCCACTACGGACTTCCAAATAATTTTTCCGGACATGCTTCTAAGTCTAGAATCACCATACAGAGCTATTGGAATCATCAAAATTCTTTTTCGGGGTCGTTTTCACATATGTTAACATTCGATTAACCGTTTCAACTTAAGCTTTCAACCTTGAGACTAAGTGTCTCAATTCATTCCGAAATCTATCTGGACCTGAACCGACTACTCCGGCAAGTCACATAACAGTTATAAAGCACAAAACAACAAAAACAACCCAGTATAATCCCACAAGTGGGGTCTGGGGAGGGTAAAGTGTACGTATACCTTACCCCTACCCCAGAGGGGTAGAGAGGCTATTTCCGAAAGACCCTCGGCTCGAGAAGAAGAAAAATAAATAATAGACAATAGGTCAGTGACAGCAATAAAAGATAAAAAATATTAATAGCATCGTAAGAAATAGAAAAATAGATGTAAAAGAAATAACTATAAACAACAATACTACCATAGAAAATAGTGAGGAAGCTACATAAACCACTAACAACCCACAGCGAAATAACAACAGGCCAGCCCCACCCCAAGAACAACCCTAACCTACAATCCTAATTCTCGACCTCCACCCCTTCCTATCAAGAGCCATGTCCTCGGAGATCTGAAGTCGCGCCATGTCTTGCCTGATCACCTCACCCCAATACTTCTTAGTTCGTCATCTACCTCTCCTCGTACTTGCCAATACTAATGTCTCACACCTCCTAACCGGGGCATCTATGCTTCTCCTCCGTACGTGCCCAAACCATATAAGCCTCGCTTCCCATATCTTGTCGTCCATGGGATCCACGCCTACCTTCTCTCGAATATCTACATTCCTAATCTTATCCAGCCTACTGTGCCTGCACATCCATCTCAACATCCTCATGTTTGCCACTTTCATATTTTGGGTATGGGAATTCTTGGCTGCCCAACACTCAGCCCCATACAATATGGCCGGTCCAACCACCGCTCTATAGAACTTGCCTTTGAATTTCGATGGAACTTTCTTGTCACACAGGACTCCAGATGCTAACCTCCATTTCATCCACCCCACTCCTATACGATGCGTGACATCCTCGTCTATCTCCCTACCCCCCTAAATAATTGATCCAAGGTACTTGAAACTCCTTCTCTTAGGGATGACTCGAGAGTCAAGCCTCACATCCATGTTTGCTTCTTGCGACTCATCGCTGAGCTTACACTCCAGATATTCTGTCTTAGTCCTACTCAACTTGAAACCTTTAACCTAAAGGGTCTGTCTCCAAATCTCCAGCCTCTCATTAACGCTGCTTCGCATCTCATCAATCAGTACTATAAATCAACGAACAACATACATCATGGCATCTCCCCTTGAATATGGTGTGTTAGCGCATCCATCACAGGGAAAATAAGAATGGGCTGAGCGCAGACCCTTAGTGCAACCCTATAACAACCGGAAAGTGCTCCGAGTCACCTCCCACAGTCCTAACCCGAGTTTTAGCTCCCTCATACATGACCTTTAATACCCTAATGTAAGCTACCGGCACACCTTTCCCCTCCAGGCATCTCCAAAGAACCTCCCTAGGAATCTTGTTATACGCTTTCTCTAGGTCAATAAATACCATGCGCAAATCCTTTTTCCTATCCCTGTACTATTCCACCAACCTCCTATTAAGGTGGAAAACTTCCATAGTGGACCGACCCGGCATAAATCTGAATTGGTTGTCAGATATAGACACTCCCCTCCTCACCCTTCCTTCCACCACCCTCTCCCAAACAGTTATAAAACACAGAATGAGTAGTAAATAGGGGAACGGGGCTACAACCTTTAAAACTACTGGTCGGGTTGTTACAAGCAAACTCTTAACTTTCCTGGTATGAGGAATATATTCAAGATATCAGTACATATGGACCACGGAAAAAGACTGGGAAAAAAACATAAAACTTATGATAGCAATTAGCAAAGAAGAATATGAATTTCACTAATTAGTATGGTACAAGACTCAGATGCAAATATAACAAACAAGAGGAAAATCATAATATTTGCAAGTTAAACAGATAGAAGGCATGGATACACAACAACACTTGAGGTATAGGACACAGAAAAAACAACGACTACAAGTCACATAGAAAACATAGGTGCACAATAATAGCTCAAGATAAAGGCATTAATGTATACACAACGAAAAGATATCACAATATAATGTATGTCTCTTGTCCTCGCCTGCACAGAAACACTCTTCGTTCCATGAACATATGATAATATAAAAATAATGTCATGGAATCACCCTTCATAATTTTACTCTCATCCTCACATGATAATGTAAATGAAATGGCACGGTATTATCCTTCGTGCATAATAACGTATATGACTGGAACGACATCACCCTTCATGCATAATAATGTATATGACTGGCACGACATCACCCTTCGTGCTTTATACTTTTCCTCACATGGTAATATATACGAAATGGCACGATATTATCCTTCATGCATAATAATGTATATGAATGGCATGGCATCACCCTTCGTGCTTTATACAATTCATCACATGATAATATATACGAAATGGCACGGTATCACCCTTCGTGCTTTACACTCTCCCTCACCTGATAACGTATATGAAATGGTACGATATCACCCTTCGTGCTTTACACTCTTCCTTACCAAGCACGTGTATATCATTAACAAGCAAGGTAGGAAAGATAAATAACATCAAGGAGAGTGTTTAAACGAATGTTCCAAATTGAACATCAGTCACGATTTTCAAGCCAATAACAATTCAATAAACTTCAAGTACTTAATTATTCCAGTATTTCAACAAGTCTCAAAAATGATCTTCAACTCACGTATAGAATTCAAAATCTCGAGAATAACAGTAGTAGAGTCGTATTTGTGATTAAGTATAATAACGACCAGATTTAGCACATCAGTAATTTTCACAAAAGTCCGTCAGATTTTTAACCAAATTATAATAAGCCAAATCAGTGTTTCTAGCATTTAATGTCATATTTATAGAAATATAGAAGTAAAAATGACATGAAACAAGAGTGTCACATGATTCAACAAAGCACAATAAATCGTATAATTTACCCCCGAGCATGATTAACCCTAGCACATGCATATATGCTTGTCACCTCATATATGTATCACCCCCATATGTAGCAAACAATGGCAATAAGTATGAAAAATTCCCTCAACAAAGTTAGGTAAAACACTTATCTCAAACAAGCTAATCCAATGCTGAGCAAGCTAAACAATTGCTCTGGGAATTTCATTTTGCACGTATCAACCTCTGAACGCCTGCCTATCTCCTCAATTCAAAGCCAACGATCCGAAACTGAAATTCACCCCTTAATGACACTACAACGATCCACTACACTAAGCAACTTCAATCTACAATATCAACATCCAATGGAACCAACATTAGTAACCAATTCCATAGTTTAGGCCATTTAGACACTTTATCAAATACCTAGTGGGCATAAATCTCTACACCTCTTAACCATAGAATTAGTTCATCCAACTACCACCATTTACCAATAATTTATCCCACCATCATTCTTTAACAATTTATACTCCCAATGTAATGACCCGTCCGGTCATTTTGAGTTCTAGCGCGTCGTTCAGCGGTTTGAGGACTTGAGCAGCTTCACTTCAGGTATTATGACTTATGCGCGTGGTCGGAATTGCATTTTGGAAAGTTCGGAGTTAATTTGGAAAGAGAATTCTAATTTTGGAAGCCTTAAGTTGGAGAAATTAACTAAAATGTGATTTTTGAGTAAACGACCTCAGAATTGGGATCTAAAGGTTTCAACATATTTGTATGTTTGGACTTGGGAGTTTGTCTGGGTTGGTTTTTGGACGACCCGGGAGCGTTTCAGCGCTTATTATGGAAGTCGCCATTTTGGAAGAATTTCATAAATTTGAGTTGAAGTACATTTCAATGTTATCAATGTCCATTTATGATTCCAAGCTTGGGAATAGCTCCGTATGGTGATTCTGGTACTGGGAGCACATCCGGATGTGGATTTGGAGGTCCATAGGTCATTTTGAGGTCATTTGGCGAAAGTTGGAATTTGAATGATTTTTGAGAAGTTTGACCGGGAGTGGACTTTTGATATCGGGGTCGGATTCCGATTCTTGAAGTCGAAATAGGTCCGTAATGCTAATTATGACTTGTGTGCAAAATTTGAGGTCAATCAGACGTGATTTGATAGGTTTCGGCATCGATTATATGAGTTAGAAGTTTCAAAGTTCACTAAGTTTGAATTGGAGGGAGATTCATGTTTTTAGCATTGTTTGACGTGGTTTAAAGGCTTGACTAAGTTAATAATGTGTTTTGGGACGTGTTGGTATATTTGGTTAAGGTCCCGAGGGCCTTGGGTGGATTCCAGTTGGTTAACAGATCGAGTTTGGACTTAGAAGAAAAAATGAGGCAGATGATATCTGGTATGATCGCACCTGCGTGAAAAGGGCCGAAGGTGCGAGGTCGCAGGTGCGGTTTGAGGAAAGTTGGGCAGTGACAGCAGGTGCGAAGGGTTGTCTGCATCTATGAGGTCGCAGATGCGGAGGTGCATCGCAGGTGCGATAGTAAGGGAAAGGTCTGGGAGCGCAGGTGCGAGGGTATGTCCGCACCTGCGTAGGCGCAAATGCTGAAGAAAAGGCACATGTTTGGAGTCGTTCTAGGCAGAGGGCATACGTAGGTGCGAGCGTTTGGCGCACCTACAAGACCGCAAATGCGGTGAAGCGGCCGCTGGCGCGAAGGTCGGACCCATCAAAGCTTCTTATTCTTATGGGATCGGGCCGTTCGCCTCGGCAGGATTATGTATTTCACTTCTTATATGATCGTGTCGTTCGCCTCAGCAGGATTTATGTACCACACTCTCATGGGAGCGGATCGTTCGCCTCGGCAGGTTAATAGATGCATCTATGGTTTGTGTCGTTCGACCCTCGGTAGTGGAAAATTTAATTATTATGCTGGATCGGGCCGTAGCGTCGACATTTCCTATATCATTCCCTTGAAATCGTGCGTAAAACCTTGGCAAGAAGCCAGTATATCTGTAAATTCCGGATTTGAATTATGGTAGCCACTTGATGAGTTTCACTATACCTATATATATGCTCCGGTTAAGGAGGGAATTTCTAATGAAGAGCTTGAGTTCCTCGTAAAGAGAGGGGATTTGTACCACGTGATTTATATTTGTCTATTTCACTTACTTACTCTGCCTCATACTTGCTACCTTTTACTGTACCTTATTATGTTGGACCTATAGTGAGTGTCGATGTCAACCCCTTGTCACTACTTCTCTGGGGTTAGGCTAGATACTTACT
Source organism: Nicotiana tabacum (assembly GCF_000715075.1). Classification (NCBI taxonomy): domain Eukaryota; kingdom Viridiplantae; phylum Streptophyta; class Magnoliopsida; order Solanales; family Solanaceae; genus Nicotiana; species Nicotiana tabacum. Next base: position 6,030,164 of record NC_134101.1, on the reverse strand, counting down.
GGGTACACATTGCTTACGTACTCATGCTACACTTGCTGCACATTCTTGTGTAGGTACAGATATGACTAGTGGCCTTGTGAGAACAGAGGCATGTATGCATGCGGGGACTTACGTCTGCTGCATTCCACATTATGACCCGCAGCCGGCAGACTCTCCCCGGAGTATTCATATTTCTCCTGTCCAGATTTGTATTCCAAACAGATGCTGTATTTTATTTTATATTCCTAGTTGATGCTCATGCACTTGTGACACTGGGTTTTGGGATAATTATGGGTTGTTCTGTATTGGAATTGTTAAAAGTATTGTTATTTACTTTGTATATCCCCATGCTTTACTATTTAAATTGAAGGAAAAATATGATTTCAAAAATAATAAAATGAGAACTCAATTAAGTATTTATTGTTGGCTTTCCTGACAGCGATGTCCGGCTCCATCACGACCTTTATGGATTTTGGGTCGTGACAACATGGTATCAGAGCACTAGGTTCACTTAGCTCTCACGAGTCATGAGTGAGTCTAGTAGAGTCTTACGGATTGGTACAGAGACATCTGTACTTATCTTCGAGAGGCTACAAGGCTGATAGGAGCACTTCCCTTCTTGATTCCTCATCGTGCGATTCGATTCCTTTGAGGCTTATTCCTTTATTTCCTTCATATTAAATCTTACACGATGCAAAGTGCTTATATAAATTGAAATCAAGGAATGTTAATGGCACTACTGATGTAGAGCAGGATGTTTCTCCATACGTATTCGATTGGGCTAATGTCTTCGCCTTGTGGAAGGATGTTCTGTCATTTTAGCTCAGTAGCTGTATTTTTGATGGTTTTAGGGCTATGCGCCAATTGCTATGATGATTCATGTGTTACTATCATACCGTGTTTGTGTAATGGTAGGATGCTTGTCTATGCGTCGAAACAGTAAATAACTTGGAAAGGAGGTTTACTCAGTGCATGATTCAGAGATCCAGTATTTTATTTCCGGCGAAGGAAAGGCAATCATACTATGAATGTTCAGGTTTGGGTTGACAGAGTTACGAGACTTGGTATTTCGAGCATGGTGGAATTTTCATCTGTGATATGGTATCGTCGCCCTGGATTGAATGTGTTAAGTTCGCCAGTGTTATGGTCTTCATAAATTTGCCTTCGGGAAGGGTGGTGTGAAACAGTGCTGGGGAAGCGGCTGTCGGAGGTTGCAGTGTATGGTGGTTCAGGACATAATCGGTGGTCCGGGTGTTGAGGGCTCAAGGGAGATGATCTTTGGAAAGGTTTAAAGTTAGTAGCGATCGATTGGTTCAAGTGCTACAGAGGTAGATTTTGATTTAAGGCAACAACTGAGCAGCGAAGGATGAGGAAGAACATGTGGGAGGTGTCTTACGATGGTTAAATTTCTAGAAGGCAAGGTGTGAGAAACAGAAGTCGGGCAGTTGCTTAGAGGAGAGGGTTTGACAAAAGTGGGAGAGTGGCAGAGTAGCATATGGGTTCTGTGGTAGGATGACTATATGCCTTGGGAAAGTTTAAAGTTATTTGGGGTTCATGGTGAACAGTGACTAAGTCTACGGGATTAATTTGGAAATACTGGCAACTATACGAAGGAAGGTTGGATATGACGGAAAAAAGGGTTGCTTGGTATGAAGAAGGGATACAACATGACTTTGGATTGGAAGGTACTGTCGCACCTTTAGATTTTGTCAATAAGGAAGAATGAATCTTGGTGGGCTCCAAGGCTATGTGATTGTAGCTTCAAGCTAAGTGGGAGAGCCCCACTGCCTACGACTGGATTGCATGGCTGTTTACTTGGGAGGTTTCTGGCTATCAGCATATTGGTGGGTTATTACGGCTAAGGAAAGGGAACATCAGTGGTGATTTGAGCAAAGGATTTGAGGAATGTGTGCTATAATTGGCCTTATCAATACATGTTCAGGCTTTGGGAAGACTCAAGATTTATGCTTTGTGTGGATGTGATGTACAAGAGAGGTGATTCAGCTGGGTGCTTCTTTGAGAGGGCGTTCATGTGGAAGCAGGGCCTTAGAGTTTGATTACATTCAGGAACAAGTCAGAGTGGGTGACTCTCAACAGTGGTCCTAGCAGGTTCAAAAGTTAAATTGCGGTGCCTAAGGATTTCGAGTTCGTAGTATGGTTAAGTATCGAGCTTTAACAGCGGATTATGAAGTTGGCTTGGAGTGTTGGCTTGGAGTGTTCTATATTATCAGCGGTCTGCGGTGCAATATTTGGAGATATGGGAGAAAATAACTTCATATTCGTAGAGGAGTTATCAAAATGGGTGTACCAATTGAAGATGTGAAGGTGCGCACAAGGAGGGTATGAGATAGTTCGTGGGTTTTGGAGATAGCGTGGTCTCGTGAAGTAAGGTCACTCAGGATGAGTGCGAACTTGGGTTCATGATGTTTTGAATGGATCTATTACTATTCCTCGGGCAAGTCCCAAGTAAAGTAGAAGAAGTGGCTCAGTTGGTAATGATCGAATCAGCACAGTTATGGCAATGACCAGTTTCTTCAACGTGTTAAGTTTTACAGGTGGTTGTGGTGGTACGTGCAAGGCTTGACGGCCTCCGTAATTGATTTTATATGGAGGCACTTGAGTATTATGGCCTGTTATGTGTAGATGGATCCCGAAAGAATTATGGTGGTTTAGACCACTACTCGAGGTTGGTATTTTCTACGGTTATGGGAATTCAGTCGCGTGTTGCAATGGTTCTCCTGAAATGAGTTAAGTGAAAGGTTTCTATATGATGAAGTGTGTACCTTATTAGTGGTTCAGGAGTTATGATAATATTCTTGTACTCTTGCGTATTGGCATGATTTGGTGCAGTGGGTAGCATAGGAATTGGAAGTTTAGGATCAAGGTTGCGGTTCAGTGTTGGCAATAATATCACGAGCTCGGATGAGTAAGAAAGGATTCAGATGGTTAGAGTAAGCTGGTATTGTCTTAGGTGTCACATGAGATCGGTGTGCTGTGTAAGAGGCTTTGTGTACTGATTCGCGACTTCTTGATTTGCTTTACAACATTAGTGTGACCGGTGGTATAGATGTGCAGGCTGGTTACCTGGTGCCGGAAGTCGTGGGAGCGTATCCCACGGGAAGATTGTATAAGTGTGACATGTAGTCACTTGATTGATTAAAGATTTTAAACCGAGTGTGGAGATTTGGTACTATCGCTAATGTGAGAGTTTAGGCATGAAAGGCGCTCTATTCAGTTGGTTGTGAATTGTGGAAGTTTATTCTGGATTTGGCGGTTGTTCTTGTGTGTCATGGGAAAAAGAGTTGTTGTGGACCCGTGAAAGGTTATTAGCCCAGTGCGGTACGATCAGAATCGACTTGAGGTCTGTGGATGGATCTAAATGTGAATGTGGGCTCTATATCATGTTGGATGTGTTCATTTTAGCATAGTGCTGTTTTCGGAGAGGTCTTCAGGCATTGGATATTATTTCTGTTGTCGGCCTTTCCATGTAGTCTCTATTGTGCCATGTGGGTTGTGAGGCGGTTCGATTATTCACACTCGTATTGAAATCCCATATAGTTTTGTGCTATTATACGAGCAGGATGGCTCTCGAGATGCAGGTCATTTATTGCACCTTGGTTGTGCTTGAGTTTTGTAGCGCATGACGCTACCCGTCTCCCCAGGATTTGTATTATGCACTTGGCATGCTTATGGTTGAAATTCGGGCATTTCGTGTGTATGAGCGTTACGACAGGATGTGTGTTTTCTTTAGATTATTATGTGTGGATCGGGTGGCACGCCGCCACGGGTATATGGTTGGATCGGGTGGCACGCCACCACAGATATGTTGATTAGAATGGGTGGCATGCTGCCACGGGTACCATGGTTGGATTAGGTTGCACGTCACAACGGTATCATGTATGGATCGGGTTACACGCCGCAATAGTGTATTATTGAGTACAGTTTCCCATATCTATTATTGTGCATTTTGCTTCCCATTTCCTAAGGAAGGTTCATAACATCTTATCGGTTGTTTAAATTGAGTAGTTCTTTCTAGAGTTCGTTTTTCTTATGTACCACATTCGAGTTTGTGGATTGTTGGCACATTGTGGCATCCTATGAGACTTTAGGCAGTGTCTGTGGTGGCTTATTGCCTGAGCAGATTGTACTGGGTGAGACGAGATTATTGGGCCTGGGATCAGTGCGATTGAAGAGTAAATATTGTTATTCAGTCCAGAATGAAGTAATGGTTCTTGTCGGGGGAGAGACTCCATGAATTGTGATTCGGTAGGTGGTTATGATTTTTCACGCATGCATTCTGTTGTGGCAGTATTGCAAGAGTTGAGACAGGACTTATATGCTTCGTTAGGTGCGTGGTGGGCATCAGATTCGTGGGATTTCAATTATCGTTGTCAGAGGATGTTATTATGGTCATATGAGTTACACGATGCATGGCATGAATTCAGTAAAGGTATGCAATCATGTATTGGTGCATCGTGTAGTGATTGAAACGGTGTTCATATGTTGGAAGCAGTCCTAGTAGAGAATTTCAGATGTTCGAATTTAGATCTAAGGCTTATTTACGTAAATAAAGGGGAGGATCTTCATAATTGCTCGAGCTAATATGCTCAGCTGGGTTGTGGTAGCTCGAGTAGGTGCATGAGCTGTTAAACGGTGATTTCAGACAACTCCAGAACAGTTCTTAGCACGTTCAAGGATGAACGTATGTCTAAGTGGGAGAGAATGTAATGACCCGATCGGTCATTTTGAGCTCTAGCGCGTCGTTCGGCAGTTTGAGGCCTTGAGGAGCTTCACTTCAAGTATTACGACTTGTGCACGTGGTCGGAATTGAATTTCGGGAAGTTCAGAGTTGATTTGGAAAGAGAATTCTAATTTCGGAAGCCTAAAGTTGGAGAAATTGACTAAAGTGTGATTTTTGAGTAAACGACCTCGGAATAGGGATCTGAAGGTTTCAACAGGTTCGTATGAAGATTTTGGACTTGGGCGTATGTTCGGATCGGGTTTTGGACGACTCGGGAGTGTTTCGGCGCTTGTTATGGAAGTTGACATTTTGGAAGAATTTCATAAATTTGGGTTGAAGTGAATTTCAATGTTATCAATGTCCATTTAGGATTTCGAGCCTGGGAATAGCTCCGTATGGTGATTCTGGTATTAGGAGCACGTACGGATGTAGATTTGGAGGTCCGTAGGTCATTTTGAGGTCATTTGGCGAAAGTTGGAATTTGGATGATTTTTGAGAAGTTTGACCGGGAGTGGACTTTTGATATCGGGGTCGGATTCCGATTCCCGAAGTTAGAATGGGTCCGTAATGCCAATTATGACTTGTGTGCAAAATTTGAGGTCAATCCGACATGATTTGATAGGTTTCAGCATCGATTGTAGGAGTTTGAAGTTTCAAAGTTCACTAAGTTTGAATTGGAGGGATATTCGTGTTTTTAGCGTTGTTTGACGTGGTTTAAAGGCTCGACTAAGTTTGTAATGTGTTTTGACGTGTTGGTATATTTGGTTGAGGTCCTGAGGGCCTCCGGTGGATTCCAGATGGTTAACGGATCGAGTTTGGACTTGGAAGAAAAGATGAGGTAGCTGATATCTGGTATGATCGCACCTGCGTGAAAAGGGCCACAGGTGCGAGGTCGCAGGTGCGGTTTGAGCGAAGCTGGGCAGTGACCGCAGGTGCAAAGGGTTGTTCACATCTACGAGGTCGCAGATGCGGAGGTGCGTCGTAGGTGCGATAGTAAGGGAAGAGTCTGGGAGCACAGGTGCGAGGGTATGTCCGCACATGCGAAGGCGCAAATGCGGAAGGAAAGGCGCAGGTTCTGAGTTGTTCTAGGCAGAGGGCATGCGTAGGTGCGAGCTTTTGGCCGCACCTGCGAGACCGCAGATGCGGTGAAGCGGCCGCAGGCGCGAAGGTCGGGCTGGGTAGAATGCTTTTAAAGCGAGGTTTTGGTCCATTTCACCCATTTTTCATTTGGTTGGGCAATATTTGGAGCTCTTGGAAGGGAGATTTTCATCATCTATGTCAAGGTAAGTGATTCCCACCTATTGCAAGTTAAATACTTGGGTTATATATGGATTCAAGCATGAAAATTCATAGAAATTTGGGATTTTGAAGAAAAACCTAGAAATTGGCATTTTTTGATTTTGACCACGAATTTGGGCATGGAATTGAGAATAAATTATATATTGGAGTTCGTAATGTTATGGGTAGTGTTTATCTTCAAACATTTGCCCGGCAAGTAGGCGCAAGGGCTTGCTTTATCGATTTTTCGAGCGGAGTTGGAAATTGTTATAAATTGATTAATTATGAGTATTAGAGTATATTTCGATTGGGTTGCATAGTATTTGACTAGTTTTGGATCGGCGGTCATCGGTTTGAGGTGTTAGAGCGGCGTTGGAGCTGGTTATGGAACTTTGGAGTGACGTAAGTCTTCTGTCTAACTCGATGAGGGGGAAATTATCCCTAGGTGTTGTATATGGATGTGTGCTACTTGTTGTGGGGGGCTACATACGCGCGAGGTGACGAGAGCCCAGACGTAGCTACATTCATGTTATTGTCCGGGTAGGCTTAGGTTCACATCATGCTATAGCTGTATTATTTGAGCAGTCTCTCGCCTATTAAATTCCTCTGTTTTACATTACTACTTGAGACTAGACTTGTTATTGTAGAGACTTCACGAGTTCACGACTATTAGAGACTTCACGATTTCATGATTAGTCACCGAATAACTTTACTCCTCTTACGGCATGTTTTTGTGATATATATACTTCATTGAAAGGTTTTGTTAAAGAAATTACAACTCACACGTTTATTCGTGAGTGGGGTCAAGGATCCGTCAAAGCTTCTTATTCTTATGGGATCGGGCCGTTCGTTTCGGCAGGATTATGTGTTTCATTTCTTATGGGTTCAAGTAGTTCGCCTCGGCAAGATTTATGTACTACACTCTCATGGGAGCGGGTCGTTCGCCTCGGCAGGTTAATAGATGCATCTATAGTTCCTGCCATTTGACCCTCGGCAGTGCACAATTTAATTATTATGTTGGATCGGGCCGTACACCTCGGCATTTCCTATATCATATCCCCATGAAATCGTGCGTAAAACTTGGCAAGAAGGCAGAGTATCTGTGAATTCCTGGATTTGAATTATGGTAAGCTACTTGATGAGATCCACTATATATATATATAATGAAGAGCTTGAGTTCCTCGTAAAGAGAGGGGATTTGTCCCACGTGATTTATATTTGTCTATTTCACTTACTTACTCTGCCTTATACTTGCTACCTTTTTACTATACCTTATGTTGTTGGACATCTAGTGAGTGTCGATGTCGACCCCTTGTCACTACTTCTCTGGGGTTAGGCTAGATACTTACTGGGTACACGTTGCTTACGTACTCATGCTACACTTGCTGCACATTCTTGTGTAGGTACATATGTGACTAGTGGCCTTGTGAGAGCAGAGGCATGTATGCATGCGGGGACTTACGTGAGCTGCATTCCATATTATGACCCGCAGCCAGCAGAGTCTCCTTCAGAGTATTCATATTTCTCCTGTCCAGAATTTGTATTTCGGACAGATGTTGTATTTCATTTTACATTCCTAGTTGATGCTCATGCACTTGTGATACCGGGTTTTGGGATAATTATGGGTTGTTCAGTATTGAAATTGTTAAAAGTATTGTTATTTACTTTGTAAATCCCCATGCTTTACTATTTAAATTGAAGGAAAAATATGATTTCAAAAATAATAAAATGAAAATCCAATTAAGTATTTATTGTTGGCTTGCCTGACAGCGGCGTCCGGCACCATCACGACCTTTATGGATTTTGGGTCGTGACACCCAACATTATATGTGTGACCAACCATTCACACCCAACCAACAAAATTCTATCAAATAATCACTTTTCAATCTCTACAATGGTTATGCATTTAAATTGGGAACTTATGGCTTCCAATCACCATCCCCATAATAAATCCATGGATGTAAGTCTAAGGGTGTAGGATTACCTTTTGGAAGAATTTTTGTCAAAACCCTCTTTTGAGTTCTTGAAGAAATTTCTTGAGAATCTAAAATTTTCATAGAGGATTGAGTTAGTTTTAGGGTGGAATTGATGGAATTAAATACCAAATTAGTAGGGATTACTCACCTTGAAGATGGGGGGGGGGGGAGGAGTTGGAGGTCTTGAGAGAATGGAGGAAACCCCCAAAATTCGGCCAAGAGGAATGGGGAAAAATGAACCCCGAAGTGTGTATATAACATTTCGAGCGCCACAGGTAGCGTGGGGCTCTACCTGTGGCCCTGTTTCCAGAACCTTAAAATTCCGAGCGCCAAGGCTAGTGCCTCACTCTACCCTGGGCATTGGTGATGGGAAATGTTTTCTATTTCGCCTTGGTCAAGGTTATTTTGGCAACCACCACTTTCACAAGAGATTTATTCAAGAATTTTCCCGAGGTACCAGACCTTAAAATCATATATCACGCATCGATTCAAGCCAAAGAAACTTATGAACTTCTGAATTCCAAATTCTACATTCGATGCCGAAATATATCAAATCAAGTCCGATTGACCTCAAATTTTGTACACAAGTCATAAATGATATAACTGACCTATCAAAATTTCTAGAATTGGATTCCGACCCCAATATCAATAAAGTCAACTCCCGGTCAAACTTCCAAACCTTCAATTTCCAACTTTTGCTATTTCAAGCCAAAATCAACTACAGACTTCCAAATAAATATACACACTCCTAAGTCCAAAAATCACCATACGGAGCTATTATAACTATCAAAATTCCATTACGGAGTCATTTGCATAAAAGTCAAACTCTAGTGAACCCTTTTCATTTAAGCTTCCAACATGAAATTTATTCTTCCGAACTAATCCCGAAAAACCTGAAACATCAAAACCGACGATTCACACACGTCATAATACATCATATGAAGCTATTCAAGACTTCAAATAGTTTAAAAGAACGTATATGTTCAAAACGACAAGTCGGGTCGTTACAATAATTGTCATTCCTAGTACAATTGAATTAAATGTCTTTTGTTAGCATTAGTATTGATTTGATTTTGGTTTGGGATTTATTTAAGTTACAAATATTTATAGACTATTGTCACGACCCAAAATTTCACCATAGGCGTCGTGATGGCACCTAGTCTCTAAGACTAGGTAAGCCTATTTCTATTACATTTTGAAGCCTTTTTTTTATTAAATAAATAGTCAAAACTAATAGCGGAAATAATTACAATACACAACCTCCTAAGACTGGTAGTATTGAATCACGAACTCTAACTGAATACATGGAATTATCACGAGGACCAAATATACAATACTATTTGATTAAAATTAACAGTACAATGAAATGAAAAGACTCCAAGGGACTGCGACGACCAAGCAGCTCTACCTTGAGTCCTTACGATCCCGCTTTAAATCTTCTCAAATCCGATGTCTCCAATACTTGGCTCTGCACAAAAATGTACAGAAGTGTAGTATGAGTACACCACGGTCAGTACCCAGTAAGCATCAAGACTAACCTCAATGGAGCAGAGACGAGGTACAGTCAAGACACTCACTAGTCTAATAACTTTTGCAATATAATATACAAAATAATAGAAAATAAATAATAATAAGGGCAGGATAAAACAACCAGTGATATGTACAACAGACAACAAAAATACCATTAATATCACTCAACAATTAATAAACACAATTACACACAATTAAATCAAGTCCTTCAAATAAATGTCTTTCACATATAATTCTTCGAGATAACTCTCTTTCAAATATAATATCTTTCAAATACAATTCTTTATTTTTTTCAAATATAATTCTTTCAATAAATCTTTTCAAATATAATTTCCTCAAATAAATATCTTTCAAATACAATTCTTTCATGATAAAAACCTTTCAAATATAAACTTTTCAAATAATTAGCCTTCAAACATAGTTCTTTCAAGATAAATACTTTTCAAGTATAACCCCTTTTAAATAAATATCCTTCAAACATAGTTCCTTCAAGATAAATACTTTTCAAATAAACTTTTCAAGTAATATCCTTCGAGTATAAGTCACCCTGTGACACCTAAGCATGGAAGATTTGCAGTTCCGAACACAGATATAACCACATGGGAATATACAGGAATACCGTCCCGTAGTCCCGAATTAATTATGCAGTATGAGGGGGATCTCCCGGAATACGTCCGTAGTCCCAAAATAAATATGCAGTGCTGGGGGATCTCCCAAAATACGTCCGCAGTCCCAAAATAAATATGTAAGATAGGAGGATCTCTCGAAATATGTCCGTAATCCCAATTTAAATATGCAGTGCTGGGGGGTCTCTCGGAATATGTCCGCAGTCCCAAAATAAATATGCAAGACAGGGGGTCTCCCGGAATACGTCCGTAGTCCCAATTTAAATATGCAGTGCTGGGGGATCTCCCGGAATACGTCCGTAGTCCTAATTTAAGTATGCAACAAAAACAACAGAGATAACAACTATAACATGACCGAAATCTCGTACATCACCACAGCAAGTACAGAAGCAACAATGACAGAGATGCAAAGTACGGCGAACAAATCAACTCAAGAACTTAAATCACAAGAACGGTGGAACTCATTCACAAGGAATAACCACAGTAAATAATGCTAGACACAAGGAGAACAGCTTAACAAAGGAAAACAAAACAAAATGTAGCAACGACTCCACAATATTCAAGTCAATATTAAGAAGCCAACACGAGTCAAATAATTTCAAATAATGTCAAGTCAACTAGGATATAGGTTATCTAAACTCCTTTTGAGGTTGAGAAATTACGAGGAATATTCAACAATTCAAGTAAGTAATTAGGCACGACAATTAGTTGATTAAATATGTACCAAAAATTACCCAATTTACCACACAATATGCTCAGGACTTTAACTCGATAAGCTTTACACATATAAGCCAAGTACGTACTCGTCACCTCGCGTAAATGGTTTTCAATTACACAAATTGCACATAAGACTCAATGCCTAAGGGATAATTCCCCCACTCGAGGTTAAGCAAGACACTTACCTCTTTTGAAGTTATGCCGATATTCCAAAATCGCCTTCTTGCTTGAATTGACCTCCGGGCCATTCAAATCTTTCCAAATTTATTTTATAACTTCATTAAAATTAATCGGAAACAATTCTGGATAATAATACGTCGATTTAAAAATTTATTCCAAAAAGTCAACGCATGGCTCGCCCGTCGGAACCCGATATTTTTTTCATGAAATCCGAACGCCCATTCCGATACGAGTTCAACCATACCAATTTTATTGAATTCCAATAACAACTCGACCTCCAAATCTTAATTTTTCGTTTTCAAATCCCTAAGTTCAAACCCCCGATTTACACCTCAAAAACATGTAATCTAATCAGATTATTCGATGATAATTCAATATTATGGAGTAGAAATGATCACAAGGGACTTACCTCAAGTTTTCCCGTGAAAACCTTGCTCAAAAGTCGCCCAACCCGAGCTTGAAATGACCAAAAATGGCAAAAGCTCGGAACCCCTCTATTTTTGTATTGCCCAGGGGTTTTCGCATCCGCGGTGATTTCTTCGCACTTGCGGTAAACTTTTCACACCCGCGGCTTTCGCATTCGCGGCGAATTTTTCGCACCCGCGGTGCCTGGCCAGCCCATGAATTTTCCGCTTTCGCGACTCATTTCTCGCATCCGCGAGCTCACACCTGGGGCCCTTTTTCGCGCAGGTGCGATCACACCAGCAGCCCAGCTGCTTCAGTTCCTCTTCCAAATCCAAATTCGATCCGTTAAGCATCCGTCACCCGAAGCCCTCGGGACCCCGTCCGAACATACCAACAAGTTCCTTAACATAACACGGACCTAATCGAAGTCTCAAATCATATCAAACAATATCAAAACGACGAATCGCACCTCAAATCAAAATCTATGAACTTTGAACTTTCAAATTCTTTATCTTGTGCCGAAACTTATCAAATCAATCCGGAATGACTTCAAATTTTGCACACAAGTCATAAATGACATAACGAAGCTATTCAAATTTTCAGAATAATATTTCGACCCCGATATCAATAAGTCAACCCCCCCCCCCCCCGGTCAGACTTCCCAAAAATTCAACTTTCGGCATTTCAAGCTTAATTCCACTATAGACCTCCAAATAATTTTTTCTGACACGCTCCTAAGTCCAAAATCACCATACGGAGCTATTGACATCATTAAAATATCATTCTGGAGTCGTTTTCTCAAAAGTCAACCCTCCGGTTAACTCTTTCCATTTAAGCTTCAAATTAAGGATTGTTCGTTTAATTAAATTCCAAATCTTTAGTAAATCAAATTCGATCACACCCGCAGGTCATAATACATATTGCGAAGCTGCTCGAGACCTTAAGTCATTAAACATGGCATAAATTCTTAAAACGAAAAGTCGGGTCGTTACATTCTCCACCTCTTAAACAAACGTTCGTCCTCGAACGTGCTAAGAATCTTTCTGAGGACTTTAAATTACTAAGTATATTCTTGCACCCATACTTGTGGGTGATTCTACATTCCCGCAATTTAACACGGGTCCGACAACACCATCTCAATCGAGATTATTTCTTTTCTCAATTCTTATAAGCTTTAGAGCAAAAATCCCAAACTCTCCATTCATTTCCAAAATACCTGATTTTCACTTCGACGCACGGTATTAGTCTCAACTGGCTATAGCAACTCATGTCTATGCACACATCAACCTTTCTAGGGTATTTCATTCTTTCCCACTTAGGATCATTCGCCCTCAAACACACAACATAACTTATCTCTTCTTTAGCATATCTCAATCCCCCAAATTATTTTTTAACTCCCAATTTTTATTTTTATTTTCAGAAAATTTCGGCAGAGTCTCCCCTGTAATTGGGCCTATCCACCTGCCAGAGTAACACCCAAACAACTCCTAACAACACATCCACAACCTAACAAAATACCACAGGGTATATATCAATAACATTAATCTCAGCATTACCTTATCATAATGATATCAGGACATAAAGCACATCATATGTATGCTTATCACCACATCTCTGGTCTTAAAAGTTCATAATTAATTCCAGTATCATCAATTAATCTCATATTAACCATCACCTTATTTTTAATTTTCACAACGCTGATAACGAAATGTGAGGCATGAAGACCTCATGATTACTTACTCAGATTAATGAGTCACATTTAACGCCACCTGGACACTCACCTCATAGGCTAAAACTCAATATTTACGGCACGAAAATGGCTGAATAGGAACAGAAAATATACAAGCATTATCAAATAAGCCTAACCGGTATTACTCCCTATTAATATTATTGCACAAATTAAATTTCACAAGGGAGAATTTTAAACTCATAAACATTTCACCACAAGGACCTCATCCTTATATAACTTCCATCGCGGCTTGCAGCCCGGTTTAAATATTTCACATCATGTAAAAATGCGAGGATCTCGTCCCCAAATCCGAATCACAATTATGTTGCACATTGTGCCAAATGAAATTTTCAATTTCCTTTATTTCTTCCTTTCAATACATTTCATAAACAATTTTCACAACATATAATGAACCCTCATACCGGTAGGGCGTATAATTCATAAAAATTGGAATCAATTATTTCGAAACACATTAAACCCACTGTAATGAATAATTATTTTTGGACTTATAGCCCTCAATGGTGTACAGAAATAAAATAACAGACACAGACTCACATCTTTAAATCTGCCAATAGGGACAAACATATATGTGGGTCACAAATTTACGAAGCTCACCATAAGTGGAGCATAATAGGAGGACTCGCCTCATTATTCAGAATAAGGAAAATAACCTTTTATATTAAAAATCAGGATTGTACCTACAACGACACCATCTGGTGTATTGGCCTCAGCCAAATCATAGTTATTAAATCAACGGGTCATGCCTCCACCTCTTAGGCGCCCACTACCCGCCTGTCCTCCACTTCTAGCTGACTGTGCATGTGGAGTATGAACTGGAATAAAGCTTGAAGCTGGAGTGTTCTGATGAAATCCACCCCTCCTAAGTCTGGGAAAATCTCTTATGATATGCCTAGTATCACCACACTTATAACAACCCCTCTGAGGTCGCGGCTGCTCATACTGAGTCTGTGCCGGATAACTGGAATAACCACTATAAGAATCTTGTTGGTGGTGAACTGTACACTGGAGCACTCCGAGTAATCTGATGTGAGGACTGAGCTGACCGACTGCTCGAGCCTCCGCTATAATGGGTTATAGCTGAAGAGTAAAATCCATTAAACCCTCCAGATCTTCCAGACTTTTGGCCTCCTTAGACTCCCTTTCCTCGCCTAAAACACCCTCAATCTTCCTTGTAATCTCCACTACTTGTTGAAATGAAGCATCAGTTTGTTGAGCCATGTATATTTTAATATCATAATCGAGCCCCTCAATGAATCTGCGGACCCGTTCTCTGATTGTAGGAACTAAGATAGGTGCATGATGGGCTAACTCATTGAACCTGATAGCATATTCTGACACTGTCATAGTGCCCTGACGTAACTGTTCAAACTCTGTGCGCCACGCATCTCTGAGAGTCTGGGGAACAAACTCTTTCAAGAACATTTTTCTGAAAATTGAGCCCAAGTTGGTGGTGTGGCATCGGCTGGTCTACCTTCTTCATAGATTTGCCACCACCGATAAGCTGCACCTAATAGTTGAAATGTAGTAAAGGCAACTCCGCTCACCTCCACAATACCCATGGTGCGGAGAATACAGTGACAATTTCCTAGAAATTCTTGGGCATCTTGTGTAGCTGTTCCACTGAAAGTTGGTGGATCGTATTTCTTAAACCTTTCAAGTTGATGCCTCGGGCCTGACCTCAGGCTGAACCGGAATAACAGGTTGTTCCGGTACTACACCCGGAACCTGACTAACGTGAACCTGCTGCTCTGGAGTTATGGTAGACGTCTGAGCTACTCCCCCAATATGCGGAATGTTTTGGTGCAACAGAGATCAATCCCGCGTGAGTTAATGTACTAAACATACTCAGGAACTGTGCCAAAGTCTCCTGAAGTCCGAGGGTAACAACAGGTGCCTCTGTTACCTGTCCCCCAACTGGAGCTACTGGTGGCTCCTCAACTGTTGTTCTAACAGGTGCTCTAGTCGTAGCACGTTCCCTTCCTCGGCCTCTACCTCGGCCTCTAACTCGGTCCCGGCCCCTTGCAGCCCTAGCATTATGTGCGGATACCCGCTCACCTAACCCAGTAGCACGTGTCCTCACCATCTGTGAGAGAATGGAGATACAAAGGTTCAAATTCCAAATTAAACAACTTCCGCACGACAAGATTGAAAGAAATGGAAATTTCCTAACAGTTCTGTAGCCTCTCAAAGATAAGTACAGACGTCTCCGTACCGATCCGCAAGACTCTACTAGACTCGTTCGTGACTCGTAGAACCTATGAACCTAGAGCTCTGATACCAACTTGTCACGACCCAAAATCCCAGCACAGGCGTCGTGATGGCACCTAGTCTCTAAGACTAGGTAAGCCGATTTCTATTACATTTTGAAGCCTTTTTTATTAAATAAATAATCAAAACTAATAGCGGAAATAATTACAATACACAACCTCCCAAGACTGGTAATACTGAATCATGAACTCTAACTGAATACATGAAATGATCACGAGGACCGAATATACAATACTGTTTGATTAAAATTAACAGTACAATAAAATGAAAAGACTCCAAGGGACTGCGACGACCAAGCAGCTCTACCTTGAGTCCTTACGATCCCGCTTTAACTCTTCTCAAATCCGATGTCTCCAATACCTGGCTCTGCACAAAAATGTGCAGAAGTGTAGTATGAGTACACCACGGTCGGTACCCAGTAAGTATCAAGACTAACCTCAATGGAGCAGAGACGAGATACAGTCAAGACACCCACTAGTCTAATAACTTGTGCAATATAATATACAAAATAATAGGAAACAAATAATAATAAGGGCAGGATAAAACAATCAGTGATATGTACAACAGACAATAAGAATACCATTAATATCACTCAACAATTAATAAACACAATTACACCCAATTAAATCAAGTCCTTTAAATAAATGTCTTTCACATATAATTCTTCGAGATAACTCTCTTTCAAATATAATTTTCTCAAAGAATAATAATTATTTTTTTTCAAATATAATTCTTTCAATAAATCTTTTCAAATATAGTTTTCTCAAATAAATATCTTTCAAATACAATTCTTTATTGTTTTTAAAATATAATTCGTTCAATAAATCTTTTCAAATATAATTTTCTCAAATAAATATCTTTCAAATACAATTCATTCATGATAAAAAGGTTTTAACCTAGTGTACGAAGGATACTCTGGAAAAAGTTTCCAAAGTCTCCAAGAGTAAACATTCGAGGACGAATGTTCCCAAGGGGGGAGTGATGTTACACCCTATATTTTCGTATGTAAAAATGCGTCGTAAGTAAACTAATGTAGGACAAAAAAATGAGATAATATTTAAAAGTATATAAAGTAAGTTAATCATGTTACCTCTGAGGTTACAAATATTGAAGATCATGAACAACAAGTACAAAGAGGGTTGGACAGTTCAGAAGCTAAAGCAATTAAATAAAACAATGTTTCATCGAAAGTCGACAAGTTGTGAATGTTATAACATGTACCTTTGGGGTGAGACTAGGGTGATTAACATGATAAGGAGATTATGTTATGATTTATATTATTTATATGACATCCGTGTGTTATGTTTTGATGTCAAGCGAGTTGTGGAACAAAAGTCGATGAAAGTCATCACAAGTTACATTCATAAGTTTTACTGAAACTTTGGGTCAAATGTAACTGCGATTTTCTCCCAATATACTTAGAGTTATGGTGTGTTCCACCCATCAAATTAAAGATCTATGAGTCTATTTTCCAACGCATTAAACCATTTGTTAATACGACATCGGAGTAGAGAGATATGTGCATTTTTGCGATACTGCGCAAGCTGCTAGGTGACAAGTAGGTGTGTCACCTACTTGCTTAAATGAAAGCCCAAAAATGGGCCATTTCGGGTCGTCCAAAGAGGCCTTTTAAGGGCCTATTTTCTTCATATATTAGACTTAAAATAGAGCATAATAACCAGACATAAGCTCTGCAAAGAATCCTCCCAAAAATTTCCCACAAACCCTAATTGATTTTCTCTCCCTTTCAAGTTCTAATTGGAGGTAAAACCTAGAGTTTGAAGAACCAAGATAGGAGCTGAGTTATCCAACAAATAAGGTGAGTTTACTGCTCTCTTTCATCCAGTTTTTCTTTTGTAAATTCATGGTAAGTCGTTCTATACTTGTAAGAACTCACGGGACGGTGATCGGAAGCCGTGAGTTCGAGTTATTCACTTGTAGCGGACTGTTTTGTGGACTGTTTTGTTTTGCTGTTGGGCTGCGTGTTTTATTACTATTTTGTGGAGTTTTGGACGAGGAAGAGGGTTTATAAACACCATATAAATGTAGGGTGGTTGGCTGGTCGTTCGTCATAACATTTTCGGATCGTTTGACGCTACTACGGTGGTCATTTTGTGTACGAAGAGATTGGGGTGTGTTGGGCTGTTTTGTAGTATTTGATGGTATATATAGGGCTGGAAAATGATGTATATATGTTGTTATTGTTCTGTCCTTGTATTGTTGGTGTTATCTTGAAGTTGGAGGAAGGGCATATTATAGGGGAGATGCTGCCCGTTTTAATACAAAATAGGTTTGTCGTTCGTTGTGCGATAGTTGTACCTTTCGTAACTTAACGATAGTATTATTATCATTCTTGTAGATTAAGGTGCGAAGAGGTGAGTTCAACTTGTTGATTGAAAAGATTGTGATAAGGTATGTTAAGGCTAAGCCTTCCTTCATTTTGGCATGATCTCGTAGCTACATGTGTTAGTAATGAGACAAAAAGAGAAGTTCATATTCATGAATTTATTCACACTATTCTAGTCTCATAAGTTACAATATTATTCCTTATCGAGACTCTATATTCAATTTTAGTATTGTCTTCTTCCAGTCAAGAGAGCAGCAAGCCTATATATACAGTATTACAGTATTTTCATTACCATCGAGCTATAATCGATGGGCAGGCCCCTATTGGGCAACCTCTGATCAGATGGAAAGTTATATACCGAGCCTACTGTGGCCGAGCGCCTATGAGCGAGCCCAGCATGGCCGAGATACATAGCCTAGTATGGCCGAGCGCCTATGAGCGAGCCTACTATGGCAGAGCAGTTATATATATACCGAGCCTTATAAGGCCGTACAATTATTTTACTTACTATATTGAAGGAGTTGAGTCAATATCAGCAGGTAAGTATATCTCCAGATCATCTTTGACTCCCAGTTACTTCCAGTTATTATATTATCAGTTCAGTTTCAATTTTCAGTTATGTTATTGCCTTACATACTCGGTACATTATTTCGTACTGACGTCCCTTTTCCGGGGACGTTGCATTTCATGCATGCAGGTTCAGATAGACGGACGAGTAGATCTCCTCAGTAGGTGTTTCCCGAGTTCAGCCTGATCGGTAAGCTCCATGTCTTTCGGAGTTACCAAGTCTAGAGTGTTGTGTACATTTTATGTATATCTGTATATATGTTATGGGTTGGTCGGGGATCCTGTTCCGATCATAGTACATCTATCAGTAGAGGCTTGTAGACATATCCTGTTGGTTAGTGCAGTATGTTGGGTTTGTATAAATTGGTGGTTTGTCAGCTGTAGTAGCTATGACGGCCTTGTCGGCCTAGCTTTATATTGATATTTAGTTTGTGCTAGTTTCCATTCAGTTTTATATTTTGCTTCGCAAATTGTCTTGCAAGGTGGCCCCATGGCCAAAGTATGACATTATGTGTTCAGAGTCCCTTAGTCGCAATTTGGTACGCCAGGTTAGGTGAGGCACAGGGTGCTTGTCTCGCTCCTAGGTTCGGGGCGTGACAAACTTGGTATCAGAGCAGTTCTGTCCTAGGGAGTCTACAAGCCGTGTCTAGTAGGGTCTTGTTTATAGATGTGTTGTGCACCACATTATATAAGCAAGGAACTACAGGGCATTTAGGAGTTGGTTACACTTCTTTGAAATCTAAATCGTGCTATAGAACTGAGTTATAGGAAATTTGAATTAAACTTATGTGTTGGTGTTTGCATGCACAGATGACGGTGACTAGGAAGACTACGGCTAGCCAGAGGAGAGATACAGTAGTAGGTGAGGGGACCAACAGGGTACCCCCAGTAGATGGGGCCCAGTCTGAGGCTCAAGGGGAGACCCCTACTCAGCCATTACCGGCTCCTCCACCAACTACAGAGATTCCTAGGGAAACCGCACATCCAGTTCCCCCTCCACTTCCATCAGATCAGGACTTAAGGAGTGCGGTGCATTTGTTGACACAGTTGGTAGCTACCCAGCAACATGCTATGGCATCAGCTAGTGCAGGAACTTCTGAGGGGTCTGGGAGTTCAAGGGTCCGAGAGTTTATTGCTTTGAGTCCCCCAGAGTTCACGGGGACAGATCAGAGGGAGGACCCGCATGATTTCATAGATCAGCTTCACAGGATCTTTCGTGTTATGCATGCCACGGAGAAAGAGGCAGTTGAGCTAGCAGCTTTTCGACTCCGAGATATAGCCATCCTTTGGTACGAGGGATGGGAGAGGTCCAGGGGACGTGATGCACCTCCAGCTATTTCGGAGAATTTTTCAGATGCCTTCCTTGACCAGTACTTACCACGAGAGATCCGACAGGCTCGAGTCGATCAGTTTCTAGCCCTCAAGCAGGGTAATATGAGTGTTCGAGAGTATAGTCTCCATTTTGACTCATTGGCCAGATATGCACCATCCATAGTTTCTACTATGCGGGACAGGATTCACAGGTTTATAGCAGGGTTAGCCCCAGAGTTAACCGAGGCATGTGCCACCGCTGCATTGCAGGATAGTATGGATGTCTCCCGGATTCAGGCATTCGCCCAGAATATAGAAAGGGGTAGGCGTCGGCAGCAGGGTACAGAGAGGGCTGAGAAAGGGCAACGTAAGAGGATGAGATTTTCCAGGTCTCAGGAGCAATCTCAGGGTAGTTATAGGACCCAGTACTTCGGACGGCCACCTAGGCCTCCGCCACCTCAGTTACAGGGTTACGGGTATGACCGCTATACTCAGTCAGGACCAGGTGAGAGCTCACGGGCGTCGGGTTTGCAGCGACAACGAGGTTCTGCGCAGACATGGTCATTTCCTCCGCGGTGTGACATCTGTGGTAGAGGACACTTGGGTCAATGCCGAGCAGGTTCTGATGCTTGTTATACATGTGGGCGTCCGGGGCATATGATGCGAGATTGCCCAAATAGAGATTCTGGGGGAATGGCACAACCAGCGAGTTCAGCAACAGGATCGTCTATGTCCGTGCATCCTTCAAGGCGTGAGTCTCAGTCTTCGGCTGGTAGAGGTCGAGGCAGAGGTAGAGGTTCCAGTTCAGGTGGTAATCAGAACCGTATCTATGCTTTAGCGGGTCGACAGGACCAGGAGTCTTCACCAGACGTTGTGACAGGTATATTAACCATTTGCTCTCACGATGCTTATGCTTTGATAGACCCAGGATCTACTTTATCATATATTACCCCATTTGTCGCGATGAAGTTTGGTATAGTGCCTGAAATACTAAGTGATCCTTTTGCGGTATCTACACCGGTCGGAGAATCGATTATTACTAGACGGGTTTACCGAGGTTGTACGGTGACAATTTGTAGTCGTCAGACCTCAGCTGACCTAGTTGAGCTAGAAATGATGGATTTTGATGCTATTATGGGCATGGACTGGTTGGCAGCTTGCTATGCCACAGTTGATTGCCGAGCAAAGGCAGCCAGATTTTATTTTCCGGGTGAGCCAGTCCTTGAATGGGTAGGTAATACACCAACACCCAGAGGTAGGTTTATTTCCTATCTGAAGGCGAGGAAAATGATCGCAAAAGGGTGCATTTATCATATTGTGCGAGTTAGAGATGCAGATGCTGAGATACCTACACTTCAGTCTATTCCCGTAGTCAAAGAGTATGCAGATGTGTTTCCAGATGAGCTTCCAGGTATTCCTCCAGAGCGAGAGATTGATTTTAGCATCGATTTGCTTCCAGGAACTCAACCAATATCCGTCCCTCCGTATAGAATGGCACCTGGCGAATTGAAGGAGTTGAAGGAGCAGTTAAAAGATTTGTTGGAGAAAGGGTTACATCAGGCCCAGTACCTCACCTTGGGGTGCACCGGTACTATTTGTGCGGAAGAAAGACGGCTCGCTGAGGATGTGTATCGATTATAGGCAGTTGAACAAGGTAACTATTAAGAATAAGTATCCACTTCCAAGGATCGATGACTTGTTTGATCAGTTGCAGGGAGCTAGATGCTTTTCCAAGATTGATTTGAGGTCGGGGTACCACCAGGTCAGAGTTCGGGAAAAAGATATTCCGAAGACAGCCTTCAGGACCCGATATGGCCACTTCGAGTTCCTTGTCATGTCCTTCGGGTTGACTAATGCACCCGCTGTATTTATGGACTTGATGAATAGCCTATTCCGGCCATTTTTAGATCTGTTCGTGATAGTATTTATTGATGATATTCTGGTTTATTCCCGTTCAGAGGATGAGCATGCGGACCACCTGCGAGCGGTACTCCAAACCCTCCGTGATTGTAAGTTGTATGCTAAGTTTTCTAAATATGAGTTCTGGTTGAAGTCTGTAGCATTCTTGGGGCATATTGTATCAGATGAAGGGATAAAGGTGGACACTCAGAAGATTGAGGCTGTGAAATCTTGGCCTAGACCTAACACTCCGACAGAGGTTCGTAGCTTTCTAGACTTAGCAGGATACTATCGGAGGTTCGTAGAGGGTTTTTCTTCCCTTTCGGCACCATTGACGAAGTTGACACAGAAAGAAACTAAGTTTCAATGGACAGAGGCTTGTGAGCGGAGTTTCCAAGAGCTTAAGAACAAGTTGACCTCAGCTCCAGTTCTAACACTTCCAGAGGGTCTAGAGGGTTATGCCGTGTATTGTGATGCATCAGGTGTCGGGTTAGGATGTGTCCTGATGCAACATGGGAAGGTAATTGCATATGCTTCAAGGCAGTTGAGGAAGCACGAGAGGAATTATCCGACCCACGACCTCGAGTTAGCTGCGGTTGTCCATGCACTTAAGATATGGCGGCATTATTTATATGGTGTTCATGTTGATATATTTACTGATCATAAAAGCCTACAATATATTTTCAAGCAGAAAGAGTTGAATTTGTGACAGAGGCGATGGCTTGAGTTATTGAAAGATTATGATGTTAACATTCTCTACCATCCAGGGAAAGCTAATGTTGTAGCAGATGCCTTAAGTCGCCGATCTATGGGTAGCTTAGCACATGTAGAGCCCGAGAAAAGACAATTAGCTAGAGATATTCATCAATTGGCTTCGTTGGGGGTTCGGTTAGTAGATTCTGAGGATGGTGGAGTTGTAATCCAAAACACTGCAAAATCATCCCTCATAGCTGAAGTCAAGGTCAGAAGTCATATTCTGACGTGCGGCGACGAGACTTAGAGTTCAGGATTAATGACTGGGTATTCTTAAAGGTATCAACTATGAAGGGCGTGATGAGGTTTGGCAAGAAAGGCAAGCTTAGCCCACGGTATATTGGGCCTTATAGGATCATTCAGAGAGTGGGCCAAGTAGCTTATGAGTTAGAGTTGCCCTCAGAATTGGAGTCTGTCCATCCGATTTTTCACGTATCTATGCTACGGAAGTGCATTGGCGATCCTACCCGAGTGGTGCCCACGGATGATGTACAGATTACACAGGACTTGTCATACGAGAAAATTCCAGTTGCCATCCTAGACCGACAAATCCGCAATCTACGAAATAAGGAGGTAGCTTCCGTAAAGGTTTTATGGAGGAGCAAGAATGTAGAAGAGATGACGTGGGAATCGGAGGAAGAAATGAAGTCTAAATACCCCCATCTATTTCAAACTGAAGATATGGTTCGAGATGGGATGCTACAACATAGCTCTATGTAGGCTAGCAGGTCATCAGGTAAGCTTTTATTTTTCACTTTCAATATTTATGATTTACGGTCGGTGAGGCAAATTGCTGCTATTTATAAAGATTGGCCATATGTGGCATGTATAGTATGTTTCTGGCTACGTGCAAGTTGGTTTTAACCTACTTTTCAAGTATAACCCTTTTAAAATAAATATCCTTCAAACATAGTGTTACACCCTATATTTTCGTATGTAAAAATGCGTCGTAAGCAAACTAATGTAGGAAAAAAAAAGAGATAATATTTAAAAGTATATAAAGTAAGTTAATCATGTTACCTCTGAGGTTACAAATATTGAAGATCATTAACAACAAGTACAAAGAGGGTTGGACAGTTCAGAAGCTAAAGCAATTAAATAAAACAATGTTTCATCGAAAGTCGACAAGTTGGGAATGTTATAACATGTACCTTTGGGGTGAGACTAGGGTGATTAACATGATAAGGAGATTATGTTATGATTTATATTATTTGTATGACATCCGTGTGTTATGTTTTGATGTCAAGCGAGTTGTGGAACAAAAGTCGATGAAAGTCATCACAAGTTACATTCATAAGTTTTACTGAAACTTTGGGTCAAATGTAACTGCGATTTTCTCCCAATATACTTAGAGTTATGGTGTGTTCCACCCATCAAATTAAATATCTATGAGTCTATTTTCCAACGCATTAAACCATTTGTTAATACGACATCGGAGTAGAGAGATATGTGCATTTTTGCGATACTGCGCAAGCTGCTAGGTGACAAGTAGGTGTGTCACCTACTTGCTTAAATGAAAGCCCAAAAATGGGCCATTTCGGGTCGTCCAAAGAGGCCTTTTAAGGGCCTATTTTCTTCATATATTAGACTTAAAATAGAGCATAATAACCAGACATAAGCTCTACAAAGAATCCTCCCAAAAATTTCCCACAAACCCTAATTGATTTTCTCTCCCTTTCAAGTTCTAATTGGAGGTAAAACCTAGAGTTTGAAGAACCAAGACAGGAGCTGAGTTATCCAACAAATAAGGTGAGTTTACTGCTCTCTTTCATCCAGTTTTTCTTCTGTAAATTCATGGTAAGTCGTTCTATACTTGTAAGAACTCACGGGACGGTGATCGGAAGCCGTGAGTTCGAGTTATTCACTTGTAGCGGACTGTTTTGTGGACTGTTTTGTGTTGCTGTTGGGCTGCGTGTTTTATTACTATTTTGTGGAGTTTTGGACGAGGAAGAGGGTTTATAAACACCATATAAATGTAGGGTGGTTGGCTGGTCGTTCGTCATAACATTTTCGGATCGTTTGACGCTACTACGGTGGTCGTTTTGTGTACGAAGAGATTGGGGTGTGTTGGGCTGTTTTGTAGTATTTGATGGTGTATATAGGGCTGGAAAATGATGTATATATGTTGTTATTGTTCTGTCCTTGTATTGTTGGTGTTATCTTGAAGTTGGAGGAAGGGCATATTATAGGGGAGATGCTGCCCGTTTTAATACAAAATAGGTTTGTCGTTCGTTGTGCGATAGTTGTACCTTTCGTAACTTAACGATAGTATTATTATCATTCTTGTAGATTAAGGTGCGAAGAGGTGAGTTCAACTTGGTGATTGAAAAGATTGTGATAAGGTATGTTAAGGCTAAGCCTTCCTTCATTTTGGCATGATCTCGTAGCTACATGTGTTAGTAATGAGACAAAAGAGAAGTTCATATTCATGAATTTATTCACACTATTCTAGTCTCATAAGTTACAATATTATTCCTTATCGAGACTCTATATTCAATTTTAGTATTGTCTTCTTCCAGTCAAGAGAGCAGCAAGCCTATATATACAGTATTACAGTATTTTCATTACCATCGAGCTATAATCGATGGGCAGGCCCCTATTGGGCAACCTCTGATCAGATGGAAAGTTATATACCGAGCCTACTGTGGCCGAGCGCCTATGAGCGAGCCCAGCATGGCCGAGATACATAGCCTAGTATGGCCGAGCGCCTATGAGCGAGCCTACTATGGCAGAGCAGTTATATATATACCGAGCCTTATAAGGCCGTACAATTATTTTACTTACTATATTGAAGGAGTTGAGTCAATATCAGCAGGTAAGTATATCTCCAGATCATCTTTGACTCCCAGTTACTTCCAGTTATTATATTATCAGTTCAGTTTCAATTTTCAGTTATGTTATTGCCTTACATACTCGGTACATTATTTCGTACTGACGTCCCTTTTCCGGGGACGTTGCATTTCATGCATGCAGGTTCAGATAGACGGACGAGTAGATCTCCTCAGTAGGTGTTTCCCGAGTTCAGCCTGATCGGTAAGCTCCATGTCTTTCGGAGTTACCAAGTCTAGAGTGTTGTGTACATTTTATGTATATCTGTATATATGTTATGGGTTGGTCGGGATCCTGTTCCGATCATAGTACATCTATCAGTAGAGGCTTGTAGACATATCCTGTTGGTTAGTGCAGTATGTTGGGTTTGTATAAATTGGTGGTTTGTCAGCTGTAGTAGCTATGACGGCCTTGTCGGCCTAGCTTTATATTGATATTTAGTTAGTGCTAGTTTCCATTCAGTTTTATATTTTGCTTCGCAAATTGTCTTGCAAGGTGGCCCCATGGCCAAAGTATGACATTATGTGTTCAGAGTCCCTTAGTCGCAATTTGGTACGCCAGGTTAGGTGAGGCACGGGGTGCTTGTCTCGCTCCTAGGTTCGGGGCGTGACACATAGTTCCTTCAAGATAAATACTTTTCAAATATAAACTTTTCAAGTAATATCCTTCGAGTATAAGTCACCCTGTGACACCTAAGCATGGAAGATTAGCAGTTCCGAAGACAGATATAACCACATGGGAATCTACCGGAATACCGTCCCGTAGTCCCGAATTAATTATGCAGTACGAGGGGATCTCCCGTAATACGTCCGTAGTCCCAAAATAAATGTGCAGTGCTGGGGGATCTCCCGAAATACGTCCGTAGTCCCAAAATAAATATGGAAGACAGGAGGATCTCTCGGAATACGTCCGTAATCCTAATTTAAATATGCAGTGTTGGGGGATCTCTCGGAATACGTCTGTAGTCCCAAAATAAATATGCAAGACAGGAAAATCTTCCGGAATACGTCCGTAGTCCCAATTTAAATATGCAGTGCTGGGGGATCTCCCGGAATACGTCTGTAGTTCCAATTTAAATATGCAACGCAAAAAACAAAGATAACAACTATAACAGGACAGAAACCTTGTACATCACCACAGCAAGTACAGAAGCAACAATGACAAAGATGCAAAGTACGGCGAACAAATCAACTCAAGAACTTAAATCACAAGAACGGTAGAACTCATTCACAAGGAATAACCACAGTAAAGAATGCTAGACACAACGAGAACAGCTTAACAAGGGAAAACAAAACAAAATGTAGCAACGATTCCACAATATTCAAGTCAACAATAAGAAGCCAACGCCAGTCAAATAATTTCAAATAATGGCAAGTCAACTAGGATATAGGTTATCTAAACTCCTTTTGAGGTTGAGAAATTACGAGGAATATTCAACAATTCAAGTAAGTATTTAGGCACGACAATTAGTTGATTAAATATATACCAACAATTACCCAATTTACCACACAATATGCTCAGGACTTTAACTCGATAAACTTTACACATATAAGCCAAGTACGTACTCGTCACCTCGTGTAAATGGTTTTCAATTACACAAATTGCACATAAGACTCAATGCCTAAGGGGTAATTCCCTCGCTCGAGGTTAAGCAAGACACTTACCTCTTTGAAGTTATGCCGATATTCCAAAATCGCCTTCTTGCTTGAATTGACCTCCGGGCCGTTCAAATCTATCCAAATTTATTATACAACTTCATTAAAATTTACCAAAAATAATTCCGGATAATAATACGTCGACTTAAAAATTTATTCCTAAAAGTCAACAAAAGTCAACGCGGGGCCCGCCCCTCGGAACAAGAAAACATTTTCATGAAATCTGAACACCCATTCCGATACGAGTTCAACCATACCAATTTTATTGAATTCCAATAACAACTCGACCTCCAAATCTTAATTTTTCGTTTTCAAATCCCTAAGTTCAAACCCCCGATTTACACCTCAAAAACATGTAATCCAATCGGATTATTCGATGATAATTCAATATTATGGAGTAAAAATGATCACAAGGGACTTACCTCAAGTTATCCCGTGAAAACCTTGCTCACAAGTTGCCCAACCCGAGCTTGAAATGCCCAAAAATGGCAAAAGCTCGAAACCCCTCTGTTTTTGTATTGCCCAGGGGTTTTCGCATCCGCGGTGATATCTTCGCACCTGCAGTAAATATTTCTCACCCGCGGCTTTCGCATCCATGGCGAATTTTTCGCACTCGTGGCCTTCGCATCCGCGACAAATTTTTTGCATTCGCGGTGCCTGGCCAGCCCATGAATTTTCCTCTTCCGCGACTCATTTCTCGCATCCGCGAGCTCGCACCTGGTCCCCTTTTTCGTGCAGGTGCGATCACACCAGCAGCCCAGCTGCTTCAGCTCCTCTTTCAAATCCAAATTCGATTCGTTAAGCATCCGAAACTCACCCGAGGCCCTCGGGACCCCGTTCGAACATACCAACAAGTTCCTTAACATAACACGGACCTACTCGAGACCTCAAATCATATCAAACAATATCAAAACGACGAATCGCACCTCAAATCAAAATCTATGAACTTTGAACTTTCAAATTCTATATCTTGTGCCGAAACATATCAAATCAATTCGGAATGACTTCAAATTTTGCACACAAGTCATAAATGACATAACGAAGCTATTCAAATTTTCAGAATAATATTTCGCCCCCGATATCAAAAAGTCAACCCCCCGGTCAAACTTCCCAAAAATGCAACTTTCGGCATTTCAAGCTTAATTCCACTACAGACCTCCAAATAATTTTTTCCGACACGCTCCTAAGTCCAAAATCACCATACAGAGCTATTGACATCATCAAAATATCATTCTGGAGTCGTTTTTTCAAAAGTCAACTCTCCGGTCAACTCTTTCCATTTAAGCTTCAAATTAAGGATTGTTCGTTTAATTAAATTCCAAATCTTTAGTAAATCAAACTCGACCAAACCCGCAGGTCATAATACATATTGCGAAGCTGCTCGAGACCTTAAGTCATTGAACGGGATGTAAATTCTTAAAATGACAAGTCGGGTCGTTACATTCTCTACCTCTTAAACAAACGTTCGTCCTCGAACGTGCTAAGAATCTTTCTGAGGACTTTAAATTACTAAGTATATTCTTGCACACATACTTGTGGGTGATTCTACATTCCCGCAATTTAACACGGGTCCGACAACACTATCTCAGTTGAGATTATTTCTTTTCTCAATTCTTATAAGCTTTAGAGCAAATATCCCTAACTCTCCATTCATTTCCAAAATACCTGATTTTCACTTCGACGCATGGTATTAGTATCAACTGGCTATAGCAACTCATGTCTATGCACACATCAACTTTTCTAGGGTATTTCATTCTTTCCCGCTTAGGATCATTCGCCCTCAAACACACAACATAACTTATCTCTTCTTTCGCACATCTCAATCCCCCAATTTTTTTTTAACTCCTAATTTATATTTTTATTTTCAAAACATTTCGGCAGAGTCTCCACTGTAATTGGGCCTATCCACTTGCTAGAGTAACACCCAAACAACTCCTAACAACATATCCACAACCCAACAAAATACCACAGGGTATATATCAATAACATTAATCTCAGCATTACCTTATCATAATGATATCAGAACATAAAGCACATCATATGTATGCTCATCACCACATCTCTGATCTTAAAAGCTGTTCATAATTAATTCCTGCATCATCAATTAATCTCATATTAACCATCACCTCGTTTTGAATTTACACAACGCTGATAACGGAATGTGAGACATGAAAACCTCATGATTACTTACTCGGATTAATGAGTCACATTTAACGCCACCTGGGCACTCACCTCATAGGCTAAAACTCAATATTTACAGCACGAAAATGGCTGAATATGAACAGAAAATATACAAGCATTATCAAATAAGCCTAACCGGTATGACTCCCTATTAATATTATTGCACAAATTAAATTTCACAAGGGAGAATTTTAAACTCATAAACATTTCACCACAAGGACCTCGTCCTTATATAACTTCCATCGCGGCTTGCAACCCAGTTTAAATATTTCACATCATTTAAAAATGCGAGGATCTCGTCCTCAAATCCGAATCACAATTATGTTGCACATTGTGCCAACTAAAATTTTCAATTTCCTTTATTTCTCCCTTTCAATACATTTCATAAATAATTTTCACAATATATAATGAACCCTCGTACCGGTAGGGCGTAGAATTCATAAAAATTGGAATCAATTATTTCGAAACACATTAAACCCACTGTAATGAATAATAAAAATTATTTTTGGACGTATAGCCCTCAATGGTGTACAGAAATAAAATAACTGTCATGGACTCACATCTTTAAATCTCCCAACAAGGATAAACATATAAGTGGGTCACAAATTTACGAAGCTCACCATAAGTGGAGCATAATAGGAGGACTCGCCTCATTATTCAGAACCGAATCAAATTAAGGAAAATAACCTTTTATAATAAAAATCAGGATTGTACCTGCAATGACACCATCTGGTATATTGGCCTCAGCCAAATCATAGTGATTAAATCAACGGGTCGGGCCTCCACCTCTTAGGCGCCCACTACCCGCCTGTCCTCCACCTCTAGCTGACTGTTCATGTGGAGTATCAACTGGAATAAAGCTTGTAGCTGGAATGTTCTGATGAAATCCACCCCTCCCAAGTCTGGGACAATCTCTTATGATATGCCTAGTATCACCACACTTATAACAACCCCTCTGAGGTCGCGGCTGCTCATACTGAGTCTGTGCCGGATAACTGGAATAACCATTATAAGAATCTTGTCGGTGGTGAACCGTACACTGGAGCACTCCGAGTAATCTGATGTGCGGACTGAGCTGACTGACTGCTCGAGCCTCTGCTATAATGGGTTATAGCTGAAGAGTAAAATCCATTGAACCCTCCAGATCTTCCAGACTTTTGGCCTCCTTAGACTCCCTTTCCTCGCCTAAAACACCCTCAATCTTCCTTACAATCTCCACTACTTGTTGAAATGAAGCATCAGTTTGCAATTCTTGAGTCATGCATATTTTAATATCATAATCGAGCCCCTCAATGAATCTGCGGACCCGTTCTCTGATTGTAATAACTAAGATAGGTGCATGATGGGCTAAGTCACTGAACCTGATAGCATATTCTGACATTGTCATAGTGCCCTGACGTAACCGTTCAAACTCTGTGCGCCACACATCTCTGAGAGTCTGGGGAACAAACTCTTTCAAGAACATTTCCGAAAATTGAGCCCAAGTTGGTGGTATGGCATCGGCTGGTCTACCTTCTTCATAGATTTGCCACCACAGATACGTTGCGCCTAATAGTTGAAATGTAGTAAAGGCAACTCCGCTAACCTCGACAATACCCATGGTGCGGAAAATACGGTGACAATTTCCTAGAAATTCTTGGGCATCTTGTGTAGCTGTGCCACTGAAAGTTGGTGGATCGTATTTCTTAAACCTTTCAAGTTGATGCGTCGGGCCCTGTTATTCCGGTACTATACCCGGAACCTGACTAACGTGAACCTGCTGCTCTGGAGTTGTGGTAGATGTCTGAGCTACTCTCCCAATCTGCGGAATATTTTGGTGCAACAGAGGTCAATCCCGCCTAAGTTAATGTACCAAACATACTCAGGAACTGTGCCAAAGTCTCATGAAGTGCGGGGGTAATAACAGGTGCTTCTGGTACCTGTCCCCCAACTGGAGCTACCGGTGGCTCCTCAACTGTTGTTCTAACAGGTGCTCTAGTCGTAGCACGTGCCCTTCCTCGGCCTCTACCTCCGCCTCTAACTCGGTCCCGGCCTCTTGCAGCCCTAGCATTATGTGCGGATACCTGCTCACCTAACCCAGTAGCACGTGTCCTCACCATCTGTGAGAGAATGGAGATACAAATGTTCAAATTCCAAGAACTATAACACGACAGAAACCTCGTACATTACCACAGTAAGTACAAAAGCAACAATGACAGAGATGCAAAGTACGGCGAACAAATCAACTCAAGAACATAAATCACAAGAACGGTAGAACTCATTCACAAGGAATAACAACAGTAAAGAATGCTAGACACAACGAGAACAACTTAACAAGGGAAAACAAAACAAAATGTAGCCACGATTCCACAATATTCAAGTCAACAATAAGAAGCCAACGCGAGTCAAATAATTTCAAATAATGGCAAGTCAACTAGGATATAGGTTATCTAAACTCTTTTTGAGGTTGATAAATTAGAGGAATATTCAACATTTCAAGTAAGTATTTAGGCACGACAATTAGTTGATTAAATATATACCAACAATTATCCAATTTACCACACAATATGCTCAGGACTTTAACTCGATAAACTTTACACATATAAGCCAAGTACGTACTCGTCACCTCG
Organism: Nicotiana tabacum; assembly: GCF_000715075.1. Lineage (NCBI taxonomy): Eukaryota > Viridiplantae > Streptophyta > Magnoliopsida > Solanales > Solanaceae > Nicotiana > Nicotiana tabacum. Next base: position 5,998,563 of record NC_134101.1, on the reverse strand, counting down.
CGTAAATAGTTTTCAATTACACAAATTGCACACAAGACTCAATGCCTAAGGGGTAATTCCCCCACTCGAGGTTAAGCAAGTCACTTACCTCCTTGAAGTTATGCCTATTCCAAAATCGCCTTCTTGCTTGAATTGACCTCCGGACCGTTCAAATCTATCCAAATTTATTATATAACTTCATTAAAATTCATCGGAAATAATTGCGGATAATAATACGTTGACTTAAAAATTTATTCTAAAAATTTAACAAAAGTCAACGCGGGGCCCGCCCCTCGGAACCCGAAATTATTTTCATGAAATCTGAACACCCATTCCGATACGAGTTCAACCATACCAATTTTATCGAATTTCAATAACAACTCAACCTCCAAATCTTAATTTTTCGTTTTCAAATCCCTAAGTTCAAACCTCCGATTTACACCTCAAAAACATATAATCTAATCGAATTATTCGATGATAATTCAATATTATGGAGTAGAAATGATCACAAGCGACTTACCTCAAATTTTCCCGTGAAAACCTTGCTCAAAAGTCGCCCAACCCTAGCTTGAAATGCCCAAAAATGGCAAAAGCTCGGAACCCCTTTGTTTTTGTATTGCCCAGGGGTTTTCGCATCCGCGGTGATTTCATCGCACCTGCGGTAAATTTTTCGCACCCGCGGCGAATATTTCGCACCCGCAGCCTTCACATCCGCGGCAAAGTTTTTGCACCCGCGGTGCCTGGCCAGCCCATAAATTTTTCGCTTCCGCGACTTATTTCTCGCATCTGCGAGCTCGCACCTGCGGCCCTTTTTCGCGCAGGTTCGATCACACCAGCAGCCCAGCTGCTTCAACTCCTCTTCCAAATCCAAATTCGATCCGTTAAGCATCTGAAACTCACCCGAGGCCCTCGGGACCCCGTCCGAATATACCAACAAGTTTCATAACATAACACGGACCTACTCGAGGCCTCAAATCATATCAAACAATATCAAAACGATAAATCGCACCTCAAATCAATATCTACGAACTTTGAACTTTCAAATTCTATATCTTGTGCCGAAACATATCAAATCAATCAGGAATGACTTCAAATTTTGTACACAAGTCATAAATTCATAACGAAGCTATTCCAATTTCCATAATCATATTTTGACCCCGATATCAAAAAGTCAACCCCCCCGGTCAAACTTTCCTAAAATTCAACTTTCGGCATTTCAAGCTTAATTCCACTACAGACCTCCAAATAATTTTTTTCCGACATGCTTCTAAGTCCAAAATTATCATACGGAGCTATTGACATCATCAAAATTTTATTTCGGAGTCGTTTTCTCAAAAGTCAACTCTTTCTATTTAAGCTTCAAATTAAGGATTGTTCGTTTAATTAAATTCCAAATCTTTAGTAAATCAAACTCGACCACACCCGCAGGTCATACTACATATTGCGAAGCTGCTCGAGACCTTAAGTCATTGAACGGGGTGTAAATTCTTAAAACTACAAGTCGGGACGTTACAACTATAAAACTATTTGGAGAATTCAAAAATTAATTCCAAACTTGAAATAATACGTTAAAAGATAAAACTATAAAAAGTTTAAGCAATATTTATAAACTATGCTACAATAAATATATTTATGTATTAAATATATTAATAACTTTTATACATGTAATGTCGGGTTGCTTTGATTTCACTTTGATCCTTTTTTTAGTTAAAACCAAACTAAACCAATTATGGTCAGTTTTGTTTCCCAACACCAAACCAAATCAAACTGAACCATAATCGAAGTTTTTTCACAGTTTGACTCAGATTATCAATTTGATGCGTTTTGTCAGTTTCCTTTGTACACCAATGGTTTAGACTTACTAGATCTGTTGTACAATAATATTGGAAGTAGAATAGCGAAACTATTTTATAAAGTTTTGGTGATTATCAAATCATAGGCTCATGATGCTCTTTGGGGTCAACTTTCCTGGATTTTGGATTTTCTCTATTGAGGTTTTTACCCGGTCGATCTCTTTATAAAAACTATTCTCATAACTGATGGTACTACTCATTTATTGCAAATATAGCAAATTTTATTACAAATATAGCATTATGGTCAATTCCTTAAATGCCGCTACAATGAGAATCCCAATTAAGGCTAGCATTAAGGATTCTATTTTCATTAAACAGTCTTGATGTAAATAACCAATAATTAAGGAAACCGTTACCATCTCCACTATTAAACAATCTTGATGTACCGTTTCCGTCTCTTTCCATAAACCAAAAAATACGAAAAATCTCAAAGGATTTTTCCTTTATTTCGCTGATTTATGCCATCTTTTTCCTGTGATTTATACACTATTAAATACCATTATTATATATATATATATATATATATATATATATATATATATATATATATATATATATATATATATATATATATATATATATATATATATATATATATATATATATATATATATATATATATATATATATATATATATATATATATATATATATATATATATATATATATATATATATATATATATATATATATATATATATATATATATATATATATATATATATATATATATATATATATATATATATATATATATATATATATATATATATATATATATATATATATATATATATATATATATATATATATATATATATAAATATATATGTGATTTTTACTTAGTATATTATCTGGTGTAATTTATACATGGTTTATATCATATATAAGTTATCTATTGTAATTTATACATAATTTATTTAATCTACTAGTTTTAAGATACGTGCGTTGCACGTGTTAATTAGCTGGGACTATTAATAACAAAATTATTTATATTAGACACAAATTATATATAATAATAATTGATGTCTAAATAGATGCAACATTTATTTAGATGGAAAAATGAGTGTTATTGCATTAATGTAATAGGTGAATTCAAAATAATAGGTTATGTTCTAAACCTCCATACATGAAAATTTAATTAGTTTAGTATATATCATTTGTAGTTATAAATAACTTATCGTATGAGATAATAACATGTTGTATTATATCTTATATAGTATCTCTTAATCGATAATGTTCTTGATATATCTCTCTGTAGCTTTGGTTTGCTTTGTCATATACTAACAAGGCAGAAAGGTCATAGAAGTCAATCAAGATATTTGAAAATTTATTTAATAGAGGATTCAAAAGACAGACTTAAACCCATAATGAGGATTGAACAAAAAAAGTTTCACAACCTAGACATACATGTTAAACAATATTTATGCATTCCATAACTCCATGATAACATAAAATTCAAATGAGAAAAAGATAAATTTTATAACGAACCGACTTGTCGTTTTAAGAATTTTCATATTGTTCAGCGAATTAAGGTCACGAACATCTTTATGATGTGTATTATGACTTGCGGGTATGGTCGAGTTTGGTTTTTGAAAGGTTCAGAATTAAATTGGAAGAACAATCCTTATTTTTGAAGCTTAAATGAAAAGAGTTGACCAGAGTTTGACTTTCGAGCAAACGACTCCGGAATAGGATTTTAATGATTCCAATAGCTCCGTATGGTGATTTTGGACTTAGGAGCGTATCCGAAAAATAATTTGGAAGTCCGTAGTTAAGTTGGAAGTTTGACCGGGGATTTGACTTTTTGATATCGGGGTCGGATTCAGATTTCGGAAGTTGGGGTAGGTCCGTAATGTGAAATATGACTTGTGTGTAAAATTTGAGGTCAATCGTAAGTGATTTGATAGGTTTCGACATCGGTTGTTGAAGTTTCAAAGTTCATTAAGTTTGGATTGGAGTGTGATTCATGTTTTTAGTGTTGTTTGATAAGATTTGAAGGCTCGACTAAGTTCGTATGATGTATTAGGACTTGTTGGTAGGTTTGGTTGAGGTCCCGGGGGTCTCGGGTGGATTCCGGATGGTTAGGGGACTAGAATTTATGTAACAACCCGGCTGGTCGTTTCGAGAGTTATAGCCCCATTTCCTCTATTTCTGCTTATTTTGTGCTTTACAACTGTATTATGCCCTACCAGGTTGGTTGGTTCGGGTCCCAAGTGGTTTGGAGTGAATTGAGATACTTAGTCTCTTAATTGGAAGCTTAAGTTGGAAAAGTCGACCGAATGTTGACTTGTGTGTAAACGACCTCGGATATGAATTTTGATAGTTCCGTTAGCTCCGTTAGGTGATTTTAGACTTAGGAGCGCGTCCGAAATTTGATTTGGAGGTCCGTAGTATAATTAGGCTTGAATTGGCAATAATTGGAATTTCGGCGACTTTGGCCTGCAACGGAAATTTTGATATCGGGGTCGAAATGGATTTTCGAAAGTTAGAGTAGGTTTGTGGTGTCATTTTTGACTTGTGTGTAAAATGTGAGGTCAATTGGACGTGGTTTGGTAGGCTTCGGCATCATTTGTGAAATTCGGAAGTTTAGAAGTTGTTTAGACTTGAATCCGGGTGTAATTTGATGTTTTGATGTTGATTGGAGTGATTCGAATGTTCGACTAAATTCGTATCGGGTTATAGGACCTGTTGGCATGTTTTGTTGAGGTCCCGAGGGCCTCCGGGTGATTTCGGGCGGTTAACGGCCTGAAAGGAGTTAAGAAAATGCAGCTGAAGCTGCTGCTACTGGTATAACCCCATATGCGGAGTGGGAACCGCAGGTGCGAGTCCGTAGAAGCGAAGAAGGAGCCGCAAATGCGGCCAAGAAGGAGATGGGTAGGAGCCACAGGTGCGAAGATTTTCCCGCACCTGCGAGGGTCGCAGATGCGGGCAGCTGGGCATAGGTGCGATAGATTCCCGCACCTACGATAGGCGCAGATGCGGTCTTGGGGCCGCAGGAGCGAGGTCAGGAGTTTTAAGTTAAATCCGCACCTGCGATTAAATTTTCGCAAGTGCGGCATCGCAGAAGAGACAAGAGGACCGCAGGTGCTGTATTTCTGGGCAGAAAAATACCAGCTCGAGGGTTGGACTTTCATTTTCGATTTTGGACTTGAGAAAGCTCGGGAGAGAGGCGACTTTTCGAGGATTTTTAAGGAAAATATTGGGGTAAATAATTCTAACCCAGATTGGTCTAAATTTCGTGAATCTATGGATTTCTTCATCACCTAATTAGGGATTTGAGTTGGAAATTTGGGGGGATAGGGCTTGGGAATTGGAGAGTGAAATTTGGGATTTTGGAGGGGCAATTGAGGTCGGATAGTTTTTATAAATTTGGTATGGTTAGACTCGTGAGTGAATGGGCTTTTAGGTTTTGTGACTTTCGTCGGGTTTCGAGACATGGGGCTAGGGGGTCCTAGTTGAGCCGATTTTGGATTTTGGGCTAGATTTTAGTAGTTTTCTTGTGGAATTAATCCTTTTAGCCAATATTGATTATCTCGTACTGTTTGTGACTAGATTCGGGGCATTTGGAGGTCGATTCGAGAGGCAAGGGCATTTCGGAGTAGGATTTCTACGCTGTTAAGGTATGTAACAGTCTTAATTCTGGTTTTGAGGGTATGAAACCCTGAGAATTGGTATAATATGAATATTTGGAGGTGACACACATACTAGGTGACAGGCGTGCGTGTGTGCACCGTGAGAGAATGTGACTTGGTCCGTCCCGTGAGACTGTAAAGTCAAATAGCCATTGTTATTATTTATTTTCCTTGTCTTTGAGCAATTGACTGCCTTTCATGTTAGAAACCATGCTTAGGCCATATGATATCATTGTTAAGACCCGCAACAGTCGTATACTTGTTGAATTGACTACTAATTGCTGTCTTGTACTCAGCCACAGTCTTACTTGTGTGTTATATCTCTGTTTCCTCTCATTTCTTGTTGTTACTTGTCGTATTCTCTGCTTGGACTAGTTATTATGATGTTCTGTGAGCCCGAAGGGCTAGAGAGGTTAGTGACTGAGATAGGTCCTGAGTGCCGAGCTGCGAGCTATGAGGTATATGGATCGGGTTGCACACCGCAACACTCTCTCTCTCTCTATATATATATATATATATATATATATATATATATATATATATATATATATATATATATATATATATATATATTGGATCGGGTTGCACGCCACAACAATATTGGATCGGGTTGCAAGCCGCAATAATATTGGATCGGGCTGCGCGCCGCAGCAATATAGTGCTTGGGCTGAAGGAGCCCCTCCGGAGTCTGTACACCCCCGGTGAACGCAGGTACCTATTGAGAGCTTGTATTGAGGGCTGAAAGCCGAGAGTATGAGCTGTTGAGATGCGTTGAGTGACTGTTGCCTTGAGAGGCTGTATTGACTTTTATTTATTGTTGCACTCAGTTATTATCTGTTGTTGTGAAATTTTTGGAACATTTATATCTGTTTTACTTGAGCTCGAACTGATTTGACTTATACCACCGGATTTGAAAGCATGTTCACTCTTTACTAAAATTTTTTGAAATGATCTGTATTTTTATAGTTCGTCATTGCTTCTCAGTTCCTTATTTAATTCTGTAACTAGCTGAGTTGGTTGTACTCATGCTACACCCTGCACTGCATGTGCAAATCCAGGTGTGTACGGTTCTGGCGGTCGCTGAGTTCGTACGCGGGCTGATTATCAGAGACTTACGAGGTAGCTGCCGGCGTCCGCAATCCTTGTTTCTCCCTTCTTATTATCCTTTCTCTCTTGTATTGGCATTTGGCACAGACTGTAGTAGACTCTGTTTTCTAGATTGGTTGTTAGATGCTCATGACTCAGTGATACCCCGATGTCGGGCTATGTTTCCGCACTTATGTTTTATTTTGGTTTTACCCCCATTTTTATGAAAAACTCTGGTTATTTTAAATGTCTTAATTCATTTCTGTTAAATATTGAAAGTGTTTTGGAAAGTTCGGCTTGCCTAGTGTCACGATAGCGCCATCATGACGGGTTAGGTTTTGGGTCGTGACAAGTTGGTATGAGAGCCTAGGTTACATGGGTCTCATGAGTCATAAGCAGGTTTAGTAGAGTCTTGCGGATCGGTACAGAGACGTCTATACTTATTTTCGAGAGGCTGCAGAAGCCTTAGGAAACTCCACATTCTTGAATTCTTGTCGAACGAATCTGTTGATTCTAGTAACTAAACATCCGTTGTTTCATTCTCTCACAGATGTTGAGGACTCGTACTACTAGGCAGGATGGACATCCACCAATACCACCAGCCAAGGCCGTGAGAGTTCGAGGTCGCGGAAGAGTCCGCAGTATGGGCAGAGGTAAAACCCACACAGCAGCTGGGGCAGTACCTGCAGATCCACCAGTTTCCCCAGATCAGGACCAGATTCCACTTGTTGATGCACCAGCTTAGGCACCACCTGTTCCTATTTTCATTCCAGGCCTTCAGGAGGCCTTAGCTCAGATTCTGATCGTGTGTACCAGTCTTGCTCAGGAGGTCTCTGGTCTGGCCGTAGCAGCCACTTCTCAGGTCGGGGGAGGTGCTCAGACTCCCATTGCCCGCACACCAGAATAGGTGGTACAGGGATTCCAGACACCGGGGGCACAACAAACCCAGCCGGTCGACGCAGCTCCCCTTACCTGGTAGCAATTCTCCGTTATCTTTCTGGAGAAGTTCGTGCCTCAGTCCCGCAGAGAGGAGCTGCTTAGACAGTTTGAGCAGCTTCGTTAGGGTGATATGTCTGTGACGCAATATGAGATGCGATTCTCGGAGTTGGCCCGTCATGCTATCTGGTTGGTTCCTACAGATAGGGAGAGGATAAGGAGGTTTATAGATGGCCTCACTTATCAGCTGCAATTGCTTATGACCATAGAGAGAGTGTCTGGTGCTACTTTTGATGAGGTTGTCGACATTACTAGTCAGATTGAGATGGTTCGCAGTCAGGAGAGGGTTGAGAGGGAGGCCAAGAGGCCTCATGGACAGGGAGGATTTAGCGGTGCTCCTTTTGGGGGTAAGTTCCAGCACGGTAGAGGCCGTCCTTTCAGACATGTTCAAACGGCACGTCCAGGTCACCGTGGTGCATCATCTGGCCATGGTTCTCATAGTTATCAGCAGGGCCGCTCATCTCTCGGTGTCCTCCCAGTGCAGAGCTCATCCCGTGATCTATCGGGTCAGGGTTCTCCTATGCCAAGTCCTTCTGTCAGTTATCCCGGTGCGCGGGGCTCCCTTCAGTCCCCTGCACCAGCACCGGGGAGTTGTTATGAGTGTGGGGAGTTTGGTCACATGAGGAGAGAGTGTCCCCATATAGTGGGAGGTCCATCTCTCTGTATAGGAGCTAGTCTACGTCATCAGTACCAGCCCTTCCACCACCCGCTCAGCCAGCCCGGGTGGAGCCCAGTCAGTTAGGGGTCGCCCGAGAGGGAGAGGCAGATCAGGGGGTGGCCAGGCACGTTTCTATGCCCTCCCTTCCATATCAGATGCCATTGCTTCAGATGCTGTGATTACAGGTATTGTCTCAGTTTTCCATTGAGATGCCTCTATATTATTTGACCCTAGTTCCACTTATTCATATGTTTCCTCGTATTTCGCTCATATTTTGGATATGCCCCTTGAGTCTTTCGTTTTATCTTTTTATGTATCTACTCTTGTGGGTGATACTATTATTGTGGACCGCATATATCCATCATGTGCGGTGACTATTGGGGGTCTAGCGACCAGAGTGGATCTTTTGCTGCTCAGTATGGTCGATTTTGATGTGATATTGGGTATGGATTGGTTGTCTCCATGTCATGATGTTATAGATTGCCATGCTAAGACTGTGACGTTGGCGATGCCGGGGTTGCCGAGGGTTTAGTGGAGTGGTTCTATAGACTATGTTCCCAGTAGAGTGATTTCATACTTGAAGGCTCAACGGATAGTTGAGAAAGGTTGTCTATCCTATTTGGATTTTGTGAGGGATGTTAGTGCAGAGACTTCTACCATTGATTCTGTTCCGGTGGTGCGCGATTTTCAGGATGTGTTTCCTATAGACCTACCGGGCTTGCCGCCTGACAGGGATATTGACTTCGGTATTGATTTGGTACCGGGCACTCAGCCCATTTCTATTCCACCGTATCGTATGGCACCGGCGGAGTTGAAGGAACAACTTCAGGAACTCCTTGATAAAGGGTTTATTCGGCCTAGCGTGTCACCTTGGGGTGCACCAGTTCTATTTGTAAAGAAGAAAGATGGTTCTATGAGGATGTGCATTGACTAGAGGCAGTTGAACAAGGTCACAATCAAGAAAAAGTATCCTTTACCACGTATTAATGATCTATTTGACCAACTTCAGGGGGGGCGAGGGTGTTCTCCAAGATTGATTTGAGGTCAGGGTATCATCAGCTGAAGATTCAGGATTTGGATATTCTTAAGATAGCTTTCAGGACCCGATATGGCCATTATAAGTTCATTGTGATGTCCTTTGGGCTGACTAACGCCCCAGCAGCGGTCATGCATTTGATGAACAATGTGTTTTAGCCTTATTTGGACTCGTTCGTTATTGTATTCATTGATGATATCCCGGTGTACTCTCGTAGCCAGGAGGAGCATGCCCAGCATCCGAGGAATGTGTTACAGAGATTGAGGGAGGAGAAGCTTTATGCAAAGTTCTCCAAGTGTGAGTTTTAGCTCGGTTCAGTGGCGTTCTTGGGGCACGTGGTGTATAGCGAGGGTATTCAGGTGGATCCGAAGAAGATAGAGGCAGTGCAAAGTTGGCCCAGACCATCCTCAGCCACAGAGATTAGGAGCTTTCTTGGTTTGGCGGGCTATTACCATCATTTTGTGAAGGGTTTTTCATCTATTGCATCGCCCTTGACCAAATTGACCAGAAAGGGTGCTCCATTCAGGTGGTCGGATAAGTGCGAGGACAATTTTCAGAAGCTCAAGATTGCTTTGACTACGACTCTAGTTCTAGTTCTGCCATCAACGTCTGGTTCTTACACAGTGTATTGTGATGCCTCACGGATAGGTATTTTATGTGTTCTGATGCAGGAGGGTAGAGTGATTGCTTATGCTTCGCGCCAGTTGAAGACCCATGAGAAGAGCTATCATGTCCATGATCTTGAGTTGGCAGCCATTGTTCACGCCTTGAAGATTTGGTGGCACTATCTGTACGGGGTTCATTATGAGATTTACTCTGATCATCGGAGTTTGCAGCATCTGTTCAAATAAAAGGATCTTAACTTGCGTCAGCGGAGGTGGTTGGAGATTCTGAAGGACTATGATATCACCATTCTGTACCATCCTGGGAAGGCCAATGTAGTGGCTGATGCCTTGAGTTTCCAGGTGGAGAGTTTGGGGAGTTTAGCGTATCTTCCAGTAGCAGAGAGACCCTTGGCATTGGATGTTCAGGCCTTAGCTGGACAACTTGTCAGATTGGATATTTCGAAGCTGAGTCGGGTATTGGCTTGTGTGGTCTCTAGGTCTTCTCTTTATGATCGTATCAGGGAGCGTCAGTATGATGACCCCCATCTGCTCATCCTCCAGGACAGGGTTCGGCGAGGTGATGCTAGAGATGTAAATATTGGTGATGATGGCATGTTGAGGATGCAAGGCTGGATATGTGTGCCTAATATGGATAGGTTTCAGGAGTTGATTCTTGAAGAGGCCCGCAGCTCACGGTATTTCATTCATCCGGGTGCCGCAAAGATGTACCAGGATTTGAGACAGCACTATTGGTGGAAGAGGATGAAGAAGGATATAGTTGGGTTTGTGGCTCGGTGTCTCAACTGTCAGCATGTTAAGTATGAGCATCAGAGACCGGGTGGCTTGCTTCAGAGGTTAGAGATCCCAGATTGGAAGTGGGAGCAGATCAACATGGATTTCGTAGTTGGGCTCCCACGGACTTCGAGGAAGTTCGATGCGATTTGGGTGATTGTGGATCGGCTGACCAAGTTCGCGCACTTCATTCCAGTTGGTACTACTTACTCTTCAGAGCGGTTGGATGAGATTTACATCCTAGAGATTGTTCGCCTTCATGGTGTCCCAGTTTCTATCATTTCGGATAAAGGCACACAGTGTACATCGCAGTTTTGGAGGGCTGTGCAGTGAGAGTTGGGTACTCAGGTTTAGTTGAGCACAACCTTTCACCCTCATACGGACGGACAGTCCGAGTGCACTATCCAAATATTGGAGGATATGTTACGCGCTTGTGTCATTGATTTTGGGGGTTCATGGGACTGGTTTCTATCGCTCGCGGAGTTTTCATATAACAATAGTTATCAGTCGAGCATTCAGATGGCTCCATACGAGGCTTTATATGGGAGGCAGTGTAGATCTCCAGTGGGATGGTTTGAGCCGGGTGAGGCTAGGCTATTGGGCACTGACTTGGTCCAGGATGCATTAGACAAGGTGAAATTGATCCAGGAGCGGCTTCGCACGGCGCAATCTAGGCAGAAGAGCTATACTGATAGGAAGGTCTGTGATGTGTATTTCATGGTGGGGGAGAATGTTCTGCTGAAGGTATCACCCATAACGGGTGTTATGAGGTTTGGGAAGAGGGGCAAGTTGAGCCCTCGGTTCATTGGGCCTTTTGAGGACTTCAGTGGATTGGGGAGGTGGCTTACAAGCTTGCCTTGCCACCTATCTTGTCGAGTGTGCATCCAGTATTTCATGTTTCTATGCTCCGGAAGTATATCGGCAATCCGTACCATGTTGTAGATTTCAGCACGGTTCAGTTGGATGTTGATATGACTTATGATGTGGAGCCGGTGGCCATTTTGGAGCGGCAAGTTCGGAAATTGAGGTCAAAGGATATAGCTTCAGTGAAGGTGCAATGGAGAGGTCAGCTTGTGGAGAAGGCCACTTGGGAGACCGAGCGAGAGATGCAGAGCAGATATCCACACCTATTTGAGAATCCAGGTATGTTTCTAGACTCGTTCGAGGACGAACGTTTGTTTAAGAGGGGGAGGATGTAACAACCCGGCCGGTCGTTTCGAGAGTTATAGACCCGTTTCCTACATTTCTGCTTCTTTTGTGCTTTACAACTATATTATGTCCTACCGGGTTGGTTGGCTCTGGTCCGGGGTGGTTTAGAGTGAATTGAGACACTTATTCTCTTAATTGGAAGCTTAAGTTGGAAAAGTCGACCGGATGTCAACTTGTGTGTAAACGACCTTGGATTTGAATTTTGATGGTTCAGTTCGCTCCGTTAGGTGATTTTGGACTTAGAAGCGCGTCTGAAATATGATTTGGAGGTCCGTAATAGAATTAGGCTTAAATTGGCGACAGTTGGAATTTTGGCGACTTCGGTCGGTAGTGAAAATTTTGATATCAGGGTTGGAATGGATTTCTGGAAGTTGGAGTAGGTTCATGGTGTCATTTTTGACTTGTGTGTAAAACTTGAGGTCAATCGGACGTGGTTTGGTAGGTTTCGGCGTCGTTTGTGAAATTCGAAAGTTTAGAAGTTCTTTAGGCTTGAATCTGGGTGTAATTTGGTGTTTTGATGTTGATTGGAGTGATTCGAATGTTCGACTAAGTTCGTATCGGGTTATAGGACCTATTGGCATTTTTGGTTGAGGTCCCGAGGGCCTCGGGGTGATTTTGGGTGGTTAACGGCCTGAAGGGAGTTAAGGAAATGGAGCTGAAGGTGCTGCTACTGGTGTAACCACACCTGCGGAGTGGGAACCGCAGGTGCGAGTCTGCAGAAGCGAAGAAGGAGCCGCAGATGCAGCCAAGAAGGAGCTGGGCAGGAGCCGCAGGTGCGAAGATTTTTTCCCGCACCTGCGAGGGTCACAGATGCGGGCAGCTGGGCGTAGGTGCGATGGATTCCCGCACCTGCGATAAGTGCAGATGCGTTCTTGGGGCCGCAGGAGCGAGGTCAGTATTTTTAAGTGAAATCCGCACCTGCATTGGAATTTCCGTAGGTGCGGCATCACAGAAGCGACAAGAGGACCGCAAGTGTGGTATTTCTGGGCAGAAAAACACCAGCTCGAGGGTTGGACTTTCATTTTCAATTTTGGACTTGAGAAAGCTCGGGAGAGGTGATTATTCGAGGATTTTTAAGGAAAATGTTGGGGTAAGTAATTCTAACCCGGATTGGTCTAAATTTCGTGAATCTATGGCTTTCTTCATCACCTAATTAGGGATTTGAGTTGGAAATTTTGGGGTTTAGGGTTTAGGAATTGGAGAGTGAACTTTGGGGGTTTAGGAGAGGCAATTGAGATCGTAGTTTTTATAAATTTGGTATGGTTAGATTCGTGAGTGAATGGGCTTTCGGATTTTGTGACTTTCATTGGGTTTCGAGATGTGGGCCCGGGGGAGGGGGGTGAGACGATTTCGTATTTTGGGCTAGATTTTAGTAGTTTTCTTGTGGAATTGATCCTTTTAGACAATATTGATTATCTCGTACTGTTTGTGACTAGATTCGGGGTATTTGGAGGCCGATTCGAGAGGCAAGGGCATTATGGAGAAGGATTTCTATGCTGTTGAGGTAAGTAACAGTCTTAAATCTAGTTTTGAGGGTATGAAACCCCAAGAATTTGTATAATATGAATATTTGGAGGTGAAGCACATGCTAGGTGACGGGCGTGCGTGCGTGCACCGTGAGGGATTGCGACTTGGTCCGTCCCGTTAGATTGTAAAGTGGAATAGCCATTGTTATTACTTATTTTCCTTGTCTTTGAGCAATTGACTTCCTTTCATGTTAGAAACCATTCTTAGGCCATATGATATCACTGTTGGTACCCGCATCGGTCGTATACTTATTGAATTGACTGCTAATTGCTGTCTTGTACTCAATCATAGTCTTACTTGTGTGTTATATCTCTGTTTCCTCTCATTTATTATTGGTAATTGTCGTATTCTCTGCTTGGACTGGTTATTATGATGTTCTGTGAGCCCGAGGGTCTCTCTCTCTCTCTCTCTCTCTCTCTCTCTCTCTCTCTCTCTCTCTCTCTCTCTCTCTCTCTCTCTCTCTCTCTCTCTCTCTCTCTCTCTCTCTCTATATATATATATATATATATATATATATATATATATATATATATATATATATATATATATATATATATATAATATTGGATCGGGTTGCACGCTGCAATAATATTGGATCGGGCTGCACGCCGCAACAATATAACGCTTGGGATGAAGGAGCCCCTCCGGAGTCTGTACACCCCCAGTGAGCGCAGGTACCTATTGAGAGTGTGTATTGAGGGCTGAGAGCCGAGAGTATGAGCTGTTGAGATGAGTTGAGTGATTGTTGCCTTAAGAGGCTTTACTTGCTTTTATTTATTGTTGCACTCACTTGTTATCTGTTGTTGTTTTTAAATTTCTGGAAGATTCATATTTGTTTTACTTGAGCTCGAACTGATTTGAGTTATACCACCGGGTTTGAAAGCATGTTCCTTATTTAATTTTGTTACTTGCTGAGTTAGTTGTACTCATGCTACACCCTGCACTTTATGTGCAGATCCAGGTGTGTACGATTCTGGCGGTCACTGAGTTAGTGCGCGAGCTGATTATCAGCGTCCGCAGTCCTTGTTTCTCCTTTCTTATTATCTTTCTCTCTTGTATTGGCATTTGGCATAGACTGTAGTAGACTCTATTTTCTAGATTGATTGTTAGATGCTCATGATTCAGTGACACCCCGATGTCGGGCTATTTTTCTGCACTTATGTTTTATTTGGGTTTTACCCTCGTTTTTATGAAAAACTCCGGTTATTTTAAATGTCTTAAATCATTTCTATTAAATATTGAAAGTGTTTTGGAAAGGTCGGCTTGCCTAGTATCACGATAGGAGCCATCACGACATGATAGGTTTTGGGTCGTGATAATTTGACATGGTGTTATAGCTGAAGCATCAAATTTTGTTGGTTCTGGTTTCCTTTTACGCGTTCGCGAGAATGGTCTCACGTTCGCGAAGTGTACATGGAGGCTGTGGAAGGTTTGTTCTTCACATTCGCGAAGGTTTGGGAGGAGAGTGCACCGCAAATGCGAGATGGGTGACGCGTTCGCGAAGAAGAGAAGAGGCAACTTGGGACCCCCTACATTTGTTCTACGCGTTCGTGGAGGTGAGGTCGCGTTCGCAATGAGAGGGGTCAGTAAAGGTCTGCATTCGCGAGTGGTTGATCGCGTTCGTGTAGAAGGATTTTGGGACAGAAGCGCTTGTGCTTCACGAACGCGAGGGAGATGCCGCGTTTGCGAAGGAGGAATTTGAGCAGAATGAAAATTGTGTTTCGCGAACGCGAGACAGTGGCCGCGTTCGCGAATAAGTAATTGCTGGGCAGAAAGTTCAACTTATGTTTTCTATTTTTGACGAATAGGAGCTCGGGAAGAGGCAATTTTTCGGAGATTTTCAAGGAAAATAACGGGGTAAGTGTTCTTAACTCAATTTTGGTCAAACTACCCGAATCCATGGTTGTTTTTAAAATTTAATTGGTGATTTAAGTTGGAAAATTTAGAAAACCCTGTTTGTTTAAATTGAAGATTCGAGGGTCGAGTTGATGTTGGAATTTGGTAAAATTTATATAGTTGAAATCATGGTTGAATGTGCATTCATACTTTGTAACTTTTGTCGGGTTCCTAAATGTGGGCCCCACGGGCGATTGTTTTGAGTTAAATTTCGAATTTTGTTGGAAAATTAGTATTTTTATATGGAATTAATTCCAATAATTTGTATTGATTGAATCAAAATAATTGTGACTAGATACAAGGCTTTCGGAGGCCAATCCGCGAGGCAAAGGCACAATGGAGTAAAGAATTTTACGGTTTGAGATAAGTATCTTGTCTAACCTTGAGTGGAGGAATTACTCCTTAGGCATTGAGTCTTACGTAAAAATTGTGTAATTAAAACCATGTACGCGAGGTGACGAGTACATACTTGGTTTATATGTGCAAATTACATTGGTTGAAATTCGTAGACGCCCTTATGTATTAATTTGGAAAATTATTGGAACATAGTAAATCCCTTATTTGTCATGCCTAAATCCTTTTTTATTGAATTTATTTTTATATGATAATTGGGTGTGATTGCCACTTTGATTTTTATGTGAATCCCGTATTTTTGTTGAGTTGATATTTCTTGGAGATAATTTCATTATGGATTATTCATTTGCAAATAATTTATTATGTAAGTTTAAAAGGAGGCATTAATCTATTTGTCAAAAATTTAGATTAAAGAAGGCGTTGTTCCTTGATGAATTACTTTCCAGTTCATGTTGTTGAAATTGGTATTGAGTTATAAAGTTTGTAAATCATATTCAGGCAAAATGTTAAATTGTGAAATATTATATTTTTGAGTGGTTCACTCCCGGATATTTTTGTTAAGATTTTGTGCACATTATGGTCGAGCCATGGGCTCCTTATTGTGAAAAATAATATATTGTTGATTTCTGTGGCAAGTTGTAATATTTGAGCACTTGAGGTGCAATTTATGAGATGTTGTGATATTGGCACGTGATATTGTTGGGATGTTTGTTCGAGTGTTTGCACGAGGTTTCTGATGTGCTATTCTTACTATTGATATATGCACATGCGGCGTGACAAGACGGGCTATATATATGTGGGTTTGTGCATGTGACGAGACAAGGTGGGAATATTATTATGCACGTGCAACGAGACAAGGAGGGTATTTACTTTATTATTGTGCACGTGACGAGACAAGGTGGGCTATGTCGGGGATTGATTTGTGATGGCCTGGGGGCATTAATGTTATTGATATTTATGATTTAGGACTACGAGGAGGTACCTCGGGAGTTCCCTTTTGTTGATATTTTTCTATAGCTGCACTTGCCTTTGGTTATTTTATTTTTCCGTAATATGTAAATTCTTGTGTTCTCCGTGATGTCTTATTTGAATTAATATAACTGTTTTGTATTTCTTGTAGTATTATGTTGGATTTGGCTTTTTTCGTACGAGACTGAGGATTTGTATTTCTAGTTTGTACTTGTTCTTAATGATGGAGCAGTTTTAAATAAAAGAAATTACTATTATATTTTAATTTAATAAGTTTTATATCCAAATCAGTAGCTTATCTGATGCTTTATTTTAATTAAAATGTCATTTTCTTCACTCAAACTATTTCTAAAATAAACTCAGTTCTTTATAAAAATTCTTACTTGGTTTAAGAATTGTAACCTTATTTTATTGAAAATAAATTGATCGTGCAGATTTTATGTATTGATATATTTGGCACGAGAGTTGTCCGTACGTTTGTGATAAAGATATGGGCACAAGGTGCCGTGAGAATATAAAAGGGGGCTGAGACCCGTAATTCTGATTATGATATAAGATATTTAATTGAAAGGATTTTCTTCCAAAGTTTTTTATTTGAAAAACTAGTAGATAAAAGGTGTATATTTTGAAGCACTTGATTAATTGGTTGTGATTGTGATCATTATTCGTTTGGGCGATATTTATGGTGTTCTTGATGCCTTGATGTTTACATAACAAGTTGATTATTATTTCTACCACTGCTATTTATTTTCTATTATTTTTGTATGCTATATTGCACAGGTTATTCGACTAGTGAGTGTCTTGATTGTACCTCGTCACTACTCCACCGAGGTTAGTCTTGATACTTACTGGGTACCGACTGTGGTGTACTCATGCTACACTTCTGCACATTTTTTGTACAGAGCCAGGTAATGTGGAGTCAATTGACCGCTCGCTAGCAGTACTGATCTTGCTGTGGAGACTCAAGGTAAACCTGTTGCTGCGTTCGCAGGTTTCAGAGTCACCTTCTGATATTGTACTTGCATTGTTTTATCTCTACTTCAAAATAGTTATATTTATAGGCTTTCTAGTAACTCAGTAGAGCTTATGACTTGTACTACCGGGTTTTGGGATTTCAAGTATTGTATAGAGATTTCTACTTCGCATTTGCCAGTCGTTATTTAATATTGTTATTATTTCGGTGTACGTTAGGTTTACCTAGTTCCTAAGACAAGGTGCCATCACGACATCCTACGGAGGGAGATTTGGGTAGTGACAAATTTGGACAGGAAAATGGGCACCAAAAACAAAAGGAAAAAAAACAAAAAACAAAAATAGCAAGAACTATAGTGGTTGGTTGATTTTCTGTTCTCGCAACGTACAATTATTCCCCTTCAAAATTTATAGCAACTAAGTTTCTAACAGTTCTCTTGCGGATAAAGTTTTGAGTGCAAATAGAGATACGAGAGAGGAAGCCCCTTGCTTACTGTTCAAGCAACAAAGTAGAGGCAGAAGTCAGTTGAAATTCGTCGAAATATCTTTTCAGGTATGAAATGAAATCCATGATGCCAAAAGCTCCTTGCTTAAGCTTGCTTAAAATAGCTTTCTCGAGTGAGGTGAAGTGACCAAGTACTAAAAACCAACTTTTAACTTCAAATTCAAATTCTGGAGTGGAATTTGAAACAAAGTACCACGTTATATGAGAGGAAGATAGATAATCGTGACGTTTAATTAGAAATAGTTAACATAAAACTTTTTAAACAGTTTATGCTCCATACTAAGAACAATTAAACAATCATATTGTAACGACCCGACTTGTTGTTTTAAGAATTTTTGCCTCGTTCAGCGATTTAAGGTCTCGAGCAATTTCGTAATATATATTATGACCCGCGTGTGTGGTCGAGTTTGGTTTTCGGAAGATTCAGAATTTAATTTAAAGAACAATCCTCAATTTTAAAGCTTAAATGGAGACCAGAGAATTGACTTTTGAGCAAACGATCCCAAAATAGAATTTTGATGATGAATCTTGTGGATATTTTGTATATAGCTGTTGGTAATATAATCGTAGGTTTGTTTTTCCTGGTTTAAGCTTTCTCTATAGCTAGTTGTTTGTGGTGATGGTGTCAAAGGATTTTGGGATTTTGGGGTATATGGCTTGTTGAACATGGCGTTCATATTTGTATTTGTATGTTTTCCTTTTCCTATTGCTGATGTTGATGTACCTGCAGCTGTATGTAAAATAGTGTTAGTTTGTAGGTTTTGGGTTTTTAGGTGTTTCCCAACGTCACCTCCTAGGTCCGCATGTTTTGAGCCATGCTGCTGGCTTAGTTCCGCATGTTTTGAGCCATGCTGCTGGCTTAGGTTTTTTGCTTCTATAATCTGCAACCTCTTTTCTACTTCCGTCATTTGTAGTGATAGTGTAGTAAGTATTGAAAATAGGTCTTGTGTAGTTTCTTCTTCATTTGTTTGTGTACTTTTGTCTTGATAAGTAATCTGCAATCACATTCTTGTCAGTAGGAATTATTTCTATTGTAAATGTGAAATTTAGTATATTTAATACGAGTCTTCGTATTTCTTTCGTTGTAACTGAGTCTTGTACCTTTTTGGTTATCCACCATTTAACTTGTGTGTTATCTGTTCTAACAATAAATTTGTTATATACTATATATAGTTCAAACGATAATAAACACTTATATAAAGCTAATAATTCTTTTCTATTTATTTCCCATTTTAACTGTGGTTCCGTAAATGATCCTGAATAATATCTACAGTAATGTTCTATTTTTTCATCCTTATATTTGTATTTAAGTACTCCTCCATAACTATGGTTACTTGAGTCTGTCTCTACTATATATATAAATTCTCTATTTTCATCTGGAAAATATAGTTTTGGTAATTTTTTACACATATCTTTTATTTTTTGTATATATCTTTTGTCTTTTTCATCAAAGTGATATTCTATATCTTTCTTTAATTTTTTCTGTAAAGGTTTTAAATTTTCTGCCAATTTAGGTATATATTCTCTAACTTGGTTAACTAATCCTAAGAATGATTGTAATTTCTTTTTTGTATCTAGGGTTTCATTTAAATTTATTATTTTTTGTACTATATGTATTTGCATTTTAATTCCATTTTTATCTATTTGAATTCCTAAGAATTCCACCTGATTTTTAAGTATTTCTGCCTTATTTTTACTAAGGCTAATTCCTGAGGATTCTATTATATGTATGAATTTTTCTAATAATTTTATATGTTGATCTTGTGTCCTTGAGTATAGTAGTATATCGTCTATGTAGATTATACAGTTTTCTAATTGATTAAAATAGCTATCCATAAAATGTTGGTATCTTCCTGGTGCATTTTTATATCCAAATGGTAAAACGTTCCATTCATAAAATCCTTGTGGTACTGTAAAAGCTGTTAATTTTTTAGATTCTTCTTCTAATTTTAGGTGATAAAATCCTGATTTACAATCGAATTTACTGAAGTAATTATATCCTTGTACTTGCCTTATTTTTAATATTTTATTTGGTATCGGGTAATTATATGTTTTTGTTTTTGCATTTAAATTCCTGTAATCTATTACCATTCTACTTTTACCTCTTTTTTGCTCATTATGTTTATTTACTATAAATGCTGGGCTATTATGTTTACTATTACTTTCCTGTATATAATTATTTTTTAATAGTTCTTTTATATGCATTTTGAATTCTTCTAGATCATTAAAATTATATTTTAATGGTTTCTGTGTTATTATACTATTTTCATCTATTAATTCTATTTTTACTTTCGTTTTATGTTTATCCCATCCTTGAAGGGGATTTTCATTATATAATGATTCTAATTTGTCTTGAATTATTTTTATCTTATTTATAGCAAATATTATTAATTCTATTTGTTGCTCATTTATTTTTTCATTTTCTAATTTTTGGGTTACCTTTTCACTTCCTTTAATCCACGGTGTTGTTTTTCTTATTTTATTTCTTACTCTTTTTGCTCCTATTTTTTGTTTGCATGGTGTAGTAAACCACCAATGAGTTTTTGTTATTATATGTGGGTATAATTTATCTAAAAAGGGCATTCCTATTAATATATCTTTATTTGTAAATTCATAACTATATATTTCATCCATAGTTAGTATTTTATCCCATATTTGTATTTTTATATTTTTTGCTTTTTGTGTTATCAAGCTTCCTTCATTGTTAAATCATGTTACCATAATAGGTGTTAATAATTTTTCCCATTTATCTTCAGGTAAACAGTTATGTCTGCATACATTTACTCCTGCTCCTGTATCTATCATGGGTGTATAATATCTGCTGTAATATCCTTCTATTATTATTTTTGCTAGTATATATATTTTTGTCATGTTAAGGTTCTTTCAATTGTTATTTTCTTATTTTTATATGTTATTATAAGATGTCTATCTCCTAGGTTATATGGTTTAACTGTTTCTAACCATTTTATTCCTAAGGTAATATTTTCATTTCCTTGGTAAATATTAAATTCTATTTCTACTGGGATTCCTCCAATAATTAGTTCCTTCTTTGTTATTTCTTCTGTTCCTACCAAATTTTTAGGTAATCCTGGGCATATTGTTTCTGTAGTTATTATTTCACTTTCTTTAACTAGTTCTTTAGTTATATAATTGTCTTCTTGTCCAGTATTTATCATTATTAGGTATTTTCTTTGATCTATTACTCCTGTTATATAATAGTTGTGTAACTCCGGTTCTTTTATTAATCTTTGTGGGTTTGTATATTCTAATCTTCTCGAGGTACTTGCTCTTGATGATGTAGTTTGTGGGGATTCATAATTTATTCTTTTAGATGTGCTTAGTCTTTCTCTTACTATTTCTAAATCTCCTTCCATATCTATATCTTTGTAACTATAATCATTATTGTCTATGACTGATATTATACTATCAAATGGGTTTTCTATCTTTATTTTTTCAATCTTATTTTGTGCTGTTATTTTGTGATTGGTTGTTAATATATATAAATTTTTACATTTTGCTGTAAATATTTTACTTCCTGGTGCCAGCTCTATTCCTGACATTTTCCAGTACAATACTAGTGATTTATCTATATTAGCATCTTTTAATGCTACTGTATAGTTAGCACTAATTATAAATTTAAATTTTTGGTATATCAAATTTCCTTTTATTGCACAAATTATACTCTTTTCTATAGGTTGTACTATTCTATCATCTGCTAAATATATTTCTATTGGTGTATCTATCCCTTCTCTAAAACAGGCTTTTATAAGTATTTCTGTTCCTCCTAAGTGTACATATTTGATCGGATTTTTTGCTTTTATATTCTGAATTTCTTTATTTATTGTTCTTTTATTTATTATAGGTATTTTAGCTTTTCCTCTAGTATATTTACAATCTATTATATGTTCTTTTTGACTTATTACATAATATTCTTCTTTTTTAATTTTGAACCAGTTTTTTATTGTTGGTACTTCTAATATTTTACCGATGCTTAAATCTAAATCTTTTCCTTTTATTTTTTCAAAAATATCATTATCAAATATTACTTTTTGTTCACTTGATTCTTCATCCTTATATTCTTCTCTGCTTATTATTTGTATATCGTTTTCAGTCATTTTCCTCTATATCTGATAGTTCTTTTTCTGATTCTATTTCTGTTTCTAATTCAGGTTCTAATTCATAAATACTATCTTCACTATCTAATTCATAATCTATATAGTCTAGTTGCATGTATTCTTCATTATCAGTGTTAATTTCTGTTATTTGTTTCTTTTTAGGGTCTCTAGGTAATTTACAATCTTTGGCTAGGTGTCCTAATTTTTCACAATTGTAACAAGTACATTCGGATAATTTTTTCTTAATTCTATATGGTCTTTTTCTTTTGTAATCTTTTATATAATATCTTTTCCTCGGGTTTTTATACTTATATTTTAACTTATTTCTTCTATATTTTTTATATTTTCTTTTATAATTTTTCTTTTTATAATAATTATCTGTACATCCAAACTGGGGTGCAGTTTTAATTTTACAACATGTAAGGTTTTTTATCAGTGTTTTTTCCATTTTAATTTCTTCTTTATGTTTTTCACATAATTCTATAAACCAATTCTTTAAATATCTAATTCTAGCTCCTAAGGTATCTTCTAATCCTGCTTTTTCCCAATCTCTTATTATTTTAGAACTAAAAGGTTCTGGTAATTTTGTAAAGTATATTTTTCTGATTTCTTTTCCTTCTTCAACACTATATGTTCCTTTATAGTAATATTCTTTAAATGCACACGTATATTCGTCTATGTAACACATGTTACATATAGCTAGTTTGTTCATTAGATTTCTACTTACTATTTTTTCCTTTTGTTGCTCTTCTATTTCTGTTGTCATACTACTAAATTCATTTCTTATAGCTAATTCATATTTTACTAATATGTCTATAGTTGTTGTAGCTGATTCACCATCGAATTTTTTATTACTTCTTAATGCTTTTATACTTTCATCATTTAGATTTTGTATCCATAATTTTACTGTTCCTATTATTGTCCTTTCTATATATCCTGGTGCTTCTGGAATTGGTATTTTATTATCTATTAATTGTTTTGATATATATCCTACCCATAGTTGTATTATTTTATTAACGTCTTCTACGCAATCTAAGTCCAAATATATATCCTCTGTAAGTATATCAAATTCAGATAGGCTTATTGTATTCTCTTCTTCTAAGTCAGATAATTCTGCTAAATCATACCATTGTTGGGTCATTAGTTCTAGTATTTCGTTCATAAGTAATTTGTCAAATATTATATTTTTGATATCATTATTTAGTGATCTAAGTATGTGTAAAATGGTTATTTTATATTCATCAGTGTTATCTAAGATGTAAGGATGATCCATTTTTGTTTGATGTTTTGGCTAAAAATATTCCTTTAATCTCTTCGTTTATCATGTTTATCGTCATCCTATAACAAGTTATTAAGAACAATTCTTTTAGTCACTACCATGATTTTTTGCTTCAATCGTTTTACCCTAACAGCGCCTCAACTTTGGTTACTTCCCTACCACGGCCTTCTGCCTTACTGGTTTCACCCTTAGGATGGCATAGTCTGGGCTTAAACTACTCTCAATAATTATTCATGGCAAACTTACTAAAATTATTCTAAATAACAGTTATAACATGATAACAATTATGATAATCTAGAGATTTCAGGAATATATGTATTTAGCTATACATATTTAAAAAAAACTTACTTGATACTGTATATCGGGGATTTCTTCTTTCATAGGTTTGGATTGCTCCATAGATTAAAAATGTTAATTTATTTCACTGAATAGATTTTTACAAGAGAGGTTACAAGAGAGTTTTTTCAGAAGGATGTGAAAGGGGTAAGGTAAGGTGTGTCCCTCTAAGCCTTAAGGGCTATCTATTTATAACGGAATCTAATCCAAACATCGTCCTCCTAACTTTACACTTGGACGGTCTAAAATTAAAGTAAAAGACGCGTTCCCAACAGTTTTTCCACTGACAGTGGTAGTGATAAAGTGGGACTCACAACAACAACTTAAAAACTAAAAGACGGAAAATAATTTACATAAAGTCAAAAGTTGCTTTAATAATTACATAGCTTTTTTCTTTATGTCATTTTCTGCTTCTTCTTGGGTCCTGCCGATCCTGCTAGCTGTCCTTTTTTTTTTGTCTTGTAGCTTTTGTTGTAAGATTCCTTTGTCTCTTTCTTGATATTTTGTTGCGTATCTTTTTAGTTTTCTTCTTCTTCAAATTTGATTTCTGGAACTATGTTTTTCTCTCCTTGACATTTCGAACATATGTGCTCTGAGTAGATTGGACTAATTTGTTTGCAGTATCTTGTCATTAAGTTTTGAGAAATAAATTCTCCTCTAATAGCTCTTGTAATGGGTGCTTCTTCTGGTTGGATTAATGTTTTAATCCATCTCCGTATCTCTTCCATGTCGTTTTCCCTTAGGTTTTTTGAATGGGTGTAGATCATCGTGTGTTCTCGGGATTGGTATCCCCAAATAGGTTTTTCTTCTACATAATTGTTGACTAGTTCACTTAGAATGGTTGATAGTCCTATAATTCTTTTGTTTGAGTAGAATGCTGGTATATCAGGTTTGGGTATTTCTGGTTGTATTTGTACATTTTCTGGGATAATCATTTCTCTAGTTAGTCCTAATTTAATAACTTGGATTATTGGTTTTATCTCGTTATAGAGTATCTCTGCTGGTGCTACATAAAATTTTATATAAAATAAGTCTCCTTTGGTGATTCTCTTGTAGGTAGTAAAGGCACTATATAGCTCTGGTATTGTAGCTATTTCTTGTCCGGTTTGTGTGTACACTGTACTTAATAGTCCGTAATTGTAACATGTTTTAACTAAATTTGCATTCGTCCCTGGTTGGGCAATCAGTCGGTTGTATCCTTGTAATGGTTGTGTTATATAGTCTGTTTTTGGGTTTTGGGTTGTTTTTGATCTCGGATTTAGGTTTAAAAAGGTTTGAATCTTGTGGATATATTACAATTTGTCTGACAATATCGAGACTAACATAGCCTGAAAAATAGATAAATACAACTAAATGAAGATAAGAGGGAGAAGAGGAGGGCTGCGACCGTCATGCAGCTACCTTACTATCCCCAAGAAAATCTGTAACCGGAATAGTCAACTGCCGCTACCGTGTCCAGCTATACCTGGATCTGCACACAAAGTGTAGGAAGTAACGTGAGTACGCCAACTCAGTAAGTAATAACAATAAATAAAGACTGAGCAGTAGCGACGAGCAATAAAGCATATAAGGTTCATATCATGAAATCTCAGTAAAATACCACATGCTTTAGAAATCGTGGTTTGAATCAAAACATCTCGTTTAAACCCAGTTCCAGTAAAATCATTTAAAGATATTTTTCAATAGTTTTCAAACAGAAGCTCAATGCAAAGGTGAGCAGAAATGATGAAATCATAAATAGCCCATCGGGCAAAACATCACTCATATACAGCTCCTCGGGTAAACCTCACAGTCACTCGTATACAGCCCTTCGTGCATACCTCACAATCACTCATAAACAGCCCCTCGGGCATACCTCACCATCACTCATGCCTCCCAGTCACTCAGCACTCGGCACTCGCACTCAGTAGGTACATGTGCTCACTGGGGGTGTGTACAGACTCTAGAGGGGTTCCTTCAGCCCAAGAGCTATATCAAGCCAAATCATGGCATAAATCACTCAGGCCCTCGGCCTATATCAAACATGTTGCGGCATGCAGCCCGATCCCATAAATATACTCACAAAACAGGCCCTCGGCCTCACTCAGTCATAAACCTCTCAAGCCACTCGGGCTCTCAGTAAAAACAGGGTACTCGGCCCAAAACAACATTTATATGCATCAAAACAGAGTAATAAAAACCGAGTTATGTGGTAAACAAGTATAACCATGACTGAGTATAGATTTTCAATCGAAAACAGTTAGAGGATAGTAAGAAAAGGCCCCTAAGTGTCCAAACAGCATTGGCACAAGGCCCAAACATGGCATTCAACCTAATTTACAGAAACTCTTTCTAAAACACATATTATCATATAGTTTCAACAAAATATGCAACTTTACAGTTGCTACGGGACGGACCAAGTCACAATCCCCAACGGTGCACGCCAACACGCCCGTCACCTAGCATGTGCGTCACCTCAAAATAGTAAAATGATACGAAATTCGGGGTTTTATACCCTCAGGACTAGATTTACAATCGTTACTTACCTCAATCCGGTCAAATCTCTACCCCGCGATGCTCTTGCCTCTCGACTCGGCCTCCAAATGCTCCGAATCTATTCACAATCAGTACAATACCATCAATATACGCTAATGGAATGAATTTCACAAGAAAAACTACCAATTTCGACCAAAAAACCGAAATTCACTCAAACCCCCGGCCCCCAGGCCCACGTCTCGAAATTAGATAAAATTTACAAAACTAGAAAGCCCATTCACTCACGAGTCCATACATGTGAAATTTATCAAAATCCGACCTCATTTGGTCCCTCAAATCCTTAAATCAAACTCTCCAAAATCCCAAGCCCTAACCCCTCATTTGCACATCTAATTTACGCTAATTACATGATTAAACAACGTGAAATCACCATATATATGAGTATTAGGGCTCAAGAAACTTACCTAACTGATAGCCCTTGAATCACCCTTTAAAAATCACTCCAAAGGCTCCAAAAACCGACTTGAAAATTGTGGAAATGAACCAAAATTCACGAAGTGAGCTATCTATACATTCTGCCCAGATTTTTGCACCTGCGGGCTTTTTCCCGTGCCTGCGGGACCTCACATGCGCTCAAAACAATCGCACCTGCGAAATTCACTTAAGAGCCCAGGTTCCGCATCTGCGGCCAACCTTTTGCATCATCGCTTGCGCACCTGCGCATTTCCCTCCGCTTTTGCGAAGCCTGCCCAAAATCGTCCTCTCCGCATCTGCGCCCCAGGCCTCGCACCTGCAGGCTCGCAGATGCGGCCTATTTCTCGCACCTGCGCATCCTGCCTAGCCCAGCATGGTCCGCACCTACGAACTTCCCAAGCGCACCTACGACCTCGCGCCTGCGGTTATCCCCTCCGCAGGTGCCGAAATATGACTAGAAGCAGCTTCAGCTACATCTTCCAACTTCAAAGAAAGTCTGTTAATCACCCGAAATCACCCCGAGGACCTTGGGACCTCAACCAAAAATACCAACAAGTTATATATCAACATACAAAGTTAGTCGAACCTTCGAATCACTTAAAACAACATGAAATCGCCAAATTACCCTCGGATTCAAGCATAAGAACTTCTAAATTTTTAAATCCGACAACTGATGCCGAACCCAACCAAACCACGTCTGAATGAACTCACATTTTGCACACATATCACAAATGACACTACGAACCTACTCCAACTTCCGGAATTCCATTCCGACCCCGATATCAAATTTTCCACTGCCGACCAAAATCGCCAAATTTCCAACTTTCGCCAATTCAAGCCTAATTCTAATACCAAACATCCAAATCACATTCCGGACGCACTCCTAAGTCCAAAATCACTTAACGGAGCTAATGGAACCACCAGAATTCAAATCCGAGATTGTTTACACATAGGTCAACATCCAGTTGACCTTTCCAACTTAAGCTTCAACTTTAGAGACTAAGTGTCTCATTCTACTCCGAAACCACTCCGGACCCGAACCAACTAACCCGGTATATCATAATATAGCTTAAAATCAGAAAGAAATTAGAAATGGGGGGAAATGGGGTTATAACTCTCGAAACGACCGGCCGGGTCGTTACATCCTCCCCCTCTTAAACAACTATTTGTCCTCGAACGGGTCTAGAAACATACTTGGAGTCTCAAATAGGTGTGGATATCTGCTCTGCATCTCCCGCTCGGTCTCCCAGGTGGCCTCCTCCACAGTCTGACCTCTCCACTGCACCTTCATCGAAGCTATGTCCTTTGACCTCAACTGTTGCACCTGCCGATCGAAAATGGCCACCGACTCCACATCATAAGTCATATCACCCTCCAATTGAACCGTGCTGAAATCCAAAACATGGGACGGATCTCCAATATACTTCCGGATCATGGAAACATGAAATACTGGGTACACACTCGACAAGCTGGCTGGCAAGTCAAGCTTATAAGCCACCTCCCCTATCCTCTGAAGCACCTCAAAAGACCCAATGAGCTGGGGGCTAAACTTGCCCCTCTTCCCAAACCTCATGACACCCTTCATGGGTGATACCTTCAGCAAAACCTTCTCCCCAACCATAAAAAATACATCACGGAACCTTCCTGTCCGCATAGCTCTTCTGCCTAGACTACACCGTGCGAAGCCGCTCCTGAATTAATTTCACCTTATCTAATGCATCATGGACCAAGTCTATACCCAAGAGCCTAGCCTCACCCGGCTCAAACCATCCAACCAGAGATCTACACCTCCTCTCATATAAAGCCTCGTACAGAGCCATCTGAATACTTGACTGATAACTGTTGTTATATGCAAACTCCGCGAGTGGCAGAAACTGTACCATGAACCCCCAAAGTCAATGACACAAGCGCGCAACATGTCCTCCAATATCTGAATAGTGCGCTCAGACTGCCCGTCTGTCTGAGGGTGAAAAGCTATGCTCAACTCAACCTGAGTACCCAACTCTCGCTGAACGGCCCTCCAAAACTGCGATGTAAACTGAGTACCCCTATCTGAAATGATGGAAATTGGGACACCATGCAGGCGAACAATATCTCGGATGTAAATCTCAGCCAACCACTCTGAAGTGTAAGTAGTACCAACTGGAATGAAGTGCGCGAACTTGGTCAGTCGATCCACAATCACCCAAATAGCATCGAACTTCCTCAAAGTCCGTGGGAGCCCAATTACAAAGTCCATGGTGATCCGCTCCCACTTCCACTCCATAATTTCTAATCTCTGAAGCAAGCCACCCAGTCTCTGATGCTCACACTTAACCTGTTGACAGTTGAGACACCGAGCTACAAACCCAACTATATCCTTCTTCATCTGCCTCCACCACTAGTGCTGCCTCAAATCCTGGTACATCTTCGTGGCACCCGGATGGATGGAATATCGCGAACTGTGGGCCTCCTCAAGAATTAACTCCCGAAGCCCATCTACATTAGGCACACATATTTGGCCCTGCATCCTCCACACACCGTCACTGCCAATAGTCACATATCTAGCATCACCTTGCCGGACCTTGTCTTGAAGAACGAGCAAGTGAGGGTCATCATACCGACGCTTCCTGATACGGTCGTAAAGAGAAGACCTGGAGACCATGCAAGCCAACATCTGACTCGGCTTCGAAATATCCAATTTCATAAGCTAGCCCGCTAAGGCCTGAACAACCAATGCCAAAGGTCTCTCTACTGCTGGAAGATATGCTAAACTCCCCAAACTCTCTGCCCGGCGACTCAAAGCATCGGCCACCACATTGGCCTTCCCTGGATGGTGCAAAATAGTGATATCATAATACTTAAGAAGCTCCAACCATATCTGCTGACACAAATTAAGATCCTTCTTCTTAAACAGATGCTGTAGACTCTGGTGATCAGTATAGATCTCACAATAAACCCCATACAAATAATGACATCAAATCTTCAAGGCGTGAACAATGACTGCTAACTCAAGATCATGGACAGGATAGTTCTTCTCATGGGTCTTCAACTGGCGTGAGGAATAGGCAATCACCCTACCTTCCTGTATCAGAACACAACAAATGCCTATCCTTGAGGCATCACAATACATGGTGTAAGAACCTGAAGCTGATGGAAGAACTAACACTGGAGCTATGGTCAAAGCAGTCTTGAGCTTCTGAAAGCTCTCCTCATACTCGTCCGACCACCCAAATAGAGCACCCTTTTGGGTCAAACTGGTCAAGGGTGAAGCAATGGATGAAATTCCCTCCACAAAGTGACGGTAATAACTCGCCAAACCAAGAAAGCTCCTAATCTCCATGGCTGAGGACGGTCTAGGACAACTCTGCACCGCCTCTATCTTCTTCTTATTCACCTGAATACCCTCACTGGACACCACGTGCCCCAAGAATGCTACTGAACCGATCCAAAACTCACACTTGGAGAACATTGCATAAAGCTTATCCCTCAATCTCTATAATACAATCCTCAAATGCTGAGCGTGCTCCTCCTGGCTACGCGAGTACACCAGGATGTCATCGATGAATACAACAACGAATGAGTCTAAATAGGGCCGGAATACACTGTTCATCAAATGCATGAACGCTGCTAGGGCATTGGTCAGCCCAAAAGACATCACTAAGAACTCATAATGGCCATATCGGGTCTTGAAAGCTATCTTAAGAATATCCGAATCCCGAATCTTAAGCTGGTGATAACCGGACCTCAAATCAATCTTGGAGAACATCCTCGCTCCCTGAAGCTGGTCAAATAAATCATCAATACGAGGCAAAGGATACTTGTTCTTGACTGTGACCTTGTTCAGCTG
This sequence comes from Nicotiana tabacum, assembly GCF_000715075.1. Classification (NCBI taxonomy): domain Eukaryota; kingdom Viridiplantae; phylum Streptophyta; class Magnoliopsida; order Solanales; family Solanaceae; genus Nicotiana; species Nicotiana tabacum. The sequence goes on along the minus strand of NC_134101.1, from coordinate 5,967,982 downwards.
CCTGTAATCAATGCATATTCTCATGGAACCATCCTTCTTCTTCACAAATAGAACCGGTGCACCCCAAGGTGACACACTAGGCCGAATAAACCTCTTATTAAGGAGTTCCTGAAGCTGTTCCTTCAACTCCTTCAGCTCTGCTGGTGCCATACGATATGGTGGAATAGAATGGGCTGAATGCCCGACACCAAATCAATACCAAAGTCAATATCCCTATCAGGCGGCATGCCCAGCATGTCTGCAGGAAACACATCCGGAAAATCACGTACCACTGGAACAGAATCAATGGTAGGAGTCTCTGCACTAACATCCCTCACAAAAGCCAAATAAGATAGGCAACCCTTCTCAACCATGTGCTGAGCCTTCAAATATGAATTCACCCTACATGGTACATAATCTATAGAACAGATCCACTCAACCCTCGAAATTCCTGGCATAGCCAATGTCACGGTCTTTAGCGTGATAATCTATAACAGCATGACATGGAGATAACCAATCCATACCCAATATCACATCAAAGTCAACCATACTGAGCAACAATAGATCCACTCGGGTCTCCAGACCCCCAATAGTCACCACACATGACCGATATACGCGGTCCACAACAATAGTATCGCCCACATGAGTAGATACATGAACATATGAAACTAAAGACTCATGGGGCATATCTAGAAAATGGGCAAAGTATGAGGAAACATATGAATGCATGGAACCAGGGTCAAATAATACTGAGGCATCTCTATGACAAACTGAGACAATACCTGTAATCACAGCATCTAAAGCAATAGCATCTGGTCTACCAGGGAGGGCATAGAACCAGGCCTGGCCACCCCCTGATCTGCCTCCCTCTCTTGGGCAACCCCTAGCTGACTGACCTCCACCCCGAGCTGACTGGGCGGGTGGTGAAGTAACTGGTGCTGAAGTTGAAAGCTGACTCCTCTACTGAGATATACCTCCATGATGACGAGGACACTGCCTCCACATATGCCCAAACTCACCACACTCAAAACAACTCTGTGGTGCTGGTGGAGGGAACTGAAGGGAACCCCTAGCACCGGGATAACTGGTAGAAGAACCTGGCATAGAGGAGCACAGGATCAACTCTGGGCTGGAAGAGCACCGAGTGATGAGTGGCCCTAATGAGAACTGTGAGAACCATGGCCAGATGATGCACTAAGGTGAAATGGCTGAGCTGACTCAGCTTGTATGAAATGACGACCTCAACCGTGCTGGAACTGACCACCAAAAGAGCACTGCTGAATCCACCCTGACCACGAGGCCTCTTGGCCTCCCTCTCAACCCTCTCTTGACCACGAACCATCTCAATCTGCCAAGCAATGTCAACAACCTCATCAAAGGTAGCACCAGACACCCTCTCTCTGGTCATAAGCAGCTGTAGTTGAAAAGTGAGACCATCAATAAACCTTATGATCCTCTCCCTGTCCGTGGGAACCAACGAGATAGCATGACAGATCAACTCCGAGAATCGCATCTCATACTGCGTCACAGACATATCACCCTGGCGAAGCCGCTCAAAATGTCTGCGCAGCTCCTCTCTGCGGGATTGAGGCACGAACTTCTCCAAAAAGACCATGGAGAACTACTGCCAAGTAAAGGGTGTTGCGCCAACATGACTACGCCTCTTGTAAGTCTCCCACCATCTAAGTGCAGCCCCAGTAAACTGAAAAGTTGTGACTGAGACCCCACAAGACTCCAGAATACCAGCAGTACGGAGTATCCTCTAACACTTGTCCAAGAAGTCCTGAGCATCCTCTCTCTCTGTGCCACTAAAAGGTGGTGGCTGGAGTCTCCCAAACCTTTCCAACCTATGCTGATTATCCTCAGGCATAGCAGGAACCACATAATCCTATGAAGCTATAACCGCTGGGCTGGTGGTGCCCCCTATGTCTGGAGTCCCTTAACAACCTGCTCGGGTGTGTGAGCGATGGGAGTTTGAGTGCCTGTGCCTCCCCCGGCCGTCGAGATAAAGACCGCCTGAGCAAGGCCGATATACGTTGTCAAAGTCTGAGCTAGGGCCTCCTGAAGGCCTGGAATCACAATAGGCACAGGTGGTGCCTGAGCTGGTGCATCAACAATTGGAATCTGGTCCTGATCTGGGGCAACTGGTAGATCTGCAGGTACTGCCCCAGCTGCGGTGCGGGCTGCACCTCTGCCCCTACCATGGCCTCTACCATAGCCTCCGCCTCTAACGACCCTGGCTGGTGGTACTGGTGGCTGGCCCTCCTAACCGGTAGTACGAGTCCTCACCATCTGTGAGAGAATGAAACAATAAATGTCTAGTTACTAGAATCAACAGATTTGCACGACAAGAATTCAAGAATGTGGAGTTTCCTAAGGGTTCTGCAGCCTCTCGAAGATAAGTACAGACGTCTCCGTACCGATACGCAAGACTCTACTATACCCGCTCATGACCCATGAGACCTATGTAACCTAGGCTCTGATATTAACTTGTCACGACCCAAACTAGTCCTGTCGTGATGGCGCCTATCATGGAACTAGGCAAGCCGAATCATTTCCAAAACAAACCGATATTTTTATTTCAAAGAAAATTTCAAGGCTATTTAACATAAAAACCTTCGTAAAGGAGTTCAAATCAAAATAAAAGTGTGTAAAAGAAAAGTTCGACATCGGGGTGTCACCAGTCATGAGTATCTACTACAATTTGTCTGACAATATCGAGAGTAACATAGCCTGGAAAATAGCTAAATACAACTAAAGGAAGATAAGAGGGAGAAGAGTAGGACTGCGATCGTCAGGCAGTTGCCTTGCTATCCCCGAGAAAATTTGCAACCGGAATAGTGAACAGCCGCTACCCTATCCAGCTATACCTGGATCTGCACACAAGGTGCAGGGAGTAACGTGAATACGCCAAATCAGTAAGTAACAACAATAAATAAATACTGAGAAGTAGTGACGATCAATAAAGCATATAAAGTTCATATCATGAAATCTCAGTAAAATACCACATGCTTTAAAATTCGGGGTTTGAATCAAAACATCTCATTTAAACCCAGTTCCAGTAAAATCAATTAAAGATATGTTTCAACAGTTTTCAAACAGAGTCTTAATGCAAAGGTGAGAAAAAATGATGAAATCATAAGCAGCCCCTCGGGCAAAACATCACTCATATACAGCCCCTCGGGCAAACCTCACAGTTACTCGTATACAGCCCCCCGGGCATACCTCACAATCACTTGTAAACAGCCCCTCGGGCATACCTCACCATCACTCATGCCTCCCAGTTATTCAGCACTCGGCACTCGCACTCAGTAGGTACATATGCTCACTGGGGGTGTGTACAGACTTTGGAGGGGCTCCTTCAGCCCAAGCGCTATATCTAGCCAAATCATGGCATAAATCACTCAGGCCCTCGGTCTATATCAAACATGCTTTGGCGTGTAGCCCGATCCTATAAATATCCTCACAAATCAGGCCCTCAGCCTCACTCAGTCATAAACCTCTCAAGTCACTCGTGCTCTCGGTAAAAATAGGGTACTTAGCCCAAAACAACATTTATATGCATCAAAACAGAGTAATAAAAACTGAGTTATGAAGTAAAAAGGTATAACCATGACAGAGTATAGATTTTCAATCGAAAACAGTGAGAGGATAGTAAGAAAAGTCCCCTAAGGGTCCAAACAGCTGGCACAAGGCCCAAACAAAATATGCAACTTTACAGTTGCTACGGGACAGACCAAGCCACAATCCCCAATGGTGCACGCCCACACGCCCGTCACCTAGCATGTGCGCCACCTCAAAATAGTAAAATGATACGAAATCCAGGGTTTCATACCCTCAGGACTAGATTTACAATCGTTATTTACCTTAATCCGGTCAAATCTCTACCCCGCGATGCTCTTGCCTCTCTACTCAGTCTCCAAATGCTCCGAATCTATTCACAATCAGTACAATACCAACAATATACGCTAATGGAATGAATTCCACAAGAAAAACTACCAATTTAGACCAAAACCCCAAAATTCACTCAAACCTGGCCCCCGGACCCATGTCTCGAAATCCAACAAAATTTACAAAACTAGAAAGCCCATTCACTCACGAGTCCATACATACGAAATTCATTAAAAATCCGACCTCATTTAGTCCCTCAAATCCTTAAATCAAACTCTCCAAAATTCCAAGCCCTAACCCCTCATTTTCACCTCTAATTTCCGCTAATTACATGATTAAACAACATGAAATCACCATATATACGAGTATTAGGGCTCAAGCAACTTACCTCATTGATAGCCCTTGAATCACCCTTCAAATATCACTCCAAAAACTCTAAACACCGACTTGAAAATGGTGGAAATGAACCAAAATTCGCGAAGTGTGCTATCTATAAATTCTGCCCAAATTTTTACACCTGCGGAATTCACTTAAGAGCCCAGGTTTCGCATCTGCGGCCAACCTTTCGCACCTGCGCATTTCCCTTTGCTTCTGTGAAGCCTGCCCAAAATCCTCCTCTCCGCATCTGCGCCCCAGGCCTCATACCTGTGGGCTCGCAGATGCGGCCTATTTCTCGCACCTGCGCATCGTGCCTAGACCAACATTGTCTGCACCTGCGAACTTCCCAAGCGCACCTGCGACCTCGCACATGCGGTTCTCCCTTCCGCAAGTGCGGAAATATCAGTAGCAGCAACTTCAGGTGCATCTTCCAACTTTAAAAAAAATCTGTTAACCACCCGGAATCGCCCCGAGGCCCTCCGGACCTCAACCAAAAATACCAACAAGTTATATATCAACATACAAACTTAGTCGAACCTTCGAATCACTCAAAATAACATCAAATCACCAAATTACCCTCGGATTCAAGCCTAAGAACTTCTAAATTTCCAAATTCGACCACCGATGCCGAAACCAACCAAAACACGTCCGAATGACCTCATATTTTGCACACACGTCAAAAATGACACTAAGAACCTACTCCAACTTCCGGAATTCCATTCCGACCCAGATATCAAATTTTTTATTGCCGACCAAAATTGCCAAATTTCCAACCTTCAACAATTCAAGCCTCATTCCACTCCGAAACCACTTCGGACCCAAACCAGCTAACCCAATATATCATAATATAGCTTAAAAGCATAAATTAAGAAGAAATGGGGGAAACAGGACTATAACTCTCGAAACGACCAGTCAGGTCGTTACATCAACCGAAGGTTGAATTTTTGATAACGAGGTCGGATTTTAATTCCGGAAATTGGAACAACTCCATTATGTCATTTATGACTCGTGTGGAAAATTTGAAGTCATTTTGGATTGATTTGATACATTTCGGCGCAAAATATAGAAGTTGAAAAATTTAAAAACTCATAATTTGATTCAATGCACGATTCATAATTTCGGTGTTGTTTGGCGTGGTTTGAAGCCTCAGATAAGTTCATATTGTATTTTGGGACATTTTGGTATAATTGTTTAAGGCCCCGAGGGCCTCGGGTGGATTCCGGATAGTTAACTGATCGATTTGAACTTGAAGAAAGCTGCTGGAATTCTAATGTTCTGGACAGCAACCGATGCAACCGCTTCTGCGAGAAGTTGATCACAAAAATGAGATTATTGTCGCAGAAGCAATGGGAATGAATCTAGGAAACGTTGATCGCAAAAGCAGATTAGTGGAGCGCACCTGCGACATCGCAGGTGCGATGTTGGCAGCGCAGAAGTGAACAGTATGGCAGAAGCGCAACACTGGATGCACCTGCGGTTGCGCAGAAGCAAAGCAACTGTCCGCAAGTGCGAGCCTTCATCTAGGCAGTGCTCTTCGTAGAAGCGATGATGGCATCACAAAAGCTATTGGGATTTTTGAGCAGAAACATAAGGACCAAAAATCAGTCACTTTGCCATTTTCGATTAGGATTTTTGAGCTGGATTTTGGGGCGATTTTGGAGGAGTTCTTCACAACTTAGACTTGGGTAAGTGTTTTATATCCAAAAGTGATTATATTTCATAAATCCATGTTTATATTCAACATTTATTTCAGATTTAAATGGAAGAAATTATGATATTTGCAAAACGTTTCAAGAACGAATATTTAAGATTTGGAGGTCGAGTTGTTATCGTAATTTGATAAAATTGGTATGGTTGAACTCCTATTGGAATGGGTGTCTGCATTTCGTGAAAAGTATGTCGGGTTCCGAGAGGCGGGCCTGCGTTGACTTTGGTTGATGTTTTAGAATAAAATTTTAAATCGATGTTATATTATCCGGAATTGGTTCTGATGAATTTTTGTAATGACCCAACCGGTCATTTTGACTTTTAGAATCATGTTCCCCTAAATAAAACTCCCCATATGTGCTTTCACTAATTTAAGACTTGCGGGGATGGTTGGTTCGGGATTTGAAAGTGTTCGGGTTGAAATTGGAACACTTGGTTCCTTATTTTGGCTTTAAAAGGCCAAGTTTGACTTCGGTCAATATTTTGAGAAAACGACCTCGGAATCAGAATTTGACGGTTCCAATAGGTTCGTATGATGATTTTGGACTTGGGCGTATGTTTGAATCAGGTTTTGGACGACCCGGGAGCGTTTCAGCGCTTAATAGTGAAAATCAACTATTTAAAAGGTTTAAGGTTCTTTATATTTGGTTTGGAGTAGGTTTTGGAGTAATTGAGGTCAGTTTGGAATTCCAAACTTGGGAATAGCTTCGTATAGCTATTTAATACTTTCACGCAAAATTTGGTGTCATTCCGAGAAGTTAAAGTATGTTTCGGCACGTTCAGAGTAAGATTGAAGAATTTGAAATTTCTAAGTTGAATCAATTTGGTTTGGGGTAAGATTCTTAGTTTTGATGTTGTTTTACATGTTCTGAGGGTTCGAGCGAATCCGTTGTATGATTTCAAACTTGTTGGTATGTTCGGGCGGGGTCTTGGGGGCCTCGGGAGTTAACCAGACGAGGCTCAGATCAAATTTGTACTTTGGAGCAGCAGCTGAAGCTTCCAGCTTCTGCTGGAACCGCACCTGCGCTTGGCCAGCCGCAGGTGCGAGCTCGCAAAAGCGAGCCCCAAGCTGCAGATGCAAGAAAAAGGGGAGACAGGCACAAGCCGCAGAAGCGACATTTTTGGCGCACCTGCGAGCGCGCAAGGGCGATGCATGAGGGCGCAGAAGCGGCAAGGGCCACAGGTGCAGAGGAATCGACACAAAAGTCGACATGTAGGAGCGGTCCTTAGGCCGCAGATGTGGAGCTTGTCCAGTTTATGGAAACTCGCACATGCGAGGCATTTTTCGCAGGTGCGGCTACCCCTCCGCATGTGCGAAAAGGTTGTTGGACAGAATGATAAAAGGGGCGAGGCTCAGTCATTTTTAGCCCGTATTTCCTCAATTTTTGGGCGATGTTGGAGATTTTTGAGAGGGTATTTCGACTAGCAACTTGAAGGTAAGTTAATTCTACACACTTTGAGTTAAATACATAGATTATGGGTAGATTATAACCTATAAATTTTGAAATCAAGGGTTTAGAGAAAAAACCTAGATTTGTATAAAAATAAAAATTTAATCACGAAAATGGTTATGAAATTGGATGGAAATTGTATATTTAAGTTCTTGAGATTATGATTAACGATTTCTTCTGAATATTTCGGGCATCCGGGCTCGTGGGCCCAAGATGAATTTTAGGAATTCTACCATTTTGGGTTGGGTAATTTATTTGATAGTCTAATTTCAAATTATTGAGCACGTATTAATTATTTTATATAACGTTTGGTTAGTTTCGGATTTCTCGGTATCGAATTGAGATTTTAACGCGACATTGTGATCGGGAAGTGGACTTTGAGATAAGGTAAGTCTCTTGTCTAACCTTGTAAGAGGGAATTTACCCCATAGGTGATTTAATTAATAATTGTCGTTAAATTGTGGGGGCTACGTATGCACGAGGTGACGAGAGTCCGTGCGTAGCTACTAATCATGCTATGTCCGGATAGTTTAGGACTCAAATCATGAATTACTTGTAATAATTGCATCTTTTATTTAACTAAATTACCGAAATTATATTGCGAATTGTTAGAAAAAGTAAAAGACTGAAGTTTCATATACTTGAATTTTTGTACAAATTATTTGAGTGTTAATAGAAATTGTACATCATTATATGTTAGCCATATAATAATGATTTCTCATTCTAGAGGTTCATAAGAAAATGTCCTCCTTCCTTGTGGAGCGGACCGAACGCCTTGGCAGTATAGATGCATATATGGATAGTGTCGCACTTCCCTCGGTAGTATACATAACACTCAGGATCGGGTCGAACAACCTCGGCAGGAATCGTGCCTAATAATAATAATTACACGATACCTTGATATTTTATTACAGCTTGTGAAGCTAATTGATAAATTGAAAATTATTGAAATTTGAGAATTTATTTGATTCTGTTTGTTAAGGAAATTATTGTTGTTCATATAAATCATGTTTAATTAAATGTTTTTATTTTTAAAATTTATTGACCCATAGTGAGTGTCAAAGTTGGCCTCTCATTACTACTTCTTAGAGATTAGGTTTGATACTCACTGGGTACACGTTATTTACGTACTCATGCTACGCTTGCTGCACTTTTTGTGCAGGACATGAGACAGGTGCTATAGGAGGACCTACCGGCGCATATCCACGTTACCCAGAGGCTTAGTGGTGAGCTGCCTTTCTGAGTCGTTCTGCAACAACTTGTGCCTCTTCTTGTATTTGTATTCTATCTATTTTATTTCAGATAGTATTTAGAAATTTTTGCATAATCTACTAGGTGCTCATACACTTGTGACACCAGGTCTTGGCACATACACTTATAGAATTTTGGATATATTCTTTGTTTTTAATTTATCAGATCTTTCATATTTTCTTAATTATTTTTGCAAGTACGAAGAGTTTTATTACTCGGATAATTTTTAAAGAAATGAATATATGTTTAAATCACTAGTTGGCTTGCCTAGCTGTGATGTTGGCACCATCACGACCTATAGGAAATTGGGTCATGACAACATGGTATCAAAGCACTAGGTTCAGGTAGGTCTCACAAGTTATGGGCAGGCCTAATAGAGTCTTGCGGATCGGTACTGAGATGACTGTACTTATCTTCGAGAGGCTATAGGGTGTTAGGAAAACTATCTTTCTTCATCTCCCATCGTGCAAATGATGTAGTACTAAATATCTTTCTATTATTCTCTCACAGATGGTGAGAACGCGCTCCAATGAGGTTCCAGGCCAGGGAAGAGCTGCTCCCCCTATTGTTAGAGGCCGAGGCAGAGGCCGAAGGAGGGATCTACCCCGTGGTAGGGGATGAGGACATCCTAGAATTGTTCCAGTTCCAGAAGAGGATCCTATTATTGAGGAACAAGGCGAGGTGCCCGTGGCAGAGCCAGCTCCGGTGGATTTCACGTCTGCACCGGGATTCCAGGAGGTCATGGGCCGTATGCTGCGGTTCATGGACACTATGACTCAGGCCAGTTTATTTTCGGCAGACCCAGCCACATCTTAGGCGGGCGGGGGAGCACAGACCCCTACCACACAGGCTCATGGGCAGGCAGCTGCTGTATATTAGACCCAGGGTGCACTACCCGAGAGAGGAGCCAAACCAGTGGCAGCAGCTACACCTGAGCCTAGACCAGCTGTGGCCGGCGAGACGTAGAATTTATTGGACAGATGGACTAGACTACATCCTCCTGTCTTTGGGAGAGAGTGACATGAGGATCCCCAGGACTTCATTGATCGATGCAGGGACAGACTGCACAACATAAGGATATTGGAGTCTCATGGGGTAGACTTCGCTACTTTTCAGCTGGAGGGCAGAGCCCGTAGATGGTGGCAGTCTTATCTTCTTAGCAGACCAGCAGATTCTCCTCCCATGACTTGGGACAGGTTCACCCGAATTTTGCTAGACATGTATATTCTACCCTCCCAAAGGGAAGAGTTGCGATTTCAGTTTAAGCAGCTCCAGCAGGGTCAGATGTCAGTGACCGATTATAAGGCGAGGTTCTCTGAGTATATTCTACCCGTATTTAGTTCGTATGATGTTTTAAGACGTGTTGGTATGCTTGGTTGAGGTTCCGGGGGCCTTGGGTTAATTTTAGATGATTAACGGACCAAGGTTTAAAGTTGAAGAATTTTTAAAGAATTGCAACTGCTGGTGTAATCGCACATGCGGATTGGGAACCGCATATGCGAGCTCGCAGAAGCGAGAAAGGGACCGCAGAAGCGGCCAGGAAGGATTTGGACAGAGGCTGCAGATGCGGACATGTGGGCGCAGAAGCGCTTGCACAGAAGTGGGAGGACGGACGCAGGTACAGACTGGCGCAGGTGCGATGGAATTTTCCGCACTTGCGATGGCACAGATGTGGTACAGGGCTCGCAGAAGCGGAGGCAGCTAGGTTAAGTTACTTTCGCAGATGCGGAGTTTTAACTACAAAAGTGGGACTGCAGAAGCAGATATTCAGACTGCAGGAGTGGTTTGACAGGGCAGAACGTATAAACATAGGGCTCGCGATTTTCTTCATTTTCTAACACTTTGAGCTCGGATTTCGGAGGTTTTTGTGAGGATTTTCAAGGGGATTCTTGAGGTAAGTTCCTTGTGTTCATCTTTCTTCAATAATTATGTTCCCCACTGATTTTTCACCTAGTTGGTGTATTTTTTAGGCTAGGGATTTGGAGAATTGATTTTGGGGATTTGAATGGCCATTTGGTGTCGGATTTTGATTAATTTGGTATAACTAGACTCGTGAGTGAACGGGCTTTCGGGTTTTGTGACTTTTTTTGGGTTTCGAGACATGGATCCGGGGGCAGCTTTTGGCCAATTTCGGATTTTAGCTTGTAATTTCATATTTTTCTTGTGGAATTGATTCCATTAGCCCGTATTGATTGTATTGTACTTCTTATGGCTATATTTGGGACATTTGGAAGCCGACTTACGAGGCAAAGGCATATTGGAGTAGAGTTTTGCTCGAATTGGGGTAAGTAACAGTTTTAAATCTGGTCCTGAGGGTATGAGACCCCAGATTACGCGTTATGTGAATTAGTTTGGAGGTGATGCACATGCTAGGTGACGGGCGTGTGGGCGTGCACCGTAGGAATTGTGACTTGGTCCATTCCGTGGAACTGTAAAGTTAAAAAAGTGTTGTTAGCTATATGCTCTCCCTGTGATATAGAAATTTAATTGCAAATCATTTTAGAAATGATGCTTAGGCTATGTGATTACACTGTTAGAACCCGCAGAGGTCATGCATTTGTTGAATTATTTGCTAACTTTTGTTTTGTACTCAGTCACTGTTTTAGTTGCGTATCATATCCCAGTCTCTTCTTGTTGATACACTATATTATCTCTGTTTGGGTTGATGTTTTTGATTTCTGAGAGCCCGAGATACTGGAGAGGTTGGTGACTAAGTTAGGGCCTGAGTGCCGAGCTGTGAGCTAAATGCATATCTATGGATTGGGTTGCACGTTGCAATGGGCCTGAGGGTTGTATGTTTATGGATTGGGTTGCATGCCGCAATGATCCTTATGGCTATTTATATGGGATCGGGTTGCACGCCGCAACGATCCTTAGCGCTTGGGCTGAAGGAGCCCCTTAGGAGTCTGTACACCCCCAGTGAGCGCAGGTACCTATTGAGTGTGAGTGTTGAGGGCTGAGAGACGAGTGATGAGCTATTGTGATAGACTGAGTGACTGTTGCCCTGAGAGGCGGTATTTGCTTTCATTGCTATTACACATAGCTGATATATGTCATTGTTTTGAAACTTTTGAGAGATACTATATCCGGATTTTACTTGAACTTGGCGTGTATAAACTGATTTGACTTAAATTGTTGGATTTGAAAGCAGGTCTACTATCTTGTTGAGATCACTGAAATGGACTATAACTGTGTAACTCGTCACTATCTTTCAGTTCCTTATTTATTATTGTTACTTACTGAGTTGGTTGTACTCACGCTACACCCTACACTTCGTGTGTAGATCCAGGAGTTCCCGGTCATAGTGGGTGTTGATATTTGCGCACCTGATTTCGGAGACTATCGAGTTAGTTGTTTGGCGTTCGCAGGCCTTGACTCTCCTTCATTATCTTTATTTGCATTTCAGTTCTTATTCCTTAGACATTGTAGTAGACTAATCCAGGTATAGATGCTCATGTACTCGGTGACACCCCGGTTTGGGAAAGGTTTGGACTATGTTGCAGATTTATTTCTGTTCTTAAAAGGTTTTTCTTAAAGATTAACTGCTTCCGTATAATTTTGAAAGCTTTTATTTGGTTGAACTAATTGAGTAGTTGGCTTGCCTAGTTCCACGATAGGCGCCATCACGACGGTTGGTTTTGGGTCGTGACAAGTTGGTATCAGAGCCTAGAATACATAGGTCTCACGAGTCATGAGCAGGTTTAGTAGAGTCTTGCGGATCGGTACGGAGACGTCTGTACTTATCTTCGAGGGGCTGCCAAACCCTTAGGAAATATTTCACCTTCTTGTAGTCTATCGTGCAAATTTGTTGATTTCGGAAACTAAATTTCTGTTATTCTATTCTCTCACAGATGGTGAGGACATGTACTACCGGATCGGATGGTCAGCCACCAGTGCCACCAGTTAGGGCCGCGAGAGGCTGGGGCCGTGGTAGAGGCCGGGGCCTAGGTAGAGGTCGAGGTGTAGCTCGTACAGTAGTTGGAGCAGCACCTGAAGATCCACTAGTTGCCCCGGTTCAGGAGCAGGTTCTAGTTGTGGATGAGCCTGTGGGGCCAGCTCAAGCACCACCCATGCCTATTGTGATTCCATGCCTTCAAAAGGCCTTAGCTTAGATTCTAATAGTTTGCACTTGTCTTGCTCAGGTGGTTTCGGCTCATACCGCACCTGCCACTTCTAAGGCCGAGGGAGATACTCATACCCCTGTTACCCGTACTCCAGATCAGGTAGTACAGGGAGTTCAGATACCGGGGGCACTACCAGCCCAGCCAGTTGCCGCTGCTCAGGCCCCAGTAGTCCCCATTATGGTAGATGATGAGTTGAGGAGCCTTGAGATATTTGGGAGGCTTCGACCTCCATCATTTAGCGGTGCCGAATCAGAGGATGCTCAGGATTTTCTGTATAAGTGTCAGCGGATGCTTCAGACAACGGGTATTCTGGAGATCAGTGGGGTCTCATTCACTACTTTTCAGTTTTTTGGGGCTGCCTTCAGATGGTAGGAGGCTTATGAGAGGAGCAGGCCGGTCGGTGCAACACCACTTATATGGCAGGAGTTCTCTGTTCTCTCTTTGGAGAATTTTGTGCCGCAGTCTCGCAGAGAGGAGCTGCATAGACAGTTTGAGCATTTACGTCAGAATGGCATGTTTGTGATGCAGTACGAGATGAGATTTTTTGAGTTGGCTCATCACGCAGTTCGGTTGGTTCCCACTAATAGGGAGAGGATTAGGAGGTTCATTGATGGCCTCACATATCAGTTGCGAGACTCGGGAACGGGTATCTGGTGCTACATTTGATGAGGTAGTTGACATTGCTTGATAGATAAAGATGGTCCATAGCCAAGAGCGAGGAGAGAGGGAGGCCAAGAGGCCTCGTGGATCGAGTGGTATTAGCAGTGTTCCTTTAGGGGGTCAGTTTTACCACAACAGGGGTCGTCCTTACAGGCACGCTCAGATGGGTCATCCAGTTCAGCGTGGTGTATCATCCAGCGATGGTTCGTATAGTTCTCATCAGGGTCAATTATCTCTTTGTGCCCTTCCATTCCAGAGTTCATCTTGTGCCCCTTCAGTTCAGGGTTTATTTGCATCAGGCGCTTCTAACAGTTATTCTGGTGCTCGGGGCCCGATTCAGTCCCCACCACCAATACCAGGGAGTTGCTATAAGTGTGGAGAGTGTTTCCGTATCAGGAGATATTGTCCCCGCCTCAAGGGAGGTACGGCTCAGCATAGGGGTCGGACTACGGCTTCAACACCAGTTACTTCACCATTTGCTCAGTTAGCTCAAGGTGGGGCCTAGTCAGCTAGAGGTCACCCTAGAGGGGAGGCCGATTAGGTGGCGGTCAGGCCCGACTCTATGCTATTCCTGCCAGACCAGATGTTGTTTCTTTGGATGTAGTGATCACAGGTATTGTCTCAGTTTGCCACAGAGATGCCTCTGTGTTATTTGACCCTGGTTCCACTTATTTATATGTCTTATCATATTTTTCTCATTATCTGGACATGCCCCGTGAGTCCTTAGTTTCATCCGTTCATGTCTCTACACCGGTGGAAGATACTGTTATTGTGGACCGTGTATATCGGTCATGTGTAGTGGACATTGGGAGTCTGGAGACTAGAGTTGATCTCTTGTTGCTTAGTATGGTTGATTTGGACGTGATCTTGGGTATGGATTGGTTGTATCCATGTCATGCTGTTCTAGATTGTCACGCTAAGACTGTGACGTTGGCGATGACGGGGTTGCCAAGGATTGAGTGGAGAGGTTCTCTAGACTATGTTCCTAACAAAGTGATTTCATCTTTGAAGGCCCAGCGGATGGTTGGGAAGGTTTGTTTATCTTATTTGGCCTTTGTGAGGGATATTAGTGCTGATGCCCCCACTATTGATTCTGTTCTGGTGGTGCGGGAGTTTCCGGATGTGTTTCCTGCAGACCTGCCGGGCATGCCGCACGACAGGGATATTGACTTGTTACCGGGAACTCAGCCCATTCTATCCCACCGTATCATATAAGACCAGCTGAGTTGAAGAAATTGAAAGAGCAACTTCAAGAACTCCTTGATAAGGGGTTTATTAGGCCTAGTGTGTCACCTTAGGGTGCACCGGTTCTATTCGTGAAGAAGAAGGGTGGTACTATGAGGATGTTCATTGATTATAGGTAGTTGAACAAGGTCACAATCAAGAACAAGTATCATTTACAGTGTATTGATGATCTGTTTGATCAGCTTCAGGAAGCGAGTGTCACGCCCAAAACCTAGGGGCGAGACCGGCACCCGGTGCCTCACCTATCCTTGCGTACCAACTTACAACTAAGGGACTCTGAACATATAATGTCATACTTTGGACATGGGCCACATTGCAATACAATTGCGAATGCTGACTAAACATCAATATAATGCTGGGCCGACAAGGCCGTCATAACTACTACAACTGGCAAACCAACAAAATATACATAAAAGGCCTACAAGCCCAACATAGTGCACTAACTGATAAGATATGTATACAAGCCTCTACTGATGGATATATTGTGATCGAAACAGGGCCCCGACCTACTCATATTATATATACATATATACACAAGATGTACATAGAGCTCTAGACCCTGCAACTCCAAAGAGCATGGAGCTTACCGATCAAGCTGAACTTGGGCAACACCTAATGAGGAGGTCTAACCGTCTGTCTGTCTGAACCCGCAGGCATGAAATGCAGCGCCCCCAGAAAAGGGATGCCAGTACAAAATAATGTACCGAGTATGTAAGGCAATATACTGAAAGCTGAAACTGAACTGATAATATAATAACTGAAAGTAGCTGGGAGTCAAAGATAATCTGAAGATATGCTCACCTGTTGATACTGACTCAACTCTCTCAATATAGTAAGTAAAATAGTTGTCCGACCTTATAAAGCTCGATATATATAACTGCTCTGCCGTAGTAGGCTCGCTCATAGGCACTCGGCCATACTAGGCTCTATATCTCGGCCATGCTGGGCTCACTCATAGGCTCTCGGCCACAGTAGGCTCGGTATATAACTTACCATCTGATCAGAGGTTGCCCAATAGGGGCCTGCCCATCGATTATAGCTCGATGGTAATGAAAATACTGTAATACTGTATATATAGGCTATCTACTCTCTTGACTAGAAGAAGACAATACTCAATTAAATATGAAGTCCCGATAAGGAGAATACTGTAATTTATGAGACTAGGATAATGTTTATAAATTTGGGAGTATGAACTTCTCTTTATGCCTCGTTATAAAACACATGTAATTATGAGATCATGCCAAAATGAAGGAAGGGCTTAGCCTTAACATACCTGAACCGATTCTCTTGATAATTCCTCGAACACACGTTAATTGTGGCAAAACATGTATCGACGGACCGAAGTAGGGGAAAATCCGTATGATATTCTTGAGAAAGATTGCACCGTGTTCTCTTAGAATTATAAATCTCGTTGCTATTACGCAATATAACTTCGTATGAAATTTTGTTGAAGCAAAATCACATTGCCAATCTATCTCACTTTGTAAATTTGATCATAATCTTGTGTATGCCTTTTTGTTGATGCTTCATCCGTATGTTTGCTGAAATTTCACAAAGTCATAAGACTCTTTCACTTTGTGAATTTAGAAAGGCTTCTTTAATAGCATTTTTCCACCCAAAAATGAGATATAGATGTAAGTAGTGCCACCACCTCCTTAAGCATGATATTGTTGGCAATTTGCTGCCAAACCTTCATGATCCCACGTGGATTATTGTCCCCCCAACAATTATCCAAATCTTTACTTAAATAATTATCCACAAAATTCAATTACAATTTAATCTCCCACTTCAAAATCCATAATTACCCAATTATTCACATAATTAAGAATTATCTCAAATTATTTAAAATACTACTCATTTTTTACACACCATATAACCCTCACTATCATGGTCATATGTTACCTTGTATGGCACTAGTCCATAAATACGGGGTATTATAGCTTGGACCGTATTTTATCTCAAAATGTCAAACTTCAACGAAATTCACTTTCTTCGATTCGCTTACCCTCTCACCTTCACGAATTTACTTATCACTTGTTTGAAATAGCGTAATACTTATAATCTCATTCGCGAGCCTACGTCGATTTATCTTACGACGAAATGTTAACGTACAAAAATGCGAGATGTAACATCTAATTTCTAAACTTTCATCAATTTACTTATGGCGTACTTTCACGTATGAAAACATGGGGTGTAACATCATTTCCCCCTTTGGAACATTCGTCCTCGAACGTTGATTGATGCACTTATCATCTTCATAATCTATGGCTCTTGTGAATACTTTAATACTCTCCCTGCCATCTAGGCAATTGTTTTGTGAATAAATCCAAAGTCCAAGGTATTTCCATCTGTAGGTCTCATTCTCACGCCACGGCCTGTGGTCGGAATTCTTCCAATCTCGTAACTCTTACTACCTTCTATTATGCAATATGTACGACTTTTTCCTTTGTATGTGCGCCTATGCGACTCTTCCCTTCAGTTTTTAGCCAATCTCTAGGACTCACTTTGGAAAAATATACAGAACTTGACAAGATGTCCCTCTGGGTACTATAGGTGTACTGAAGTTCTTGCTTGGTACTTTGTCGAACTTACGACTATTGCTATATCTTGTTTCATAGCCCCAGTTATCCAGCCGTGTTACTGTACTGCATCTAGGTAGGTCATACCATAACTCTTACTTCAATTTATCATTACTGAGACCTACTACCAAACTCCAGGTTACTCTCGTTTCTTATCCTATATAAATCTAAGTTCTTTACCGCTTCTTCATTACCGTTCATATTAAGAATGATTGCCTAATCTCATCTCATACTTTGTAACTTTATCCATCCATTATTGATTCACCTCAATGTTGATCTGCAATCTACTATTGATAACTTAAAATCTCTTACGTAATACATTGTCACTAGGACTTACGTCTCATCGGGGGATATCTGAAGTGATTAGACTGATCCACCTGGGGGCGATACTGTACTTCCATAACCCTATTTCACAACATCCTAATGTGATTCATCTTACATGGGTATTTTAATACTGTAAAATTTATGAAATCCCCCCTTTATTTTTGTTCTTCAATTCATTACTCAATCGAAGGCTCAAACGTCATCCTTTATATATCACAATTACAACCTTATTTTACTACCAGGGCAGCATTCTATCTCTTCTAAATGCTACTAGTCTTAGACTGCTTTGAGTTCATTCAGGCTATACTGAGCTTTCTATAACTTAGAGAACCCATCAGCTTCCTTGAAGCATAGATTTTCTTGTGTTATTCTGGAACATCAAGCGAGATATCACATCATCTCTAACTCTTCTTTTACTCTCTTAACTAGACCTCTCGATACCTAGAAACCATAGGCTGCAATAGGACCCTCTGACTCTTGTAAAGTTGTGAGCTTATTACATTGTATACTCGATGGACCTTTTGATGTCCTTCCTTGCCTATACTTATACGTAGTTACTTACCTCCATGCCCTTGTGCTTGTAGGGTTGCTTTTGAACTGATATTTTGACTGTCTTCACAGTGACACTCTCTTTTATTTCTGTAACACTCATACGGTACCTTTTTAACTTCCCCAACTCCTATATGAATATATCTCAAGTATTATAATGTAATAACTGCGAGGCTGAATTCCCCATGTTAGGGTTCACTCTGTTTATCTTGCACGATCTATTGATTTGTCTGTATCCTCGTATCTAGCCATAACTAGGCTCTTCCTGAATCAACTACTAACCACTCATTGGCCCACTCTCATATCAATATTCCGTGTACTCTTTCTTGGGTTATTTCCTTTGTCTTAACTTACCTCTCACACTGGCTCCTTATTTATCAATAACATCCCTGACAGGAACCCTTACTTCCTTTCCTTAACGTCGTGTGTTGCATAATGTTCTGGAATTATGGCATATCTGTAGGATTTGAATAAGTGCAATTTTGTCCCTTTCTAATTGTTATCGCATTCTTTCTTTACCATTCCATAGTTACTAGAACCACTTAATTCTGACTTAATATCACGTCACTCTATATCCCCCCCCCCCTTTAGGGGAGTACTAAGAGTTAGAGCTACAACAATCTGCTTATAGATGTTTTACCTCTTCATTTTTGGCATCTTTTCACATCACCGATGAACCTTACTTGCCTTGCGGTAATCCTTCTGTACCAAGGATAACAAAATTCCTTACTCACAAGGGTGACACTTAGTGTAACTGTCACACATAGTCCCTTAAGCTTAACTTTGCTCATATTATTTTCTTTAGCGAAGCGTCTTCCTGAATGACCTTTAAAGGTTATTCTTTTGTTGTCCATTCTATTCGCATCGGAACGCAATCTCTGGAATTCTTGTGATGCCGGCTAATATCAAATCATTCAGTCCTTAATTCATGTTTAGTTTATCTTATTCACCAGCCCGTACTAATTTCTATTACTCTGGGGTCTAATTTTTCCTTCTGGTAGTCGCGTTGGAGTCACGAACTTATTTCTCGAAATGAGGATATGACTTTATGGCCTATACTCTTTTGTTGTCTCAAGGCCTGTCACCTCTCGTATTTTCCTTCACTTGACTATAGACTCTGTAGTATCATCATTTTTTTGATCTACCGTTGTCATCCATATATCACATCTTACTCATAATGCTTCATTTACTCTCTTCTTATTTCCCTCCTAACATTTCTTTCTATCACTTTATTCTGAAAACTTCAACAAGATATTCTTTTGCTTTTAGCTCCCCTTGCTCCATCCACTGGCTCTTCGGGTTGCCTAACATTCTCTCTCTACTAGGGACGGGAGCCATACTAAGGTAATATTTATCCCTTCAAGGCTTCCAGTGCCTATCTTTATAGTACTCATATTTAGCTGTACTATTTTAGAGTGCACCATCTGGGTGTCTCATAAGGAGAATTATTACCACGTTTGTAATCCTTCGAAAATGTCAGCTAATGCTAATAATCCATCCAACATTTTGGGTTCTCTTATACTACTTTCGTTAGCCCCCATAGGGCATAAATGAGATGGGTGTGGCCAATTGTACATACCTCTGTTATTGTTGAAGGTAACTCAAAAGGCTTATATTCCTCTACCGGAATTGTAAATACCGATAATCTTCATTAACTGGGCGCCTCGTATCCTTCTTGATCTTGCTTCTTTTACTTGTTCAAACTCGTATCTATCTTCTGAATATCTCCTTGCCTTTCACCATAGGGGTGATAGATATTCTTGCCTTAAGGCTCCTTATCAAGAGGCTTACTCGTCTTAGTACACACATGATCTACTGAAGACCTTACATTTACTCATCATAAGCATCATGAAAAATCGAGTTCCCCTGACTCAACCCTTCCATAGCTACATTCAATCTCTTACCAACTGCCTTTCTGGATGTAGGCATTGTCGTATTATGAATAGGATAGAGTTTAGGAAATTGAGTTCTTACAACTAAGCTCTACCACACGATCTAGAGTAAGAAGAAAGAGTGACAGTCCTAAATGCCCTGTAGCCTCCTGCTTATAAGTGTGATGCATGACACACCCATAAACAAGACTCTACTAGACACGACTTGTAGACTCCCTAGGACATAACTGCTCTGATACCACTTTTTTCATGCCCCGAATCTGGGGGGAGAGACCGGCACCCGGTGCCTCACCTATCATTGCGTACCAACTTGCGACTAAAGGACTCTGAACATATAATTTCATACTTTGTCCATGGTACACATTGCAAGACAATTGCGAATGCTGACTAAACATCAATATAATGCTGGGCCGACAAGGCCGTCATAACTACTACAACTGGCAAACCAACAAAATATTCATAAAAGGCCTACAAGCCCAACATACTGCACTAACTGACAGGATATGTCTACAAGCCTCTACTGATGGATATATTGTGATCGGAACATGGCCCTCACATACTCATATCATATATACATATATACATATATACACAAGATGTACATTAAGCTCTAGACCCGATAACTCCGAAGGGCATGGAGCTTACCAATCAAGTTGAACTTGGGAAACACCTAATGAGGAGGTCTACCCGTCTGTCTGTCTAAACCTGCACGCATGATATGCAGCGCCCCCAGAAAAAGGACGTCAGTACGAAATAATGTACCGAGTATGTAAGGCAATATACTGAAAGCTGAAACAGAACTGATAATATAATAGCTGAAAGTAACTGGGAGTCAAAGATAATCTGAAGATATGCTCACCTGCTGATACTGACTCAACTTTCTCAATATAGTAAGTAAAATAGTTGTCCGGCCTTATAAAGCTTGATATATATAACTGCTCTGCAGTAGTAGGCTCGCTCATTGTCGCTCGGCCATACTAGGCTCTGTATCTCGGCCATGCTGGGCTCGCTCATAAGCGCTCGGCCATAGTAAGCTCGATATATAACTTACCATCTGATCAGAGGTTGCCCAATAGGGGCCTGCCCATCGATTATAGCTCGATGGTAATGAAATATTATAATACTGTATATATAGGCTCTCTGCTCTCTTGACTGGAAGAAGACAATGCTCAATTAAATATGAAGTTCCAATAAGGAAAATACTATAATTTATGAGACCAGGATAATGTATATAAATTCGGGAATATGAACTTCTCTTTATGCCTCATTATAAAACACATGTAATTATGAGATCATGCCAAAATGAAGGAAGGGCTTAGCCTTAACATACCTGAACCGATTCTCTTGACAATTCCTCTAACACACGTTAATTGTGGCGAAACATGTAACGGTAGATCGAAGTAGGGAAAAATTCGTATGATATTCTTGCGAAAGATTGCACCGTATTCTCTGAGAATTAGAAATCTCATTGCTATTATGCAATAGAACTTCGTATGAAATTTTGTTGAAGCAAAATCACGTTGCCAATCAATCCCACTTTGTAAATTTCATCATAATCTTGTGTATGCCTTTTTGTTGATGCTTCATCCGTATGTTTGCTGAAATTTCACAAAGTCATAAGACTCTTTCACTTTGTGAATTTAGAAAGGCTTCCTTAATAGCATTTTTCCACCCAAAAATGAGATATAGATGTAAGTAGTGCCACCACCTCCTTAGGCATGATATTTTTGGCAATTTGCTGCCAAACCTTCATGATCCCATGTGGATTATTGTCCCCCCAACAATTATCCAAATCATTACTTAAATAATTATCCACAAAATTTAATTACAAGTTGATCTACCACTTAAAACTCTATAATTACCCAATTATCAACATAATTAAGAATTATCTCAAATTTTTTAAAATACTACTCATTTTTAACACACCTTATACCCCTCACTATCATGGTCATGTGTTACCTTGTATGGCACTAGTCCATAAATACGGGGTATTGTAGCTTGGACCGTATTTTATCTCAAAATGTCAAACTTTGACGAAATTCACTTTCTTCGATTCGCTTACCCTCTCACCTTCATGAATTTACTTATCACTTATTTTAAATAGCGTAATACTTATAATCTCATTCCCGAGCCTACGTCGATTTATCTTACGACGAAACGTTAATGTACGAAAATGTGGGATGTAACATCTCATTTCTAAGCTTTCATCAATTTACTTATGGCGTACTTTCACGTATGAAAACATAGCGTGTAATAGCGAGAGTGTTCTCTAAGATTGATTTGAGGTCTGGGTATCACCGGTTGAAGATTCGGGCCTCGAATATTCTAAAGACAGCCTTTAGGACCCGTTATGGTCATTATGAGTTCCTTGTAATGTCTTTTGTGCTGACCAACACCCCAGTAGCGTTCATGCACTTGATGACCAATGTGTTTTAGCCTTATCTCGACTCGTTTGTTATAGTGTTCATTGATGATATCCTGGTGTACTCTCGTATCAAGGAGGATCATGCCCAACATTTGTGGATTATGTTGCAGCGGTTGAGGGAGGAAAAACTTTATGCCACGTTCTCCAAGTGCGAGGTTTGGCTCAGCTCAGTGGCATTCTTAGGATACGTGGTGTCCAGTGAGGGTATTCAGGTGGATCCGAAGAAGATAAAGGTGATTTAGAGTTGGCTCGGACCGTCCTCAGCTATGGAGATTTGGAGCTTTCTCGGCTTGGCCGGTTATTATCATCGCTTTGTGCAGGGTTTCTCATCTATTGCATCACCCTTGACCAAATTTACCCAAAAGGGTTCTCCTTTCAGGTGGTCGGATGAGTGTGAGGAGAGCTTTCATAAGCTCAAGACTACCTTGACTACAGCTCCAGTTCTAGTTTTTCCATCAGCTTCAGACTATTATACAGTGTATTGTGATGCTTCTAAAATCGGCATTGGGTGTGTGTTGATGCAGGAGGGTAGGATGATTACTTATGCTTCGAGCCAGTTAAAGCCTCATGAGAAGAACTACCTTGTTCATGATTTGGAGTTAGTTGTCATCATTCATGCCTTGAATATTTGGAGGCATTATCTCTAGGGTGTCTTGTGAGGTGTTTACGGATCATCGAAGTCTCCAGCTGTCACGACCCAAAATCTATTAAAGGTCGCGATGGCGCCGGACACCGCTGTCAGGCAAGCCAACAATAACTACTCAATTTAGTTCTCATTTTAATATTTTGAAATCATATTTTTCCTTCCATTAAATAGTAGAAGATGGAATTTACAGAGTAAATGATAATATTTTTAACTATTTCAATACAGAACAACTCATAATCACCCCAAAACCCGGTGTCACATGTGCATGAGCATCAACTAGGAATGTAAAATAAAATACAGCATCTATCCGGAATACAAATTTGGACAGGAGAAATAAAAATACTCTGAAAGAGACTCTGCCGGCTGCGGGTCATAATGTGGAATGCAGCTCACGTAAGTCCCCGCATGCATACACGCCTCTGCTCTCACAAGGCCACTAGTCATATATGTACCTGCACAAAAATATGTAGCAAGTGTAGCATGAGTACATAATCAATGTGTACCCAGTAAGTATCTAGCCTAACCCCGGAGGAGTAGTGACGAGGGGTCGACATAGACACTCACTAGTGGTCCAATAACATCAGGTACAGTAAAGAGGTAAGTAAATATGAGGCAGAGTAAATAAATGAGATAAACAAGTATAAATCACATGGTACAGATACCCCTCTTTACGAGGAACTCAAGCTCTCCATTAGAAATTCCCTCCTTAACTGGAGCATATATATAGATATAGTGGATCTCATCAGATGGATTGTCATAACTCAAATCGGGAAAACTTGCAGATACACTGGCTTCTTGCCAAATATTACGCACGATTCCATGAGGATATGATATAGGAAATGTTGAGGCGTACTGCTCGATCCAACAAAAATATTTAAACGGTGCACTGCCGAGGGTCGAATGGCCCGAACCATAGATACATCTATTAAACTGCCGAGGCAAATGGCCCGCTCCCATGAGAGAGTGGTACATAAATCCTGTCGAGGCGAACGGCCCGATCACATAAGAGTGAAATACAAATTCCTGTCGAGGCGAACGGCCCGATCCCATAAGAGTAAGAAACTTTGACGGGTCCTTGACCCCACTCACGAATAAACGTGTGAGTTTAATTTTTTAACAAAAACCTTTTAATGAAACATATATACCACGGAAATATGCCGTAAAAGGAGTAAAATTATTCAGTGACTAATCATGAACTCGTGTAGTCTCTACAATAACAAGTCTAGTCTCAAGTAGTAATGTAAAACATAGGAATTTAATAAGCGAGAGACTGCTCAAATAGTATAGCTATAGCATGATGTGAACCTAAGTCTACCCGAACAATAACATGAATGTAGATACATACGGGCTCTCGTCACCTCGCGTGTACGTAGCCCCCTACAACAAGTAGCACACATAAATATACAACACCTAGGGGTAATTTCCCCCTCACAGAGTTAGACAAGAGACTTACCTCGCTCCGAAATTCCATAACCGGCTCCAAAGCCTCTCTAACACCTCAAACTGATGTTCGTCGCTCCTAACTAGTCAATTAAGATGCAACCCAATCAAAATGTACTCTAATACTCATAATTAATCAATTTATAATAATTTCCAACTCCGCTTAAAAAATCGATAAAGCAAACCTCGGGCCCACGTGCCCGAATTCCAAAATTCTTTGAAGACAAACACTTCCCATTGCACTACGAACTCAAATATATAATTTATTCTCAATTTCATGCCCAAATAAGTGATTAAAATCCAAGAATACTAATTTCTATATTTTTCTTCAAAATCCCAAATTTCTACAATTTTCCATGTTTAAATCTGTATATAAACCAAGTATACAACTTGCAATAGGTGGGAATCACTTACCTTGCTATAGATGATGAAAATTTCCCCTTGAAGGTCTCCAAAAATCCCAACCAAGTGAAAAATGGGGGAAAAATGAGCCAAGTCCCGTTCTTAAATCAATCTGCCCAGCCGACCTTCCGCACATGTGATACATCAGTCGCACCTGTGTCTCAGCATCTACGGAAGACCCATTGCAGATGTGGCTCCAGCTTACACCAATAGCCCTCGCTTCTGCGCACAAGGTAGCGCTCCTACGCTCTCGCTTTTGCGCCCAACCTAGCGCACCTGCGCCTGCGCTTCTGTGCACAGACATGCCGCTTCTGCGATCCTCAGCAGCCTTGGCCCCTCCGCTTCTGTGCTTGGCTTGCCGCTTTTGTGGAGTCGCACCTGCGGCCCTTTTTCCGCAGGTGCGATTACACAAGAACTCAGGCCCTTCAGCAACACAACAAAACTCCAAGTTGAACCGTTGACCATCCGAAACCACATTGAGGCCCTCGGGACCTCGACCAAATATACCAACACATCCCAAAACACATTACGAACTTAGTCGAGCCTTTAAATCACATCAAACAACGCTTAAAACACGAATCACCCTCTAATTCAAACTTAACAAACTTTGAAACTTCAACTTCTACAATCGATGCCGAAACCTATCAAATCACGTCCGATTGACCTCAAAGTTTGCACACAAGTCATGATTGACATTACGGACCTACTCCAACTTGCGGAATTGGAATATGACCCCGATATCATAAAGTCCACTCCCGGCCAAACTTCACAAAACCCTTCAAATTTCCAACTTTTGCCAAATGACCCCGAAATGACCTACGGACCTCCAAATCCACATCCGGACACGCTCCCAATACCAGAATCACCATACAGAGCTATTCCTAGACTCAGAATCCTAAATGGACATCGATAGCATTGAAATGCACTCCAACCTAAATTTATGAAATTCTTCCAAAATGCCAACTTCCACAATAGGCGCTAAAACATTCCCGGGTCATCCAAAACCGGATACGGACATACGTCCAAGTCCAAAATCATCATACGAAGCTGTTGGAACCTTCAAATCCCGATTCCGAGGTCGTCTACTCAAAAATCACACTTTAGTAAATTCCTCCAACTTAAGGCTTTCGAAATTAGAATTTTCTTTCCAAATCAACTCTGAACTTCCCGAAATTAAATTCCAACCATGCGTACAAGTCATAATACCTAAAGTGAAGCTGATCAGGGTCTCAAACCACTGAATGACGCGCTAGAGCGTAAAACGGCCGTCGGGTCGTTATATTTTCTCCTACTTAAACATACATTAGTCCTCGAACGTGCTAAGAACTTCTCAGGAGTTTGTCCGAAATCATCATTTAACACCTACCACAACCCAATTAAGCACATTTGCTCGAGCAAACCTGATAATCCTCCCTTTTATCTAGTCAAATAAGCCTTAGAGCCAAATTCCAATATCTAAAATTCTCTACCAAGTCTGTTTCCAACATTGAACAATGTATCCATCACTACATGAGGTAACAACACATGATTGTATACCCTTACTGAATTCTTACCATGCACCGCGTAACTTATTTGCCTAAGGCAATCTTTCCAAGGCACAACAGCTAATATTTCCACTGACCCGAAGCTCGTAGTGTATCTCACGACCAATTAAGCCTTGATTTAACTCTCACAATACTGCCACGACAGAGAAGACGTGTAGAACTCATAACCACCCACCGAATCACAATTTATGGAGTCTCTCCTCCCGGCAAGAACCGTTACCTCATTCTGGAGTGAATAACAATATTTACTCTTCAATATGCTTCATATAAATCTGATCGCACTGATCCCAGGTCCAATAATCTTGTCTCACCTTGTACAAGATGCTCAGGAAATAAGCCACCTCAGACACTGCCAAAAGTCTTATAGGATACCACAATATGCCAACAGGCTACAAACTTGAATGTGATAGATAAGGAAACGAACTCTGGAAAGATCTACTCAACCTATGCAACTAATTTAAACAACCGAAAAGATGTTATGAACCTTCCTTGGGAAATGGGAAGCAAAACACACAATAATAGATGTGGGAAACTGTACTCAATTTATGCTTGATGTTATGAACCTTCCCTGGGACATGTTACGTGCTTGTGTCATTGATTTTGGGGGCTCTAGGGATCAGTTTCTATCACTCGCAGAGTTTGCCTACAACAACAGTTATCAGTCGAGCATCCAGATGGCCCTATATGAGGCTTTGTATGGGTGGTGGTGTATATCTCCAGTGGGTTGGTTTGATCCGGGTGAGGCTAGGATTTTTGGTACAGACTTGGTTCAGGATGCATTGGACAAGGTTAAATTGATTCAGGAGCGCCTTCGTACGGTGCATTCTAGATAGAAGAGCTATGCCGACAAGAAGGTCCGTGATGTGTCTCGCATGGATGGGGAAAAGGTTCTGCTAAAGATTTCACCCATGAAGGGTGTTATGAGGTTCAGGGAGAAGGGAAAGTTGAGCCCTCGGTTCATTGGGCCTTTTGAGGTACTTCAAAGGATTAGGGAGGTGTCTAACGAGCTTGCCTTGCCACCTAGTTTGTTGGGAGTGCATCCGGTATTTCATGTTTCTATGCTTTGGAAGTATGTTGGCGATCCATCTCATGTCTTGGATTTTAGCATGGTTCAGCTGGATGGTGATTTGACTTATGATGTGGAGCCGGTGGCTATTTTGGATCGGCTGGTTCAGAAGTTGAGGTCAAAGGATATAGCTTTAGTGAAGGTGTAGTGGATAGGTCGTCCAGTTAAGGATGCTACTTGGGAGACCGAGTGGGACATGCGGAGCAGATATCCACACCTATTTGAGACTCCAGGTATGTCTCTAGACCCGTTCAAGGACGAACGTTTGTTTAAAAAGGGGAGGATGTAATGACCAGGCCGGTCGTTTCGAGAGTTGTAGTGCCGTTCCCCCATTTTTTGCTTACTTTGTTCTTTACTATTATTTTATGACTTGCCAGGGTAGTTTGTTCGGGTCCGGAAGGATTTTGGAATGAATTGAGATACTTAGTCTTATAATGCTAAGCTTAAGTTGAAAAAGTTGACCGGATGTTGACTTATATGTAAATGATCCCAGGTTCGAGTTTTGATGGTTCTGTTAGCTCCGTTGAGTGATTTTGGACTAAGAAGCATGTCCGGATTGTGATCTGGAGGTCTGTTGTAGAATTAGGCTTGAGAAGGCAAAAGTTGGGATTTTGAGAAATTTGACCCTGGGTGGACTTTTTGATATCGTTGTCAGATTGGATTTCTGGAAGTTGGAGTAGGTTCGTGGTGTCATTTGTGACTTGTGTGCAAAGTTTAAGATCAATCGGACGTGATTTGATAGGTTTCGGCATCGTTTGTAGAATTTGGAAATTTCAAAATTCATTAGACTTGAATTTATGCACGATTAGTGTTTTTGATGTTGTTTGAGGTGGTTTGAGGATTCGACTAATTTCGTATGATGTTTTAAGACGTGTTGGTATGTTTGGTTGAGGTTCCGAGGGCCTCGGGTTGATTTCGGGTGGTTAACGGACCGAGGTTTGAAGTTGAAGTATTTCTAAAGACTTGCAACTGCTGGTGTAATAGCACCTGCGGATTGGGAACCGCAGATGCGAGCTCGCAGAAGCAATAAACGGACCGCAGAAGCGGCCAATAAGGATTTGGGCAGTGGGCACAGATGCCAACATGTGGGCACAGAAGCGCTTGTGTAGAAGCGGGAGGACGGGCGCAGGGGCAGGCCGGCGGCAGGTGCGATGGAATTTTCTGCATCTGCGATGGCGCAGATGCGGTCCAGGGCTCGCAGAAGCGGAGGCATCTAGGTTAAGTGACTTCCGCAAATGCGAAATTTTCACCGCATAAGCGGATTTTGAGACCGCAAGTGCGGTTTAACTGGGAAGAACATATAAACATAAGGGCTCATGATTTTCTTCATTTTCTAACATTTTGAGCTCGGATTTTGGAGGTTTTTGAGAGGATTTTCAAGGGGATTCTTGAGGTAAGTTCCTTGTGTTCATATTTCTTCACTAATTATGTTCCCCAATGATTTTCCACCTAGTTGGTGTATTTTTGAGGTGTAATTTTGGGGTTTGAGGGTAGGGATTTGGAGAATTGATTTTGGGGATATGAATGGCCATTTGGTGTCGAATTTTGATGAATTTGGTATGACTAGACTCGTGAGTGAATGGGCTTTCAGGTTTTTTTTTACTTTTGTTGGGCGTGCACCGTAGGAATTGTGACTTGGTCTATTTCATGAAACTGTAAAGTTGAATAACGTGTTGTTAGCGATATGCTCTTCCTGTGATTTAGAAATTTGACTGCAAATCATGTTAGAAATCATGCTTAGGTTATGTGATTACACTGTTAGAACCCGCAGAGGTCGTGTACTTGTTGAATTGTTTGCTAATTGTTATTTTGTACTCAGTCACGATTTTACTTGTGTATCATATCTCAGTCTCTTCTTGTTTCTTGTTGATATGTTATATTATATCTATTTGGGCTGATTTTTATGATTTCTGAGATCCTGAGAGACTAGAGAGGTTGGTGACTAAGTTAGGGCCTGAGTACCAAGCTGTGAGCTAAATGTATATATATGGATCGGGTTGCACGATGCAACGGGCCTGATGGCTGTTTGTTTATGGATCGGGTTGCACGTCGCAGCGAGCCTTATGGCTATTTATATGGGATCGGGCAGCACGCCACAGCGAATTAGCACATGGTCTGAAGGAGGCCCTCCGGAGTCTGTACACCCCTATTGAGTGTGAGTGTTGAGGGCTGAGAGCCGAGTGATGAGCTATTGTGATAGACTGAGTGACTGTTGCCCTGAGAGGCGGTATTTTCTTTAATTGTTGTTACACATAGCTGCTATATGTAATTGTTTTGAAACTTTTGAGAGATACTATATCCGGATTTTACTTGAACTTGGTGTGTATAAACTGATTTGACTTAAATTGTTGGATTTGAAAGCAGGTCTACAATTTTGTTGAGATCACTGAAAATGAACTATAACTGTGTAGCTCGTCACTATCTTTCAGTTCCTTATTTATTATTATTAGTTACTAAGTTGGTTGTACTCATGCTACACCCTGCACTTCGTGTGCAGATCAAGGTGTTCCCGGTCATAGCGAGTGTTTATATTTGTGCAGCTGATTTTGGAGACTATCGAGGTATCTGCATGGCGTTCGCAGGCCTTGACTCTCCTTCATTATATTTATTTGCATTTCAGTTCTTATTCCTTAGACATTGTAGTAGACTGTTCTTGGTATAGATGCTCATGTACTCGGTGACACCCCGGTTTGGAAAATATTTGGACTACGTTGTGGATTTATTTCTATTTTAAAAGATTTTTCATAAATCTTAACTGCTCCCGTATAATTTTCAAAGCTTTTATTTGGTGGAACTAGTTGAGTAGTTGGCTTGCATAGTTCCACGATAGGCGCCATCATGACGGTTGGTTTTGGGTCGTGACAGTTGACCAGAGAGATGACTTTTGAGCAAATGACCCCGTAATAGAATTTTGATGATGTCAATAGCTTCGTATGGTGATTTCGGACTTAGGCGCATGTCCAGATTTGGATTTGGAAGTCCGTAGGTCAATTCAACGCATTTTGGCAAAAAATTGGAAAATAGAAGATTTTTGGAGAGTTCAATCGACGGTTGAATTTTTGATAACGAGGTTGGATTTCAATTTCGGAAATTGGAACAGCTTTATTATGTTATTTATGACTCGTGTGGAAAATTTGAAGTCATTCCGGATTGATTTGATACATTTCGGCGCAAAACATAGAAGTTGGAAGATTTGAAAACTCATAATTTGATTCGATGCGCAATTCATAATTTCGGCATTGTTTGATGTGATTTGAAGCCTCGACTAAGTTCATAATTTATTTTGGGATGTGTTGGTATAATTGGTTAAGGTCTCGAGGGCCTCGGGTGGATTCCCAATGGTTAACGGATCGATTTGAACTTGAAGAAAGCTGCTGGAATTCTGTTGTTCTGGACAGCAACTGATGCAACCGCTTCTACGAGAAGTTGATCGTAGAAGCAAGCTTATTGTCGCAGAAGTGATGGGAATAAATCTAGGCAATGTTGATCGCAGAAGCGGCGTAGTGGAGTGCACCTGCGACATCGCAGGTGCGATGTTGGCAGCGCTGAAGCGAACAGCATCGTAGAAGCGCAACACTGGACTCACATGCGGTTGCGCAGAAGCAAAGCAACTATCTGCAGGTGCGAGCCTTCACCTGGGTAGTGCTCTTCGCAGAAGCGATGATGGCGTCACAGAATCAACATTGCAGATGCGCAAATCAGTCTGCAGAAACGAAAGTGGACAGAAACTTGAGGACCAAAAATCAGTCACTTTGCCATTTTCAATTGGTATTTTAGTGCTCGATTTTAGGGCGATATTGGAGGAGTTCTTCATGACTTAGACTTGGGTAAGTGTTCTATATCCAAAAGTGATTATATTTCATAAATCCATGGTTATATTCATAATTTATTTTTGATTTAAATGGAAGAAATCAAGATTTTTGCAAAACTTTTCAAGAACAAAAATTTAAGATTTGGAGGTCGAGTTGT
This sequence comes from Nicotiana tabacum, assembly GCF_000715075.1. Classification (NCBI taxonomy): domain Eukaryota; kingdom Viridiplantae; phylum Streptophyta; class Magnoliopsida; order Solanales; family Solanaceae; genus Nicotiana; species Nicotiana tabacum. The sequence continues at coordinate 5,936,460 of NC_134101.1, read as the reverse complement.
TATCGGAATTTGATAAAATTGGTATGGTCGAACTCGTTTCGGAATGAGTGTCCGAATTTTGTGAAAATTATATCGGGTTCTGAGAGGCAGGCCCGCGTTGACTTTGGTTGACTTTTTAGAATAAAAGTTTAAATCAACGTTATATTATCCGGAATTGGTTCCGATGAATGTTAATGAAGTTATACAATTAATTTGAATAGATTTGAGCTGTCCGAAGGATTTATTAAAGCAAGATGGTTATTTTGGAATATCGGCATAACTTCAAAAAAAAGTAAGTATCTTGTCTAACCTTGAGTGGGGGAAATTACCCCTTAGGCATTGAGTCTTATATGTAAATTGTGTGACTGAAAGCCGTGTACGCAAGGTGACGAGTACGTACTTGGTTTATATGTGCAAATATTATCGGTTGAAATTCATAGACACCCTTATGTATTAAATTGGAAATTGTTGGAACTTAGTAAATCCTTGAATTGTCATGCCCCATTCCTTGTTTGTCGAATTTGTATTTTATATGATAATTTGGTGTCATTGTCACTTGGATTTTTATGTTAATTCCATGTGTTGTTGATTTGATAATTTTCTTGGAATTAAATTCATTATGGAATCCTTATCTGCAAATAATTATTGAATAAGTTTAAAATGAGGCATTAATTTATATTTTTAAAATTTGGATTAATGAAGGTGTTGCCCTATGCTGAGTTACTTTTCCATCTCTATTGTTGTTTTGAGATTTTATATACGTTTTGTGGAGCCTTGGGCTATTTGTTGAGAAATTTATTGATTTGCTATATCTTTGGAATTGGTTGTGGTCATTGGGCAAATTGTGATATGAATTGATCGTGTTGTGTTGTCGTGATAATAGTTCGTGCAAATTATTGTGTGATTTGAGTTATTATTATGAGGATATAAGGGTGGCATTCCACTGTTGATATTATGTGGGTATAAGGGTGGCATTTCACTGTGGTTATATGTGTTGGGATATTGTCTGGGTGGAGTGATAAGGGTGATAAGGGTGGCTATTGATATTGTCGGGGCGGAGGGATAAGGGAGGATATTACAGCAGTGATAAGGGTAGATATAAGAGAGATAAGGGTGGCTATTGTCAGAGATGATATGTGATGATGTGGGGTTATTGTGTTGGTAATTTTTATGTGATGATGTAGGGTTATAGCATTGGCAATTTTCATGGGATGTTGTGATTTTCCTTGTGTTTATTCTTATATCTTGTGCAACTTGTCTTGTTATTTTGGTAAACTTGATAATAGTCTGATCTATGTTGAAATCGTGAGCATGTGGCTATTGCCGGGCAGTTTATGTTATATGGGATCGGGTTGCACGCCGCAACAGGTATGATTAATGTTATATGGGATCGGGTTGCACGACGCAACAGATATGAAATGTGGGCACGGTGTGCCGGGGAAAATATGATGATTTTTATTATTGGCACGTGAGTTGTCCATGCGGTTTTGATAGAAATATGGGTACGAGGTGCCATGGTAACATAAAAGTGGGCTGGGACCCGTGTTACGAAAATATGAAAGTGGGCTGAGACCCGTGTTTTATGATTTTGAAATGAGGTGTCACAAAGTGACTTTTATTTGAAAGAATTTATATTCAAAAGACATCTATTTGAAAGAAGTACATTCGAAAGATATTTATTTGAAAGAATTTTATATTCGAAAGATATTTATTTGAAAGAAATATATTCGAAAGGTATTTATTCAAAAGAATTATATGTGAAAGAGTTATATTTGAAGGACTTGTTTAATTGGTTGTACTTGTGTTCCGTAATGACCCGACTTGTCGTTTTGAGAATTTACGTTCCGTTCAGTGACTTAAGGTCCCGAGCAGCTTTGTAATGTGCATTAAGACTTGTGTGTATGGTCGAGTTTGTTTTTCGGATGATACATGATTAAGTTGAAAGAACAATTCTCACTTTTAGAGTTTAAGTTAAAATAGTGACCGGATGTCGACTTATGTGTAAACGACCACGGAATAGAGTTTTGATGATTCTAATAGCTCCGTATGGGGTATGCTTGAATTGGGGTATGATTCGTGGTTTTAGCGTTGTTTTATGTGATTAGAGGTTTCGAATAAGTTCGTATGATGTTTTAGGACTTGTTGGTCTATTTGGTTGAGGTCCCGAGGGCCTCAGGTGAGTTTTAGATGGTTAACGGATCAAAATTTGGACTTAACACCTGCTGGAATTTTTCTACTGGAAATCGGGGGTAGAAATCGAGGCCAAGATCGAGGCTAGAGTGAAGGCAGGATCGTGTCACGACCCAATTTCACCTATAGGTTGTGATGGTGCCCAACATCACAGCTAGGCAACCCAACTAGTGAATTATATTTCATCTTTTCATAAATTTCCGAGTAATTAAACTCTTCTTACTTGCAATATTTAATGAAAATATAAACGGTTCTTTTAAAATAAAAATCAAGAAAATAATTCAAATCACGATTCTACTAGTGTGTGTGCCAAGACCTGGTGTCACAATATGAGCATCTAGTAGATTATACAAAAGAAATCCAAAACACTGTCTGAACACAAAATAGACAGAAAATAAATACAAAGGGAGACACTAGGTGCTGCGGAATGGCTCAGGAGAAGCAACTCACCACTAGGCCTCGAGATAGCGTGGGTGCGCACCGGTAGGACTGCCTAAGGTTCCTATCTCAGATCCTGCACAAAAAATGCAGCAAGCGTAGCATGATTACGTAAACAACGTGTACCCAATAAGTATCAAGCCTAATCTCGAAGAAGTAGTGACGAGAGGTCGACTTTGATACTCACTATGGGTCAATATTATTAAAATAGAAATATTTAAATAGACATGCTTTATGTGAATAACAATAATCTTCTCAACAAGCGGGAATAAATAATTCTTTCAAATTCAATAATTTTCAGTTAATTATTTAGCTTCACAAGCTGCAATAGGATGTCAAAGTATCGTGTAATTATTATTATTAAGCACGATTTCTGCCGAGGTCGTACGACCCGATCCATAGTGTCATGTACACTGCCAAGGGACGTGCGGCACGATCCATAGATGCATCTATACTGCCGAGGTGTTCGATCCACTCCACAAGAAAGGAAGACATTTTCTTATGAACCTCCGGAATGAGAAGTTATTATAAGGCTAACACATAAGGATGTACAATTTCTGTTTACAATCAAGTAATTTGCACAAAATTTCAAGTATGCGAAATTTCGGTCTTTTACTCTTTCCTCTAACAATTTCCAATATAATTCCAGTACTTTAATTAAATAAAGGATGCAATTATTATACGTATGTCATGCTTTGAGTCCTAAACTACCCGGACATAGCATAATTAGTAGCTACGCACCACTCCCGTCACCTCGTGCGTACGTAGCACCCACAATTAGCAACAATTATTAATTTAAATCACCTATGGAGTTAATTCCCTCTTACAAGGTTAGACAAGAGACTTACCTCACTCCGAAGCTCCATAACCGGCTCCAACGTCACTCAACACCTCAAACCGATGTTTGTCGATCCAAAACTATGCGAACAAGGTGCAAACCAATCAAAATGTGTTATAAAACCCCTAATTAATCAATTTAAACAATTTTCAACTCAGCTCGAAAAGTCGATAATATCAACCGTCGGGCCCACGTGCCCGGATTTCGAAAATTTTCGAAGATAAACTTTACCCATAACATCGCGAACTCAATTATATCATTTATTCAAAAGTCTATGTCCAATTTCGTGGTCAAAATTCAAAAATACCAAATTTCTAGGTTTTTCTTCAAAATCCCAAATTCCTACTAATTTCCATGTTTAAATCCATATATAAACCAAGTATTTAACTTGCAATAGATGGGAATCACTTACCTCATGTTACTTGATGAAAATCCCTCCTTGAAGTTCTCCAAAAATCGCCTAAACAAGTGGAAATGAGAGGAAATGGGCCAAAATCCCGTACTTAAGCAAACCTTCTGCCCAGCGATCACCGCACCTGCGGTCACTTGGCCGCTTCTGCAGTTCCGCAGGTGCGGCCAAATAACCGCTTCTATGGTCCTCCTTCAGGCCCCTCATTTCCCGCACTTGCGGCTCTTCGTGCGCAGGTTCGATCTCGCTTCTGCGGAACTTGACCGCATCTATGGTCCCAGCCTCCCCTAGCAAATTCCGCTTATGCGCCCCCTCTTGACCGCTCTTGTGGCTCCGCACCTACGGCAAAAACCTCGCAGGTGCAGTTACACCAGATACCAGCTGCCTCAGCATTTTCCTTAGTCCAAAAATTGATCCGTTAAGCATCCGAAACTCACCTGAGGCCCCCGGGGCCCCAACCAAAGATACCAACAAGTCCTAAAACATCATACGAACTTAGACGAGCCTTTAAATCATATCAAACAATGCTAAAAGCATGAAGCACACTCCAATTCAAACATAATGAACTTTGAAAATTCAAACTTCTACAATCGATGCCGAAACCTATAAAATCACGTCCAATTGACCTGAGATTTTGCACACAAATCATAATTGACATTACGGACTTACTCCAACTTCCGGAATCAGAATCCGACCCTGATATAAAAAATTCCACTCCCGGTCAAACCTCTCAAAATTATCCAAATTTCCAACTTTCGTCAATTGATGCCGAAATGACCCACGGGCCTTCAAATAAACGTCCGGACACGCTCATAAGACCAAAATTACCATACGGAACTATTTCCAGACTCAGAATCCCTAACAGACATCGATAACATAAAAATCCACTCAAACCCAAACTTAAGAAATTATTAAACCTTCAAAATGTCAACCTTCCATAATAGGCGCCGGAATACTCCTTGGCCACCCGATTCTTGACCCGAACATACACCCAGGTCAAAAATCATCATACAAACCTATTGGAACCTTCAAATCCCGATTCTGAGGTCGTTTACTAAAAATCCAAACCTTAGTCAATTCTTCCAACTTAAGCTTCTGAATTTAGAATTTTCTTCCCGAATCAACTCCAAACATCCCGAAATTTGATTCCGACCACAAGTACAAGTCATAATATCCTAAATGAAGCTACTCATGGCCTCAAACCGCCAAATGACGCGCTAGAGCTCAAAACGATCAGTCGGGTCATTACATTCTCTCTCACTTAAACATACGTTCATCCTCGAACGTGCTAAGAACTGCTCTAAAGTTGTCCAAAATAACTGTTTAACACCACATGCATCTGCCCTTGCTACCACAATCCAGTTGCACACATTAGCCCTAGCCAGACTAAAAATCCTACATATAACCTTAGCTAACTAACTTTAGAACCAAATTCCAACTTCTGAATTTCTTTACAAGATCTTATTCTAAAGCACGAACACAACGCAAATCTCCACATGCTGATTCGACACACAATCATGCATCCAGGCTAACATCACAAAATGCACCGCATAACTCGTTTGCCCAAGGCAACCTCTTCCAAGCACAACAACTGAAACTTCACTGACACGACGCCCGAAGCACACTTCATAACACCTATGAGCCTGGTTCCAAACCTCCAATGTTGCCACGACGGAAGAGATATGTAGAAACTCATAACCCCTTGCCGAATCGACAAATCCTGGAGACTCCTCCTGATAGGAACCATTACCTTATTCTGAACTGAATCACGATATTTGGTATTTAACAGGAACCATTAGCCAATAACCTCATCTCACCCAGTACAAGTTGTTCAGGCAATAAGCCATCTCGACCACTGACCAAAATCTCATATGACGCCATCAAAGTGCCGATAAGCCACAACTCAAATATGATATATAAGGAAAAACGAACTCTGGAAAACAACTACCCAGCCCATGTAACAAATAAAACGGTCGAACAGACACTATGAACTCTCTTCAGTGAATTAGGAAACAAAATACAAAGAAACAAATATATGTAATAGTACTCAACATCTCATTATTGCGGCGTGCAACCTGATCCAACATGACACTGTTGCGGCGTGCAACCTGATCCAAATAGTATACCCGTGGCGGTGTGCCACCCGATCCGCACATATCAATTAAGAATAAAACACACATATCAAGCCGTAACGCTTATACTTACAAGATACCCGAATATCGACCACAAGCACGCCGAGTGCAAAAAGTATGACTCTAGGGAGACGAATAGTGTCACATGCTACGAAACGCAAGCACAGCTAACATGCGATAAATGACCCGCATCTTGAGAGCCATCCTGCTCACACAACATTACAAGTTGCTCGGGATCTCACATCGATTCTGATCATACCATACTGGACTAATAACCTTTCAAGGATCCACAATGGCTCTATTTATGACACACAAGAGAAGCCGTACCAATATGGAACAAACTCCCACATTAACGATAGTACTCCAAAATCTCCATACTTGGTTTCAATATTTAACAATCACGTGACAAATATGTCACACTTATATCAATCTCCCCATGGGGTACGCTCCCAGGACCCTCTGTCCAGGTAGCAAAGTCTGTGCATCCATACCACCAACCATACTAATTCTGTAAAGCAAATTAAGAATCCACAAATAAATACTCAAAGCCCCTTACCTAGGACGTCATTCAAAGACTATGCCAGCTTACATTGAACATTAAAATTCACCCCTGCTTATCCGAGCCAGTGACATTATTATCAGCACTGAACCGCAACCTTGACCTTCAACTTCCAGTTCCTATGCCGCTCACTTCACCTATCATGCTGCTACCCGATAATACACGTATTCCATAACCCTTGAACTACTAGTGGATTAAACACTTTATTGGCCAGAAACCTTTCATTTAGCTCACTTCAGAAGAACCTATGCAATACACAACTGAATTCCCAAACCGCGGAAAATACAAACCTCAAGTTGTGGTCTAAACCGTCGCAACTCTTCCGAAAATCCATTTATGCGACAAGGCCATTTAAAATCACATACGCCCCAATTCAATCAATTTATGGTGGTTGTCAAGCCTGCACGTACAACCACAAACCACATGTTATAACTTCACACACCGAATGAACCGACCATTGCCACAATCATGCTGATTCAGCCATTACAACCGACCTAGCTTCTTTAAATTTACCCTTGACATGCCTTAGAAATAATGTTAGCTCCATTCAAAACATAACAAACTCAATCTGCACTCATTCCGAGTGACCCGAATCACGAGACTATATCATCTCAATACCCATGAATCACCTCATACCTTTCTCCAGCGCACAATAGCATCTCTGACTGGTATACCCATTATGCAGAACCTCTTGCAAATCCGAAGACATTTCTTCCTTTCCTCCAATACTGCACTGCTTACCCGATAATAACATAGAACACTCCAAGTCCCATTCACAATCCACTGCAGAACTTGATCCTTAACCATACAACGGACCCGAAATCTTTAAGTATCAGACTTAAATTCTTGAACTCACTGAATCGTTGTTAAGAGTCACCCACTCTGACCTGGTCTCAAATATAACCAAACTTCATTGCCCTGCTAGTACATGAATACCCTCATAAAGAAGCAACCGGCTAAATCCTTGCACATTACCTCCACAAGAAGCATAACTCTGAGTCTTCCCAAAACCTGCACCTGAATCGATAAGACGAAATATAGCACACATTTATCAATTTCTCTACTCGAATTACCCCTGATGTTTTCTTTTTTTTCTTTTTTTTATTAGTCACAAATAATCCACCAATGCGCCGATAATCGAAAGTTGCACAAGTCGACAACCATGCGATCCAATCGTAGATGGTGGGGCTCCCCCACTTATCTTTAAGATACCATCACATAATATAGAGCCCTCAACAATTCCTCCCCCTCATTTACCATGATCCTGCGTCGTTAACCGCCAAATTTCTCGAAGTCTTTTGTTAAGATTTTCATGAACATTCTGAATCATCAACCACAATCACATATTCGACCTCTTACCAGGTAGAAAGTAAAATTCATCGTAGAAGCTTCATCATCATCACACAACCGTTATCCTTCTTACAGGAGATAACCCACCTATGAACTTCCATGCACACATCTTCCAACGACATTACACTGGGTGCAACTACCACACATTCAGTAAACCTCCTGAGCCTATGCTAGTCCACCAGCGGTACAAGTCTGTTCATTCCCTATTAACATCAACTGAGAGTTCAACAATATCATCCAACTCAAGTCATATTGCATCTGAAACGATAATCAAATCTTCGCACCCCCCTCGTTTCAAGAAACCTTCTTCCCGCCATATTAAATCTCTCTCCATACAATGACCATTATTCCAAATAGAATACGTAGACCAAATCACCTTTCATCACGATCCCCAAGCCATTCAGCACTTTCTCAAGGCACATGGTTATTCTACCACCGAATCCATATGCTTCCCTGCCTCTCCCACTTCGGTCAAACCATCTCCTTTAAACAACTTCTCGACTTCAGCTTCCCATACTTAACTCGCTAGTAATTCAACCACCGCAAGATACCTCCCATATGTCCTTCCTCATTCCTCGTTACCCAATTGTTGTATCAAATCGAAATCCATCTATGTAGCACCTGAACTAACATATTACTACCAATTCTAAGTATCCTAGTAGATCATCTTCCTCTAGTCATCAACATTGGAATAACCCATTCGATCCCGAACTGCTGCACACCGCTATTTCTGACAACCACCCCTCAGGCACCATTTCACAACACCCTGCCTCGACGGCAAAATTAAGAATGCCATAGCACCAGTGAAACTTAATACATTCAAACAAGGACAACCACACCACATCACAAGGACAACCACACCACATCACAGATAAAAATTCCACCACACTCGAAAATACCAAATCTCGTTACTCCATCAACCCGACCTGAACATTCGCAGTCCGATTGCCTTTTCTTTGCTGGAATTAAATATTGAACCTCTAAATCACCCACTGAGATAAATCTCCTTTCAAGTCATTCACTGCATCAACACATAAACGAGCACCCTACCATTACACTAACATCGTGCAATAACAATACTAAACATCATAACAATTTGCGTATAACCTCAAAACCATAGGAAATATAGATATTGAGCTGATACAATAGAACATCCTTCCGCCAGGGGACGATAATAGCATGTCCGAACACTTAGGGAAAAGCATCCTGCACCACCTATGCAATACCACTACAACTCCTCGTTACCCAATTGATATGTGTGCCCAACATCGTATAACAATGAGTAGGAAGGAAATAAAGGCACAAGCCTCAATGGATTCAAACTGCACAATAAAGGAATCAAGAAGGGAAGTTCTCCTAACAGCCCTGTAGCCTCTCGAAGATAAGAACAGATGTCTCTGTACCGATCCGCAAGACTCAATTAGGCCTGCTCTTAACTTGGGAGACCTACGTGAACCTAGTGCTCTGAACCATGTTGTCACGACTCAATTTCACCTATAGGTCGTGAAGGCGCCTAACATCACAGCTAGGCAAGGCAACTAGTGAATTATATTTCCTCTTTTCATAAATTTTTGAGTAATTAAACTCATCTTACTTGCAATATTTAAGGAAAATATTAAAGGTTCTGATTAAATAAAAATCAAGAAAATAATTCAAATCACGATTCTACTAGTATGTGTGCCAAGACCTGGTGTCACAAGTATATGGGCATCTAGTAGATTATACAAAAGAAATACAAAATAATATCTGAACACAAAATAGACAGAAAACAAATACAAAGGGAGACACTAGGTGCGGCGGAACGATACAGGAGAAGCAGCTCACCGGTAGGACCGCCTAAGGTTCCTGTTTCAGATCCTGCACAAAAAGCGCAGCAAGCGTAGCATGAGTACGTAAACAACGTGTACCCAGTAAGTATCAAGCCTAATCTCGAAGAAGTAGTGACGAGAGGTCAACTTTGACACTCACTATGGGTCAATATTATTAAAATAGAAATATTTAAATAGGCATGGTTTATGTGAATAACAATAATCTTCTTAACAAGCGGGAATAAATAATTCTTTCAAATTCAATAATTTCCAATTAATCATTTACCTTCACAAGCTGCAATAGGATGTCAAAGTATCATGTAATTATTATTATTAAGCACGATTTCTGTCGAGGTCGTACGGCCCGATCCAGAGTGTCGTGTACACTGCCGAGGGACGTGCGGCATGATCCATAGATGCATCTATACTGCCGAGGCATTCGATCCGCTCCACAAGAAAGGAGGACATTTTCCTATGAACCTCCGGAATGAGAAGTTACGATAAGGCTAACACATAAGGATGTACAATTTCTGTTAACAATCAAGTAATTTGCTCAAAATTTCAGTATGCGAAATTTCGGTCTTTTACTGTTTCCTCTAACAATTTCCAATATAATTCCAGTACTTTAATTAAATAAAGGATGCAATTATTACCATTAAGTCATGCTTGGAGTCCTAAACTACACGGACATAGCATAATTAGTAGCTACGCACCACTCTCGTTACCTCGTGCGTACGTAGCTCCCACAATTAGCAACAATTATTAATTCAAATCACCTATAGGGTAAATTCCCTCTTACAAGGTTAGACAAGAGACTTACCTCGCTCCGAAGCTCCATAGGCAGTTCCAACATAACTCAACACCTCAAACCGATGTCTGTCGATCCAAAACTATGCAAACAAGGTGCAAACCAATCAAAATGTGTTATAATACCCATAATTAATCAATTTAAACAATTTCCAACTCCGCTCGAAAGGTCGATAATATCAACCCTATGGCCCATGTGCCCGGATTTCAAAATATTTCGAAGATAAACTTTACCCATAATATCACGAACTCAATTATATCATTTATTCCAAATTCTATGTCCAATTTCATGGTCTAAATTCAAAAATAACAAATTTCTAGGTTTTTCTTCAAAATCCCAAATTCCTACCAATTTCCATATTTAAATCAATATATAAACCATATATTTAACTTGCAATAGGTTGGAATCACTTACCTCGTGTTACTTGATGAAAATCCCTCCTTGAAGTTCTCCAAAAATCGCCTAACCAAGTGGAAATGAGAGGAAATGGGCCAAAATCCCGAACTTAAGCAAACCTTCTGCCCCGCAATCACCGCACCTGTGGTCACTCGGCCACTTCTGCGGTTCTGCAGGTGCGGCCAAAATACCTCTTCTGCGGTCCTCCTTCAAGCCCCTCACTTCCCGCATCTGTGGCTCTTCGTGCGCAGGTGCGGTCCTGCTTCTGCGGAAATTGACCGCATTTGTGGTCCCTGCCTCCCCTAGCGAATTCCGGTTCTGCGTCCCCTCTTGGCCACTTCTGCGGCTCTACACCTGCGGCCAAAATCTCATAGCTGTGGTTACACCAGATACCAACTGCCTCAGCATTTTCCTTAGTCTAAAAATGATCCGTTAAGCATCTGAAACTTACCCGAGGCCCCGGGGCCCCAACCAAACATACCAACAAGTCCTAAAACATCATACGAGCTTAGTCGAGCCTTTAAATCACACCAAATAATGCTAAAAACACAAATCACCCTCCAATTCAAACTTAATGAACTTTGAAACATCAAACATCTACAATCGATGCCGAAACCTATCAAACCACATCTGATTGACCTCAAATTTTGCATACAATTCATAATTGACATTACGGACCTACTCCAACTTCCGGAATCGGAATCCGACCACGATATCAAAAAGTCCACTCCCGATCAAACCTCTCAAAATCATCCAAATTTCCAACTTTCACCAATTGACACCGATATGACCCACGGACCTCCAAATCAACGTCCGGACACGCTCCTAAGACCAAAATTACCATACGGAACTATTCCAGGCTCGGAATCCCAGACAGACATCGATAACATAAAAATTCACTCCAACCCAAACTTAAGAAATTATTAAACCTTCAAAATGTCAACCTTCTATAATAGGCGTCGGAATACTCCCGGGCCACCCGATTCTCGACTCGAACATACGCCTAGGTCCAAAATCATCATACGAACCTATTGGAACCTTCAAATCTTGATTCCGAAGTCATTTACTAAAAATCCAAACCTTAGTCAATTCTTGTGATAGGTCTGTGTTTCTCTTCGGATAGATTAAGATGACACCCCTGCTAGAGGAATAGGAGGATTGGCTGGTATACCATGGGAGACGGCCTCAAACCGCCGAATGACATGCTAGAGCTCAAAACGATCAGTCGGGTCATTACAGATCGAGGCGAGGATCGAAGGCAGGATCGAGGGTAGGATCAAAGCCAGGATCGAAGCCAGGATTGAGGGCAAGATCGAGGGCAGGATCAAAGGCATGATTGAGGAAAGGATCAAAGCCATGATCGAGGGCAGGATCGAAGCCATGATCGAGGGAAAAATCAAAGCCATGATTGAGGGCAGCGATCGAGGGCAGCGTCTGGACAGAAACGTTAAATTATAAAAAGGGGACTTCATCCCATTTTCCATTTTTGTCAAATTGGAGCTTAGGGAGAGGCGATATTTGAGGGATTTTCAAGGAAAAACATTGGGATAAATGATTCTAACTCGGATTTGGTCAATATACACGAATATATCATTGTTTTCATCATTTAATTAGTGTTTTGAGATGGAAATTTGGGAAAAATTGTAGAAATCTCATAAAATGCATTTTTGAGATTTCGATGTCGATTCGGAGTCGGATTTGAGTGAAACTAGTATGGTTGGATTCGTAATTGAATGGATTGTTGGATTTTGTGAGTTTCGCTGGATTCCGAGACATGTGCCCCAAGAGCGATTTTTGAGTTAAATTTCGAATTTTTGTTGGAAAAATTAGTATTTTCATATGAAATTAATTCCAATGATTCGTATTGACTGAATCGAATTAATTATGACTGGATATGAGACTTTCGGAGGCTAATTCGCGAGGCAAAGGCATAACAAAGTAAATAATTACCTGGTTTGAGGTAAGTATCTTGCTTAACCTTGAGCGGGGGAAATTACCCCTTAGGCATTGAGTCTTATATGAAAATTGTGTAATTGAAAACCATGTACGCGAGGTGATGAGTACGTACTTCGCTTATATGTGCAAATTACATTGGTTGAAATCCGTAGACGCCCTTAGGTATTAAATTGGAAAATTGTTGGAACATAGTAAATCCTTTTTTGTTGAATTTATTTTTATATGATAATTTGGTATGATTGCCACCTTGATTTTTATGTGAATCTCATGTTTCTGTTGAGTTGATATTTCCTGGAGATAATTTCATTATGGATTTTTTTCATTTGCAAATAATTTTAAAATGAGGCATTAATCTAATTGCCAAGAATTTGGATTAAAGAAGGCATTGTTCCTTGATGAGTTTCTTTTCAATTCATGTTGTTGAAATTAGTATTGAGTTATAAAGGCCGAAAATCATATTGAGGAAAAGTGTTAAATTGTAAAATATTATTTTGTTGAGTTGTTCACTCTCGGATATCATGTTAAGATTTGTTTTGCACCTTATGGTCGAGCCATGGGCTCCTTATTGTGGAAAATAATGTATTGTTGATTTCTATGGAAAGTTGTAATATTTGAGCACTTGATGTGCAATTTGTAATATGTTGCAATATTTGAGCACTTGAGGTGCAATTTGTGATATGTGGTGATATTTGAGCACTTGAGGTGCAATTTGTGATATGTTATAATATTTGAGCACTTGAGGTGTAATGTGTGATATGTGGTGATATTTGAGCAATTGATGTGCAATTTGTAATATGTTATAATATTTGAGCACTTGAGGTGCAATTTGTGATATGTGGTGATATTTGAGCACTTGAGGTGCAAGTTGTGTTATGCTGTGATAATCAGGTTCTTGAGGTGTGAATTGTGATATATTGTGATATTGATACGCATGCGGTGGTATAAGGTTTGGGTGTTGAAACGCATGCGGTGAGATAAGGGGGGCTTGATACGCGTGGCTAGTAGGGGAACTACTAGAAGCCATGCGGTGTGATAAGGGTGGCTAAAACGCGGGATGTTATTTCAGGAAAAATGAGTTTAAAAACTAAATGTGAAGGCTCCCGCGATGATATAAGGAAAGATTGTGAATTTATTTATAATTTGGGACTACGAGGCGGTACCTCGGGAGTGCCCTTTGTTGAAATTTCTCTATGGCTGCACTTGCCTTTGGTTATTTTGTTTTTCCGTAATATTTAAATTCTTGTGTTCTCCGTGATATATTATTTGACTTAATAGTTTGTATGTTGTATTTATTATTGTATTGTGTTAGCTTTGGTTTTTTCGTACGAGACTCTGAGGATTGGTATTTCTAGTTTGTACTTGTGTTCGATGATTGAGTTGTTTTAAATAAAAGAAATTACTCTTATGTTTTAATTCAATAAGTTTTATATCCAATCAGTAGCTTATCTGATGTTTTATTTTAATTGAAATGTCATTTTATTCACTCAAACAATTTCTAAAATAAACTCATTTATTTGTTGATTTCTTACTTGATTTAAAGATTTTAACCTTACTTTATTGATATTTTGGGCACGTGAGTTGTCCATGCAGTTGTGATATAAACATGGGCTGAAACCCATATCTTATGACTATGAGATGAGGTATCACAGAGTGATTTTATTATGAAAAAATTTGTATTTGAAAGACTTGTTTAATTGGCTGTATTGGTATTCCTTATTTGGTAGGACAATAATTATGGTATTCTTATTGCCTTGCTGTTGATACCACTGGTCGATTCTTGTTTCCATTACTGCTATTTGCTTTCCATTATTGTCGTATACTGCTATATTGCACATGTTATTTGACTAGTGAGTGTCTTGACTGTACCCCGTCACTACTCCACCGAGGTTAGTCTTGATACATATTGGGTACCGCCTGTGGTGTACTCATACTACACTTCTGCACATTTTTGTACAGAGCCAGGTATTGGAGATATCGGATTCGGACAGAGATTAGAGTGTGATCGCAATGAGTCAAGGTAGGGCTGCTTGGTCGTCGCAATCCCTTGGAGTCTTTCCATTTTTATTGTACTGTCCACTCTTATTCACAGAGTATTGTATATTCGATCGTTGGGATCACTACGTGTACTCAGTTAGAGTTAGTGACTCTGTATTACCAGTCTAGGGAGGTTTTTATATTTATTTCCAATGTTAGTGATGACACTAGTATTTAATTATATGTTTTCAAAAAAAAACTTGAATTGTAATCGTAATCGGCTTACCTAGTCTTAGAGACTAAGTGCCATCACGACGCCTGTGGTAGAATTTTGGGTCGTGACATGTTCCTTATTCATTTGAGTAATGATTATGGTGTTCTTATTGCCTTGCTGTTTACATCTCTAGTTGATTATTGTTGCTACCACTGCTATTTATTTTATATTATTTTAGTATACTATATTGCACGGGTTATTAGACTAGTGAGTGTCTTGACTGTACCTCGCCACTACTCTACCGAGGTTAGTCTTGATACTTACTGGGTACCGACTGTGGTGAACTCATACTACACTTCTGCACATTTTTGTGCAGAGCCAGGTATTGAAGATATCAGAATCGGACAAAGTTAGAGTGTGATCGCAAGAACTTAAGGTAGAGTTGCTTGGTCATTGCAGTCCCTTGGAGTCTTTCCATTCTTATTGTACTGTTAATTTCTTATTCGAACAATATTGTATATTCGGTACTCGAGATCATTCCATGTATTTAGTTAGAGTTCGTGACTCAGTATTACCAGTCTTGGAAGGTTGTTTGAATTTTTCCGTTGTTGGTTTTGACACTTGTATTAAATTATGTGTTTCAAAAACAAATGGCTTGAACTGTTATTATACTCGGCTTACCTAGTCTTAGAGACTAAGTGTCATCACGATGCCTGTAGTGGAATTTTGGGTCGTGACACATATAAAAAAAATTAACGTCTTATTGTTCTATTTTTAAAATTCAAAGGAAAATAATGACGTGCAATAAAAAACATCAGGCATTCCATAATAATTACTTTTTATAAGACAAGGACATTGTTTACTTGAACGGATATAACAGATAAAATTTTGGCTAGGTGCAAGGACGTCAATTACCAATGTTTATTGTTAAATAACAAAAAGTTTAAATCATTTAATAATAATAATATAATCAACTAAAAGAGCTAATTGAATTCATCTTCTTTTGTTACAAAATATGAGAAACATATGAGTTAGAATATTTAACCAATTATTTTTACAATCGTATATGAGATATTGTATACAAACTATTACTTGTACATAACTTCTAGAACGGCTTAAAAGTTAGAAAGTTTACCTCAAATCACAAACAAATGCATCCCATAGATATCAATACTATCAAGAATTTATGATAAAGAATGTGAAATAGTGGCTTCTTTTATAGAAGTGTTCAACTCCTTATTTTAAATAATTTTGTGTCACGACCCAAAATCTCACCTGTCGTGATGGCACCTATCTCAATATTAGGCAAGCCGACAACCTCAATAAAACACAATATCTTTTAAGTTTGAAAACATAATATTTGATTTCAATAGAAAACCTCACAAATACGGATATAAAACACTCTCAAAACGCGGTGTCACTAAGTACATGAGCATCTAAATGATAATAAAGTCTGACTGATAAGAACACTGTTTGAAAATATAGAACAATACAATAACTGAAAGGAAGAGAGTCAAGGTCAGCGGATGCCAGGCAGCTACCTTGATAGTCTCCAACAGATAACACTCTGAGATCTAACAGTCTCCGTGTCCGGAAGTATCTGGATCTACACATAAGGAATATGATATCTCAGTGGGAAAACCTTGTCTACTCACGATCACAAATTACTCGGTCACTCAGTATTGTACATGGCCCATCCAGCCCAGGGAAGTTCCATCCCGTATATATATACATCAACTGACAGTCAGTGACTCAGTACCGTATAAGTCCAAATCCAGCCCATGGGTAAATTTATCCCCAAATTATAATGATTCAGACAAAATCCATGTCCATGAAAATTCATTACAAGTACAAATAAGTAAGGCAAGTCCATGCCCTAGGAAGTCCATCCCGAATATAAATCATCTACGCTCACTGTGGGCGGTGCACACTCCGGAGGGGCTCCTTCAGCCGAAGTGTGATATAAGCCTACATGGCCTGCTGCGGGCGGGAAGCCCCGATCCATATAATAATAAAGCCTATAAGACCTACTATAGGCGGGCAGTCCCGTTCCATATAATAATAATAATAATAATAATAATAATAATAATAATAATAATAATAATAATAATATATAGAAAGCCGATATGGCCTTCTGCAGGCGGGCAACTTCGATCCCATAAATATCCTCACAATTGATAAACATGACTGTGTATGAAATGCACATTTTAAAATAATTAAATTCAACAGCAACATAACCTTATGGGTCCCAAAAATATCGGCACGTAGCCTAAACGTGATCTTTAATACGAGTCTCAGCTCAATTTCTCTAACACGTGGAGAATATTCGGATAATAACATGATTCTTTAATTTTACAACCCCACAGAATTTATTTAAGTCACAATTTCTATGGTGCACGCCCACACGCTCGTCACCTAGCATGTGCGTCACCTCCAACAATTGATATAACACAAAATTCAGGGATTCATACCCTAAGAACCAAGTTTAGAAATGACACTTACCTCAAAACCGCGTAATTCTTTATTTCGCTATGCCTTTGCCTCATGAATTGGCCTCCGAAAGCCTCATATCTAGTCACAATTAATTTGATTCAATCAATACAAATCATAGAAATTTATTCCATATGAAAATACTAATTTTCCAACAAAACCCGAAATTTAACTCAAATATTGCCCGTGGGGCTCACATCTCGAAACCCGATAAAAGTTACAAAATATGAACGCCCATTCAACCATGAGTCTAACCATACCAAATTTAACAAATTCCAACATCAACTCGACCTTCAAATATTAAATTCTTATTTTGAAATCCCTAGGCCCAAATCCTCTAATTTCACCTCAAAAATACGTAATCTAGTCGAAATACTCAATGATAATCCAATATTATTGACTAACAATGATCACAAGTGACTTACCTCAAGTTTTTTCGTGAATTCTCTCTGACAAATCGCCCAAAACCGTGTTAAAAATGTCCAAAATGACAAAAATGTCGGAACCCTCTGTTTTTGTACACTGCAGTTCCGCTTTTGCGGTGAAGCAACTTGTAATGACCCGATCGGTCATTTTGAGCCCTAGTATGTCGTTCAGCAGTTTGAGGCCATGAGTAGCTTCACCTCAGGTATTATAGCTTGTACGCGTGATCGGAATTTGAATTTCGGAAGTTCAGAGTTGATTTGGAAAGAAAATTCTCATTTCGGAAGCTTTAAGTTGGAAGAATTGACTAAGCTTGGATTTTGAAGTAAACAACCTCGGAATCGGGATTTGAAGGTTCCAACAGGTCCGTATGATGATTTCGGACTTGGGCGTATGTTCGGATCGGGTTTTGGATGCCCTGGGAGTGTTTCGGCACCTATTATGGAAGTTAGCATTTTGGAAGAATTCCATAAATTTGGGTTGAAGTGCATTTCAATGTTATCGATGTATGTTTGGAATTCTGAGTCTGAGAATAGCTCCGCATGGTGATTCCGTTATTGGGAGCGCGTCCGTAAGTGGATTTGGAGGTCCGTAGGTCACTTTGGAGTTGTTTGGCGAAAGTTAGAAATTTGAAGGTTTTCGAGAAGTTTGACCGGGAGTGAACTTTTTGATATCAGGATCGGATTCCGATTCCAGAAGTTGGAGTAGGTCCGTAATGTCGAATGTCACTTGTGTGCAAAATTTGAAGTCAATCGGGCGCGGTTTGATAAGTTTCGGCATCGAATGTAGAAGTTTGAAATTCAAAAGTTCATTCAGCTTGGAATGGGGTGTGATTCATGAATTCGACATTGTTTGATGTGATTTGAAGGCTCGACTAAGTTCTTAATGTATTTTAGGATGTGTTGGTATAATTGGTTAAGGTCCCGAGGGCCCCGGGTGGATTTCAGGTAGTTAACAGATCGAATTTGGAATTTGAGGAAGGGCTGAAGCAGCTGAGCATCTGGTGTAACCGCACCTACGTGAAGTGGGCCGCAGGTGCGGGAAATTGGCTCGCCGGAGCCGGGGGGGGGGGCTGCTGAGAACCCCAAGAGTGGAAGGATTTATGCACCTGCGAAGGTGCAGGTGCGAGGAGAGAAACGCAGGAGCGGACGCGCAGATGCGCCACATGGAGTGCAGGTGCAAAAATATTGGGCCGAGCTGGAGCCGCACCTGCGATGGGATTTTTGCAGGTGCGGGACCGCAGATGCGGCCAAGCCACCGCAGGTGCGAACATCGGGGCTGGGCAGTGTGTTCTTTAAAAATGAGTGCTTGGCTCATTTTCACCTCATTTTCTCCATGAGAGACCGGTCTTGAAGCGGGTTTGGAGCTCATTCTTCGTCATAAATGCCAAGGTAAGTGATTCCTACTTATTACAAGTGAAATAAATGGTTTGTATAAGGATTTAAACATGGAAATTAGTATAAATTGTGGGGTTTTTGGTAGAAGACCTAGAATTTGGTATTTTGGATTTTTGACCACGAAATTGGGCATAAAATTTAGAATAAATTATATATTTGAGTTCGTGAGGTTATGGGTAAAGTTTATCTTCAAAACATTTTCGGAATCCGGGCACGTGGGCCCGAGGGTGATTTTTATCGACTTTTCGATCGGGGTTAGAAATTGTTATAAATTGGATTATATTCAGTATTTGAGTATATATTAATGGGTTTGCATAATTATTGGCTAGTTTTGGAGCGTTGCGCATCGATTCAAGTTGTTTGAAGGGCTCGGAAGCCGGTTATGGAACTACAGAGCTAGGTAAGTCTCCTTTCTAACCTTGTAAGGAGGAATTAACCCCATAGGTGAACTAAATTATTGTGTGCCTCTATTTGTGGGGGCTACGTACGCACGAGATGACGAGAGTCCGTACGTAGCTACTAGCTGTGGCTACATCCGGGTAGTTTTAGGCTCACATCATGCCTTGTTGATATTGTTATTGATTTATGTTTATTGTTTGCCTTGAGAGGGAGCGAGATTGAGTCTGTTTATTAAATGTTTTGAAATGGAGTTGAAATTGAAGAACTTAAGATTGAAAAGGTTTCATTTGAACTTCGTAATTTCGAAAAGAATTGAGGAATAATATAATAGCTGAAGAAATCTATGTGTAACCGCGTCGCATGTATGTTTCGCGAGCGGGGTAATTTCCTTAAAAATCTACAAGCTGAATTTCCCTTATTTTGAAAGAAGTCAAGAAAGAGATATGATTTTAATGTTAAATTTATATTTGACCACATCACAAGTATGATCCGCGAGCGGGGTGATTCCTTAAATTTATGTTTGACCACGTCGCACGTATGATTCGCGAGCGGGGTATTTCCTACTACTCTCATGGGAGAGGGCCATTCGCCTCGGCAGATTAAATAGATGCATCTATGGTTCGCGTCATTCGACCCTCTGGCAGTGCACAGTTTAAATATTTGTTGGATCGGGCCATACGATCTCGGCATGATTTGTGCATGCTTGTATTGCTTGCCTTGAAATTTATAAATAATGATATTGACTCCTCGGCCTGAGTTAAATTATTAAATAATGGGAGATAAATTTTGAGATTTCTTAATTTTAAAAAAGAACTGCTTACTTACTTCAAAATATTGACCTTGCAACCGTTCATATAATCTATACTTAACTATATCATTGATATCCTATTTAGAGCCCATAGTAAGTGTCGAAGTCAACCCCTCGTCACTACTTCTTCGGGGTTAGGCGGGATACTTACTGGGTACGCTTTGATTTACATACTCATACTACACTTGCTGCACATATTTGTGCAGGTACACATATGTTTAGCGGCTTTGTGGGCGTAGAGGCGCGATTATGGAGGGGACTTAGGTGAGCTGCATTCTATATGATGCTCCGTAGCCAACAGAGTCTCCTTCAGAGTACTTCCATATTTCCTGTCCAATTTGTATTCCGGACAATTGTTGTATTTAATTTACATTCTTAGTAAATGCTCATGCACTTGTGACACCGGGTTTTGGGATGATTATGGGTTGCACTGTATTGAAAATTTTTAAAGATATTATTATGTATTTTGTAAACTCCATCTTCTGCTATTTAATTGAGGGAAACAACTATGTTTTCAAAAATATTAAAATGAGAATTTATTAAGTATTTATTGTTGGTTTGCTTGACAGCGGTGTCCGGCGCCATCACGACCTTTATGGATTTTGGGTCGTGACAACATGGTATCAGAGCACTAGGTTCACTTAGGTCTCACGAGTCATGAGCGAGTCTAGTAGAGTCTTGTGGATCGGTACGGAGACGTCTGTACTTATCATCGAGAGGCTACTGGACAGTTAGGAGAACTTCCCTTCTTGATTCCTCATCGTGCGATTCGATTCCTTTGAGGTTTATGCCTTCATATCCTTTCTATTCAGTCTTATATGACGTGAAGTGCTGTTATAAATTGGGAATCAATGAATTTTAATGGTACTACAGATGTGGTGCAGAATGTTTCTCCCTACGTATTTTATTGGGCTATTGTCATCGCCTTGCAGAAGGCCGTTTTGTCGTTGCAGCTCAGTATCAGTATTACCTAAGGTTTTGAGGTTTGGCATTGATTGTTATGATGACTTGTGTGTTGCTATCGCACCATGTTTGTGTAATGGTAGGATGCATGTCTATGCGTCAAAGCAGTGAATGACTTGGAAGGATGTTTACTCAGTGCCTGAATCAGAGATCCAGTATTTTATTTCCCGCGAAGGAAAGGCAATCGGACTATGAATGTTCAGGTTTGGGTTGACGGAGTAACGAGACTTGGTATTTCGAGAAAGGTGAAATTTTCATCTGTGATGTGGTATCGTCGCCCTGGATTGAATGTGTTAAGTTCGCCGATGTTATGGTCTTCATCAATTTGCATTCGGGGCAGGGTAGTATGAAATAGTGCCGGGGAAGCGGCTATCAGAGATCACAGTGTGCGGTGGTTCAAGACTTAATCAGTGGTACGAGTGTTGAGGGCTCAAGGAAGGTGATCTTCGGAAAGGTTTAAAGTTGGTAGCGATTGATCGGTTCAAGTGCTACAGAGGTAGATCTTGATTTAAGGCAACAACTGGCAGCGAAGGATGAGGAAGGACAAGTGGGAGGTGCCTTGCGGTGGATAAACTCATAGAAGGCCAAGTGTGAGAAACATGAGTCGGGTAGATACTTAAAGAAGTAAGTTTAACCAAAGTGAGAGAGTGGCAGAGTAGCATATGGGTTCTATAATAGGATAGCTGCACGCCTTGAGGAAAGTTTAGAGTGATTTGGGATTCATGGTGGACAGTGACTAGGTCTACGACTTAATTTGGAATATTGGCTGCTATATTGAGAAAGATTAGGTGTGACAGAAAGGAGTTGCTTGATATGAAGAAGGATACAACATGACCTTGGATTGAAACGTATTGTCGCACCTTGTCCATGAGGAGTGAACGGATTTGACAGCCGGTGAATGAGCACGGGCTCAGGATGGGTTACTAATTTCATAGTAATTGTACCCAGTGCAGCGTCGTTGGATGTTGTCATCATGAAGTTTCCATAGGTGGGTCATCTCCTGTGAGCAGGTTAGCGGTTGCGTGGCGTTGATGAAGCTCCTATGGAGAATTTCTACTGACTATCCAGGAAGAGGTAGAATATGTGCATGTGGCTAGTGATACAGAGTATTCATGAAGTGTTTAACAGAAAGGTTTCGGGGAATTTTGCGGGTTGATTGTTCAAGATCAGGTCAACGATGAAGAAAGAATCTTGGTGGGTTCCAGAGTTATGTAATAGGTGACTTTAAGCTAAGTGGGTTCCAGTGCATGGTCATCCATTTGTGAGATTTCTGGTTATCGGCATATTGGTGGGTTATTAAAACTAAAGAAAGAGAACATCAGTGGTAGTTCGAGCAAAGGATTTGAGGAATGTGGGCTATATTTGGCGTTATCGACTCGTGTTCGGGCTTGGGGAAGACTCAGAGCCGATTCTTCGTGTGGAAGTGGTGTATAAGAAAAAAAACAATTTAGCCGGTTGCTTCTTTGAGAGGGTGTTCATGTGCTAATAGGGCATTGGAGTTTGATTATATTCGGGGGCAAGACAGAATGGGTGACTCTTAATAATGGTCCTAATGGATTCAAAGGTTAAAGTGGGGTGCCTAAGGATTTCGAGTCCATAGTATGGTTGAATATCGAGCTTTTGCAGCGAATTATGATAAAGGAGCTTGTAGTGTTCCGTGTTATCTTTGGTATACGGGGTATCATGAGAGGAAGGGGAGCATGTAATTTTGGATTTATAGAAAAATTATCAGAATGGGTATATCAGTTGAAGTTGCGATTATGCGCACAAGGAGGGTATGAAATGGTTCGTGGGTTTTGAGACAATGTGGTCTTGTGAAATAGGATCACTCAGGACGAGTGCGGATTGAGTTCGCCATGTTTTGAATGGAGCTATTATTATTTCCTAAGGCAAGTCCAGGGTAAATTAGAAAGAGTCGGGTCGGTTAGCAATGGTTGAATCGGCATAATGTTGGCAATGATTAGCTTCTTCAGTGTGTTGGGTTATTCATGTGATTTGTGATGGTACGTGTGAGGTTTGACGATCGCCATAACTGATCTTATTTGGAGGCTTTCAAGTATTATGGCATGTTATGTGCAGATGGATCCCGGAAGGGTTATGGTGGTTTATACCACTACTTGAGGTTGGTATTTTCTGCAGATATGAGGATTCAGTGGCGTGTTGTGATGGTTCTCTAGGAACGAGTTAAGTAAAAGTTTTCTATGTGGTGAAGTATTTACCCTATTAGTAGTTCGGAAGTTAAGATGAAATTCTTGTACTCTTGCGCATTGGCATGACTAAGTGCAGTGATCGTGTAATGACCCACCCGGTCGTTTCGAGAGATATAGCCCCGTTTTTCCTATTTCTGCTTCTTTTTGTGTCCTTCAGCTATATTGTGTTATACCGGGTTAGTTGGTTTAGGTCCGGAGTGGTTTCGGAGTGAATCGAGACACTTAGCCTCTAAAGTAGAAGCTTAAGTCAATTGGAAAAGTCAACCGGACGTTGACTTATGTGTAAACAACCACGGATTTGAATTTTTGATGGTTCTGTTAGCTCCATTAGGTGATTTTGGACTTGGGAGCGCATTCGGAATGAGATTTGGAGGCCCGTGGTAGAATTAGGCATGAATTGGCAAAAGTTAGAATTTTGGTGATTTTGGTCGGTAGTGGAAATTTTGATATCGGGGTCGGAATGGAATTTCGAAAGTTGAAATAGGTTCGTGGTGTTATTTTTGACTTGTGTGTAAAATTTGAGGTCATTCGGACGTGGTTTAGCGGGTTTCGGCATCGTTGGTGGAATTTGGAAGTTTAGAAGTCCTTAGGCTTGAATCCAAGTATAATTTGGTGTTTTGATGTTGTTTTGAGTGATTTGATGATTTGTCTAAGTTCGTTTGATGTTGTGGGATATGTTGGTATGTTTGGTTGAGGTCCCGAGGGCCTCGGGGTGATTATGGGTGTTACACAGAACAAGTTTGGAAATTGGAGGAATTGTTGAAGTTAAACTCAGCTGTCATAATCGCACCTGCGGATGTCTTATCACAGGTGCAAGCCCGCAGAAGCTAGCGGCTGATCGCAGATGCGGGATTTGAGGAGCCGGGCAGAAAGCGCTGGTGTGAGAAGGCTGTCACATCTGCGAGCCTGCAGGTGCGAGACCCGGGGCACAAATGAAAATATGAGGAATTTGACTGGCGTCATAGAAGCGAAGGGACATGCGCAGGTGTGAGATATTGGCCGCAGATGCGGAACCTGAGATCTTAAGTGAGTTCCGCACTTGCGACGGAAAAAGGGGCCGCAGGTGCGGTTTCACTAGCCAGAATGTACAAATTGAGGACTTCGTGATTTTTGCTCATTTCCACCATTTTCAATTCGGACTTTGGAGCTTTTGGGGTGATGTTTGAAGGGGATTCAAGGATATTCACTGAGGTAAGTTGCTTGAGCTCTATTATCATTAGCCATGGTGTTTTCCCGTTGATTTCCAACCTAATTAGTAGGATTTTTGAAGAGAAATAAGGGGTTAGGGCTTGGGATTTTGGAGAGTGTAATGTGAGGATTTGAGGGACCAAATGATGTCGGATTTTGATGAATTTCTTATGGTTAGACTCGTGAGTGAATTGGGTTTCGGGTTTTGCGACTTTTGTTGGATTTCGAGACGTGGGCCTGGGAGTCGGATTTGAGTCGATTTCGGGTTTAGAGTCTAATTTAGTAGTTTTCTTGAGGAATTGATTCCTTTAGCATATATTAATGGTATTGTACTGCTTGTGGCTAGATTCGGGACGCTCGGAGGCCGATTCGAGAGGCAAGGGCATTGCAGAGTAGAGATTTTCTCGGATTGAAGTAAGTAACAGTTATAAATCTGATCCTAAGGGTATGAAACCCCGCACTTTGTATCATATGATTATTTTGGAGGTGACGTACATGATTGGTGACGGGTGTGTGGGCGTGCACCGAGGAGATCGTGACTTGGTCTATCCCGTGGAAATTGTAAAGTTGAATAACTTGTTGTTAGCTATGTGCTCTCTATATGTTGTGGAAATTTGACTATAAGTCATGTTAGAAACCATGTTTAGGCTATATATTGGTACTGTTAGGACCCACAGAGATCGTGTGCATGTTGAACTATCTACTTAATTGTTGTTTTGTACTCAGTCACAGTTTACTTGATTATGTTATCCCAGTCTCTATTGTTTATTATTGATGCATCATATTATTGTGGTTGGGCTGATTTCATGATTTCTGAGATCCCGAGAGACTGGAGAGATTTATGACTGAGTGAGGCCGAGGGCCTGATTGTGAGATATTATTATAGCACATTAATTGTCCGTGCGGATCCAGATATTATACTATAGCACGTGAGTTGTCCGTGCGGATCCAGATATTTATACTATGGCACATGAGTTATCGGTGAGGATCCAGAAATTTATACTCTGGCACGTGAGTTGTCCGTACAGCACGTGAGTTGTCCGTGCAAATTATAGCGCTTGGGCTGTAGGAGCCCCTCATGAGTCTGAACACCCCCAGTGAGCACAGGTACCCATTGAGTGTGAGTGTTGAGGGCTGAGAGCCGAGCGATTAAGTTGTTATGACGAGTGGAGTGATTGTTTCCCTGAGAGGCTATACTTACTTTTCATTTTTTGTTGCACTTAGTTACTATTTGTCATTACTGTGAAATTTTCTGAAAGATTTTATATCCGGATTACATGAACTTGAACTGAATAAATTGATTTGACTTAAACTGTTGTATTTGAAAGCATGTCTATTCTTGCTGGAATTACTGAAAGTGAACTATAACTGTGTAGCTCGTCACTATCTTCAGTTCCTTATTTATTATTGTTACTTGTTGAGTTGGTTGTACTCATACTACACCATGTACTTCGTGTGTAGATCCATGTGTTCCCGGACATAGCGGGTGTTGATTCTTTCGTGCAGTTGATTTCTCCGGAGATTTTGAGGTAGCTGCCGTATTTCACAGACCTTGCCTCTCCTTTCTGATCTCTTTGTTTACTGTATTTGGTCTTAGACTATTATAGACCGTATTTTCCCGACTTGTATTCATAATAGATGCTCATGTACTCAGTGACACCGGGTTTTGCAAGTGTTTATATATGTAATTGTGAGTTCTTCTTTCGCTAAATTTAGATATTATGTTTTCAAACTTAAAAGATATGAGGTTTATTGGGACTTTCGGCTTGTCTAGTATTGAGATATGCGCCATCACGACGGGTGTGATTTTGAGTCGTGACAAGTAGGTATTAGAGCTCTAGCTAACATAGGTCTCACGAGTCATGAGAAGGTTTGGTAGAGTCTTGTGGATCAGTATAGAGACGTTTGTACTTATCTTCGAGAGGCTGCCGAACCCTTAGGAAAATTTTACTTTCTTATATTCTATCGTGCGAAATTTATTCAACTTGAAACATAAATCTTTGAATTCCTTCCACACATTTCGTATGCACATATGAGCACTCAGTGTCAGCTGTGCATCTCCGACTTGTGATTCTATGAACAAGGTTCAAGATGTGTATTCAATGTTTTGGTGATGGGCCAGTCTGGAGGACTTGAGGCCAGGTTTAAACCACAGCTTAGGCTCGGTAGCTTCAATTGTAACCTGTACATTTGGACTCATATGTCCGGTAATGTCCCTACGAGTGGAATTTGTGGCTCGATGAGCGGTGGAATGGCTTTGTGATGAGTATGATGTAACTGCGGGATGTGTTAAGACGATTTGAATGTGACGAGAAGTGTTTCCTTGAAATGTAAAGGAAGGCCATTGGGTGCTTTATTTTTGTTTTGATGTGACGTACAATCTCGAGTGTGAATGTATTGAAGGATATTTCACGTTGTTAAATTGTGGGACAAATTAAATTCTCATGTCTTGTCAATGAGTTTGGACTTAAGAGGAGTAAGTGATTGTGTAGTAATTGTGGTTGCGAATGGGCATTTCTAATGTTGATGGCTTGAGAAAGATGATCTTCTAAGAGGCTTAGAGTCGGTAACATTTTATTGGTTCAGGTGCGACATAGATGCATTTTAATTTGATGCAACAGTTGAGCAGCAAAGTATGAGGGAAGACATGACGGGAAGTGTTTCGCGGTGGTTAAAGTACTAGCAGGTCAAGTAGGAGAAGTAGAGGTTGAGAAGTTGCTTAAAGGAGATGATTTAACCGAAGTAAGAGTGGCAGAGTAGCATTTGGATTCTGTGGTAGGGTAGTCGCGTGCCTTGAGAAAGTGTAGAACGGTTTGAATCGTGATAGAATGTGATTTAGCCTACAGACTTTATTTGGAGTGATGGTTACTGTACGGAGAAAGATTGAATATGGCAGAAAGGAGTTTGCTTGAATTGAAGAGGGATGTGAAGATATGATTATCGTTTCAGGCGCAATATGACTTGAGTTCGAAAGATATTGTTGAACTTTCAGTTGATGTCGGTTAGGTAGTTGTTGCAGAAGCCCCGGTCGTTTTGAGGGTTATAGCCCCGTTTTCCCCATTTTTGCTTCTTTTTGTGTCCTTCAGCTATATTGTGTTATACCTGGTTAGTTGGTTCGGGTCCAGAGTGATTTCGGAGTGAATCGAGACACTTAGTCTCTAAAGTAGAAGCTTAAGTTGGAAAAGTCAACCGGACATTGACTTATGTCTAAATGACCTCGGATTTGAATTTTTGATGGTTCCATTATCTACATTAGGTGATTTTGGACCTGGGAGCGCGTTCGGAATGAGATTTGGAGGCCTGTGGTAGAATTAGGCAAGAATTGGCGAAAGTCAGAATTTTTGTGATTTTGGTCAGTAGTGCAAATTTTGATATCAGGGTAGGAATGGAATTCCGAAAGTTGGAAGAGGTTTGTGGTGTTATTTTTCACTTGTGTGTAAACTTTGAGGTCATTCGGACGTGGTTTAGCGAGTTTCGGCATCGTTGGTGGAATTCGGAAGTTTAGAAGTCCTTAGGCTTGAATCCGAGTGTAATTTGGTGTTTTGATGTTGTTTTGAGTGATTTGATGATATGTCTAAGTTCGTATGATGATGTGGTATATGTTGGTATGTTTGGTTGAGGTTCCAAGGGCCTCGAGGTGATTCCGGGTGATTAACGGAACAAGTTTCGAAATTGGAGGAATTGCTGAAGTTGAACTCAGCTATCATAATCGCACCTGCGGATGTCTCATTGCAGGTGCGAACCCGCAGAAACAAGCGGGTGATCGCAGATGCGGGATTTGAGGAGCAGGGCAGAAGGCGCTGGTGCGAGAAGGCTATCGCATCTGCGAGCCCACAGGTGCTAAACCCGGGGCGCAGATGCGGAGATGAGGAATTTGGCTGGCGTCACAGAAGCAGAGGGAGATGCGCAGGTGCAGAAGTGCAGGTGTGAGATGTTGGCCGCAGATGCGGAACCTGGGATCTTAAGTGAGTTCCGCACCTGCGATGGAAATTCCGCAAGTGCGGCATCGCAGAAGCGGAAAAAGGGGCCGTATGTGCTGTTTCACTAGGCAGAATGTACAAATTAATGACTTCGTGATTTTTGCTCATTTCCATCATTTTCAATTCGGACTTTAGAGCTTTTGGGGTGATTTTTGAAGGGGATTCAAGGATATTCACTGAGGTAAGTTGCTTGAGCTCTATTAGCCATGGTGTTTTCCTGTTGATTTCCCACCTAATTAGTAGGATTTTTGAAGAGAAATAAGGGGTTAGGGCTTGGGATTTTGGAGAGTGTAATTTGAGGATTTGAGGGACCAAATTATGTCGGATTTTGATGAACTTTGTATGGTTAGACTCGTGAGTGAATGGGCTTTCGGGTTTTGTGACTTTTGTCGTATTTCAAGACATGGGCCCGAGGGTCGGATTTTATTTATTTCGGGTTTTGAGTCTAATTTAGTAGTTTTCTTGTGGAATTGATTCCTTTAGCATATATTAATGGTATTGTACTGCTTGTGGCTAGATGCAGGATGCTCGGAGGCCGATTCGAGAGGCAAGGGCTTTGCGGAGTAGAGATTTTCTCGGATTGAAGTAAGTAACAGTTATAAATCTGATCCTGAGGGTATGAAACCCCAGATTTTGTATCATGTGATTATTTTGGAGATGATACACATGCTTGGTGACGGGCGTGTGGGCGTGCACCGAGGGGATCGTGACTTGGTCCGTCCCGTGGAAACTGTAAAATTGAATACTTTGTTGTTAGCTATGTGCTCTCTATGTGTTGTGGAAATTTGACTATAAATCATGTTAGAAACCATATTTAAGCTATATGTTGGTACTGTTAGGACCCACAGAGGTCGTGTACATGTTGAACTATCTGCTTAATTTTTGTTTTGTATTCAGTCACAGTTTACTTGATTATGTTATCCCAGTCTCTATTGTTCTTTATTGATGCATCATATCATTGTGGTTGGGCTGATTTCATGATTTCTGAGAGCCCGAGAGACTGGAGAGATTTATGACTGAGTGAGGCTGAGGGCCTGATTGTGAGATATTATTATAGCACGTGAGTTGTCCGTGCAGCACGTGAGTTGTCCGTGCAGATTATAGAACTTGGGCTGTAGGAGCCCCTCATGAGTCTGAACACCCCTAGTGAGCGCGGGTACCCATTGAGTGTGAGTGCTGAGAGCCGAGCGGTTGAGTTGTTATGACGAGTGGAGTGAATGTTGCCCTGAGAGGCAGTACTTACTTTTCATTTGTTGTTGCACTTAGTTGCTATTTGTCCGAATTACATGAACTTGAACTGTATAAATTGATTTGACTTAAACTACTGTATTTGAAAGCATGTCTATTCTTGCTGGAATTACTGAAAGTGAACTATAACTGTGTAGCTCATCACTATCTTCAGTTCCTTATTTATTATTGTTACTTGCTGAGTTGGTTGTACTCATACTACACCCTGCACTTCGTGTCCAGATCTTGGTGTTCCCAGACATAACGGGTGTTGATTCTTGCGCGCAGTTGATTTCTCGGGAGATTTTGAGGTAGCTGCCGTGTTTCGCAGAGCTTGCCTCTCCTTCCCTATCTCCTTGTTTACTGTATTTTGTCTTAGACTATTATAGACCGTATTTTTCCGACTTGTATTCATAATAGATGCTCATATACTCAGTGACACCGAGTTTTGGGAGTGTTTATATATGTAATTGTGAGTTTTTCTTCCGCTAAATTTAGATATTATGTTTTCAAACTTAAAAGATATGGAGTTTATTGGGATTGTCGGCTTGCCTAGTATTGAGATAGGTGCCATCACGAAGGGTGTGATTTTGGGTCATGACAGATCGGCATGGGATTCGGAAGTTGAGGATCAAGGTTGCAGTTTGGTGTCGACAAAAATGTCAAGAGCTCGGATGAGCGGGAAAGGATTCAGATGGTTAGAGTAAGCTGGTATTGTCTTTGGCATCATCTGAGATCGGTGTCTTGTATAAATGGCTTTGCATATTGATTGCGGATTCTCAATTTGATTCACAGTGTTAGTGTGGCTGGCGGTATGGGCGTGCAGACTTGTTACCCGGTGCGAAAAGTCATGGGAGTGTGTCCCACGGGAAGATTGTATAAGAGTGACATGTAGTCACTTGATTGATTAAAGATTTAAATAAAGTATGAAGAGGGTTGTAATATCGCTAATTTGAAAATTTATGTCTGTTGAGCGCTCGGTTCATTTGGTTGTGGACTGTGGGAGTTTGTTCCGGTTATGATGGTTGTTCTCGTGTGTTATGGGAAATAGGGTTATTATGGATCCTTGAAAGTTTATTAGCTTAGTACGGTGTGATCAGAATCAGCTTGAGGTCTGTGGATGGATTTAAATGTGAATATGGGTTCTATGTCAGGCCGGATGTGTTCATTTCAGCATAGCGCTCCTTATGGAGGAGTATTCGGACGTCGGATGTTATTTCGTTATCGGCTATTTCATATAATACTATATTGTGCCGTGTGAGTTGTGAAACGGCTTGTTAAATTTCCTCTGTGTTGAGGTTCCGCGTAGAGATGATTTATGTGAGCGGGATGGCTATCGAGATTCAGATCATATATCGCACCTTAGTTGTGCTTGAGTTTTATAGCGTATGGCACTATCTGTCTCCCCAGAGATGGTATTAAGCACTTAGCGTGCTTGTGGCCGATATTCGGGTATTTTGTAATAATTAGCATTCTAGCTCGGTAAGTATCTCCTTATATAGATTTTATGTTTGGATCGGGTTGCGCGCCGCAACAGTGTGATGTTGAGTACAGTCCCCTATATTCTATTTTGAGTGTTTTGTATCCCATTTTCTGAGGAAGGTTCGTAACACCTTTTCGGTTGTCTAGTTAGATACATGGGTTGAGTAACTCTTTCTAGAGTTCGTTTTTCCTTGTATATCACATTCAAGTTGGTAATTTGTCGGCACATTGTGGCATCATATGAGATTTTTGGCAGAGTCTGAGGTGGCTTATTGCCTGGGCAGCTTATGCTGGGAAAGACAGGATTATTGAACCTGGGTTCAGTGTGATTAGATCGGTATGAGGCATAGTTAAAGAGTAAATATCGGCGTTCAATCCAGAATGAGGTAATGGTTCTTGTCAAGGGGAGAAACTCAATGAATGGTTGACTTGGCAGTTGGTTATGAATTTCTACACGTCTTTTCCGTCGTGGAGGTATTGCCATAGATGAAACAAGACTTATATATGTCATGAGGTGTATTGTGAGCATCGGATTCGTGAGATTTCGGCTATTGTTATCAGAGGATGTTATGGTCATGTGAATTACGCGGTGCATGGTGTGAATTCAGCAAAGATAAGCAGTCATGTTCCGGTACATCGTATAGATATTGATACGGTGTTTGTATGATGGAAGCAGGCCTGGCAGAGAATTTCGTATGTTGGAATTGAGCTCTAAGGCCTATTTGGCTAAGTAAAAGGGAAAATCTTTAGATTAGCTCGAGCTAATGTGCCCAACTGAGTTGTGATAGCACGGGTAGGCGCATGAAGTGTTAAGCAGTGATTTCAGACAACTCCAGAGCAGTTCTTAGCAGGTTCGAGGACGAACGTATGTTTAAGTGAGAGAGAATGTAATGACCCGACCGGTCGTTTTGACCCCTAGCATGTCGTTCAGCAGTTTGAGGCCATGAGTAGCT
Source organism: Nicotiana tabacum (assembly GCF_000715075.1). Taxonomy (NCBI): domain Eukaryota; kingdom Viridiplantae; phylum Streptophyta; class Magnoliopsida; order Solanales; family Solanaceae; genus Nicotiana; species Nicotiana tabacum. The sequence continues at coordinate 5,903,889 of NC_134101.1, read as the reverse complement.
TCACCTCAGGTATTATGACTTGTACGCGTGGTCGGAATTTGAATTTCGGAAGTTCAGAGTTGATTTGGAAAACAATTCTCATTTCGGAAGATTTAAGTTGGAAGAATTGACTAAGGTTGAATTTTAGAGTAAACGACCTCGGAATCAGGATTTGAAGGTTCCAACAGGTTCGTATGATGATTTCGAACTTGGGCGTATGTTCGGATTGGGTTTTGGATGCCCCGAGAGCATTTAGGCACCTATTGTGGAAGTTAGCATTTTGGAAGAATTCCATAAATTTAGGTTGAAGAGCATTTAAATGTTATTGATGTCCGTTTGGAATTCTGAGTCTGAGAATAGCTCTATATGGTGATTCCGGTATTGGGAGCGCGTCCAGAAGTGGATTTGGAGGTCCGTAGGTCATTTTGGAGTCGTTTGGCGAAAGTTAGAAATTTGAAGGTTTTTGAGAAGTTTGACCGGGAGCGGACTTTTTGATATCGGGATCGGATTCCAATTCTGAAAGTTGGAGTAGGTCCGTAATGTCGAATGTGACTTATGTGCAAAATTTGAGGTCAATCGAACGCAGTTTGATAGGTTTCGGCATCGAATGTAGAAGTTTGCAATTTTAAAGTTCATTAAGCTTGGAATGGTGTGAGATTCATGAATTCGATATTGTTTGATGTGATTTGAAGGCTCGACTAAGTTCGTAATATGTTTTGGGACGTGTTGGTATAATCGGTTAAGGCCCCGAGGGCTCCGGGTGGTTAACGGATCGAATTTGGAATTTGAGGAAGGGCTAAAGCAGCTGACCATCTGGTGTAATCGCACCTCGCGAAGAGGGCCGCAGGTGCGATCCTGCAGGTGCAAGAAAATGGCTCGCAGAAGTGGATGGGGGCAGGCTGCTGAGAACACCAAGAGCGGAAGGATTTGCGCACCTGTGAAGGCGCAGGTGCGAGGAGAGCAACGCAGGAGCGAACGTGCAGAAGCGCCGCATGGAGCGCAGGTGCAAAAATGTTGGACCGAGCTGGAGCCGCACCTGCGATGGGATTTCCGCAGGAGCGGGACCGTAGATGCGGCCAGGGCACCGCAGGTGCGAACGTCGGGGCTGGGCAGTGTGTTCTTTAAAAACGAGGGCTTGGCTCATTTTCACCTCATTTTCTCCATGGGAGCCAGTCTTGGAGCGAGTTTAGAGATCATTCTTCGTCATCAATGCCAAGGTAAATGATTCCCACTTATTATAAGTTAAATACGTGGTTTGTATAAGGATTTAAACATGGAAATTAGTATAAATTGTGGGGGTTTTGATAGAAGACCTAGAATTTGATATTTTTAGATTTTTGACCACGAAATTGGGCATAGAATTGAGAATAAACTCTATACTTGAGTTCGTGAGGTTATGGGTAATGTTTATCTTCAAAATAAAATCGGAATCCGGGCATGTGGGCCCCAAGGTGATTTTTATCAACTTTTCGATCGGGGTTAGAAATTGTTATAAATTGGATTATATTGAGTATTTGAGTATATATTAATGGGTTTACATAATTATTGGCTAGTTTTGGAGCATTGCGCATCGATTCTAGTTGTTTGAAAGGCTCGGAAGCCGGTTATGGAACTACGGAGCGAGGTAAGTCTCCTTTCTAACCTTGTAAGGGAGAATTAACCCCATAGGTGAACTAAATTATTGTGTGCCTCTATTTGTGGGGGCTACGTACGCACGAGGTGACGAGAGTTCGTACGTAGCTACTAGCTATGCCTACGTCCGGGTAGTTTTAGGCTCACATCATGCCTTGTTCATATTGTTATTGATTTATGTTTATTGTTTGCCTTGAGAGGGAGCGAGATTGAGTGTGCTTATTAAATGTTTTGAAATGGAGTTGAAATTGAAGAACTTAAGATTTAAAAGGTTTCATTTGAACTTCGTAATTTCGAAAAGAATTGAGGAATAATATAATAGCTGAAGAAATCTATGTGTAACCACATCGCATGTATATTTCGCGAGCGGGGTAATTTCCTTAAAAAGCTACAAGCTGAATTTCCCTTATTTTGAAAGGAATGAAGAAAGAGATATGATTTTAATGTTAAATTTATATTTGACCGCGCCGCAAGTATGATCCGCAAGCGATAGTGATTCCTTAAATTTATGTTTGACCACGTCGCACGTATGATTCGCAAGCGTGGTATTTCCTACTACTCTCATGGGAGCAGGCCGTTCGCCTCGGCATATTAAATAAATGCTTCTACGGTTCGTGCCATTCGACCCTCTGGCAGTGCACAGTTTAAATATTTGTTGGATCAGGTTGTACGACCTTGGCATGATTTGCGCATGCTTGTATTGCTTGCCTTGAAATTTATAAATAATGATATTGACTCCTCGGCCTGAGTTAAATTGCTAAATAATGGGAGATAAATTTGGAGATTTCTTAATTTTAAAAAAGAACTGCTTACTTACTTCACAATATTGAGCTTGCAAACATTCATATAATCCATACTTAACTATATCATTGATATCCTATTTATAGCCCATAGTAAGTGTCGAAGTCGACCCCTCGTCACTACTTCTTCGGGGTTAGGTGGGATACTTACTGGATACGCGTTGATTTAAAAACTCATACTACACTTGCAGCACATTTTTGTGCAGGTACACATATGTTTAGCGGCCTTGTGGGCGCAGAGGCGCGATTATAGCGGGGACTTAGGTGAGCTGCATTCTATACGACGCTCCGCAGCCAACAGAGTCTCCTTCAGAGTACTTACATTTTTCCTGTCCAATTTGTATTCCAGACAGCTGTTGTATTTATTATAAATTCTTAGTAAATGCTCATGCACTTGTGACATCGGATTTTGGGATGATTATGGATTGCACTGTAGTGGAAATTTTTAAAGATGTTATTATGTATTTTTTAAACTCCATCTTCTGCTATTTAATTGAGGGGAACAACTATATTTTCAAAAATATTAAAATGAGAATTTATTAGGTATTTATTGTTGGCTTGCCTAACAGCGGTGTCCGGCGCCATCACGACCTTAATGGATTTTGGGTCGTGACACAACCGCTTCTGCGACTGCCTTCGCTTCTACGGACAAGAAGTCTAGTTCTGCGGTGCCAGTCCCGCTTAGCCCAGGCCGCATCTGCGACCATTTTGTCACTTCTGCAGGCTCGCACCGCCGAGCCAATTTCCACAGGTGCGATTACATCAGTAGGTAGCAGCAAGTTTCAATTGTTCTAAGCCGAAATTTGATCCGTTAACCATTCGAAACTCACCCGAGGCCCCCGGGACCTCAACCAAATATACCAACAAGTCTTAAAATATCATAAAAACTTAGTCAAAGTCCCAAATCACATCAAACAATTCTAAAATCACGAATCATACCCCAATTCAAGCTTAATGAAACTAAGAACTTCCAACTTCTACATTCGATGTCGAAACCTATCAAAGCAAGTCCGATTAGCCTCAAGTTTTGCACACAAGTCATAAATGGCACAACGGACCTGTGAAAATTTTCAGAACTGGATTCCGACCCCGATATCAAAAAGTCAACTCCCGGGGTCAGATTTCCAAACATAAATTTCTAATTTCGCCATTACAAGCATAGTTTAGCTACGGGCTTTCAAATAATTTTTTGGACATGCTCCGAAGTCTAAAATTACCATACAAAGATATTGGAATCATCAAAACTTTATTCCGGAGTCATTTACACATAGATCGATATCCAGCCAAACTTTTCAACTTAAGTTTTAAACTTTGGAACTAAGTGTTCCAATTTATTCCAAGATCTCACCGGACCCGAACCAATTACCCCGACAAGTCATATAACAACTATAAAGCACAAATTGAGCAGTAAATGGGGAAACGAGGTTGTAATACTCAAAATGACCGGCCTGGTCGTTACATTTTGGTTTTAAAATTCTAGAAAATTCAAAAATTGCTTTGTATCTTAAGACAATTTTGGTAAAAGAACATTAAACCATAAATGACATTAATTGCTAGGTGACTTTAATGAAAGAACCCTAAACTTAAAGTGACATTAAAGTGGCTTTTTACACTATAAAAATCATTGCACATCCGTAAATATTTAGAATATATATTCTTCAAATTGTATTCTCCTTATTCCTTCTAATTTGGGTCTTTTTTACGCTATAAACATCCTTAAATCTTAAGAATATATATTCTTCAATTGAATAACCCGCAACGTTGGCAAAATATAGTAAGAAAACATTCAATGGTAATTATGGTAAAAGAATATAAAATTAAAGTGACATTAATTGCCGGTCAGTTTTGGTAAAAAAATCCCAAGGCAAAAGTGACTTTAATTGCGTGTCGAAAACCGATCGAGCTTCTTTTAAACTATAATTCGGCCATTTTGCGTTTTTTCTAAATTATTTATATTTACAATTACAATTATATACAATATAAAGTATACTTATTAAGGGTAAAAAAGACGAACGACATTTCGCTAAGGGCTTTAGTGCTTTTAATATAACTAGTCTTAGGGTACGCACGTTGCGCGTGTATCCTATTTCAATGAGTATAAAGTTTTTAAAAATCGTATAAATATCATATTAAAATAGAAAATAAAATTATCACGGCTCCAAACCTAACCCGCCGTGATGGCGCCTGTCGTGGTATTAGGCAAGCCGACCTTTCCAAAACACTTTTAAAATTTAACAGAAATGAAATAAGATATTTAAAATAACCAGAGTTTTTCATAAAACGGGGTAAAACCCAATTAAAACATAAGTGCGAAAAAATAGCCCGACATCGGGGTGTCACTAAGTTACGAGCATCTAACAACCAATCTAAAAACAGAGTCTACTACAGTCAGTGCGAAATGCCAATACAAGAGAGTAAAGATAATAAGAGAGGAGAAACAAGGATTGCGAACGCCGGCAACTACCTCGTAAGTCTCTGATAATCAGCCCGCGCACGAACTCAGCGACAACAAGAACCGTACACACCTGGATCTGCACAGTGCAGGGTGTAGCATGAGTACAACCAACTCAACAAGTAATAGAATTAAATAAGGAATTGAAAAGCATTAACGAGCTATAAAAATACAGTTCATTTCAAACGTTTTCAGTAGAGAGTGAACATGCTTTTAATTGCGGTAGTGTAAGTCAAATCAGTTCGAGCTCAAGTAAAATAGATATGAATCTTTGAGAAATTTCACCTCAACAACAGATAACAACTAAGTACAACAATAAATAAAATCAAGTACATCCTCTCAAGGTAGCAGCCACTCAACTTATCTCAATAGCTCATACTCTCGGCTCTCAGCCCCCAATACACACTCTCAATAGGTACATGCGCTCACTGGGGGTGTGCAGACTCCGGAGGGGCTCGTTCAGCCCAAGCGCTATATTGCTGCGGCGCACAGCCCGATCCAATATTGTTGCGGTGTGCAACCCGATCCAATATTATTGCGGCGTGCAACCCGATCCAAATATATATAGGCTTGTTGTGGCATACAACCCGATCCATATACCTCACATCTCGCAGCTCGGCACTCAGGCCCTGTCTTAGCCACTAACCTCTCCAGCCCCTAGGGCTCACAGAATATCATAATAAATAGCCCAAACAGAGAATACAACAAGTATCAACAAGAAATGAGAGGAAACAAAGATATAACACACAATAAGATTGTGGCTGAGTACAAGACAACAATTAGCAGTTAATTCAACAAGTATACGACCGCTGCGAGTCCCAATAGTGATATCATATGGCCTAAGCATGGTTTCTAACATAAAAGGCAGTCAATTGCTCAAAGACAAGGAAAACAGGTAATAACAATGGCTATTCGACTTTACAGTCTCACGGGACGGACCAAGTCACAATCCCTAACGGTGCACACTCGCAAGCCCGACACCTAGCATGTGCGTCACCTCCAAGTATTCACATTATACAAATTCTCGGGGTTTCATACCCTCCAACCAGATTTAAGACTGTTACTTACCTCAAGCCGAGCAAATCTCTACTTCAAAATGCCTTTGCCTCTCAAATCGGTCTCCAAACGTCCCGAATCTAGCCACAAGTAGAACAATACAATCAATAAAGGCTAAAGGGATCAATTCCACAAGAAAAGTACTAAATTATAGCCAAAAATCCGAAATTGGCCCGAACCCGGCTCCCGGACCCACGTCTCGAAATCCGACAAAAGTCACAAAACCCGAAATCCCATTCACTCACGAGTCTAACCATAGCAAATTTACTCAAATATGATAACAAAATCCCATTCAAAACCTCAAAATTCCAACTCAAGAGTTCTCCCTCTTTTTCCCCAATTTCTCACCCCAAATCACAAATTAGATGATAAAATTAAAGATGAAATCATGGGATTTAACCAAAATCAAGTAAGAATCACTTACCCCAATCAACTCCACGAAAATCCCTTCAAGAATCGCCCAATTCCTTGCTCCCAACTCAAGTTTTTGATAAAATAACAAAACCCCCGTTTTTGGAAACTTTAATACTGCCCAGACATTTCCTTAATCGCGATCGCAGAAATAGCCTCGCGATCGCGAAGAACAACTTCGATGCCCCAGAATATTTACCCTACGCGATCGCGGAATCACCCACGCAATCGTGGATCACTGCCTCTCATACCTATGCGATCGCATCCTGCCTCACGCGATCGCGTAGAGCATTGGCCACACCTCCCTTCCTGCTCAAATCCTTCTACGTGAACGCGACCTTAGCCACGTGTTCACAAAGCACAACTTCGCACACATACGCGATCGCATTCCTAACTCTGCGATTGCATAAAACAAACTCACCTAAGCCCCAAATAAGCTTACGCGATCGCGAATGAATCCCTGCAATCGTGTACAAGGAAACCAGAACCTGTTGCAACTAGACTTCACCTATCAAGCCAAGTCCAAAAATGATCCGTTAACCACCCGAAAATCACCCGAGGCCCCCGTGACCTCAACCAAACATACCAACACATCCCAAAACATCATATGAACTTAGTCGATCCTTTGAATCACTCAAAACAACATCAAAACACCAATTACACCCGGATTCAAGCCAAAAGAACTTCTAAACTTTAAAATTCCACAAACGATGCCGAAACCTACCAAACCACGTCTGATTGACCTCACATTTTTCACACATGTCATATTCAATATTACAGACCTATTCCAACTTCTAGAATCAGAATCCGACCCCATTATCAAAAAGTCAACCCCCCGGTCAAACTTTCCAAAATTCGACTTTCGCTATTTCAAGCCTAAATTCGCTACAAACCTCAAATTCACAGTCCGGACATGCTCCTAAGTCCAAAATCACCCAGCGGAGCTAACGGAACTCCATTCTGGAGTCGTCTTCATACACTTCCGACTATGGTCAAAATCGTAAGACTTAGCTTCCGTTTTAGGGACAAAGTGTCCCGAAACACTCCGAAATCAAAAACAAGACCTCCCGGCAAGTCACATAAGCAGAAACAGATATGGGAAAAACAGTAAATAGGGGATCGGGGTAATTACTCTCAAAACGACCGGCCGGGTCGTTACAAAAATTTGAAGAAAAAGTATAACTTCTTGCAAAAAATGATCTTTGATCATATTTAGCTAATTCAATAAAGGAAACTATTATGCCGCATAGAAGTACTCAATCATCTCAGTCAATATTCAAATAAAAATTTACTCCACTTATATAATTTTATTCGATTTCACAAGTTATAATGTTTTTATTTATAATACTGTAACAACCCGACTTGTCGTTTTAAGAATTAATGCCTCGTTCAGTGACTTAAGGTCCTGAGCAGCTTTGTAATATGTATTATGACCCACAGATGTGGTCGAGTGTGATTTACTGAAGATTTAGAATTAAATTAAAAGAACAATCCTTAATTAGAAGCATAAATAGAAAGAGTTGACCGGAGAGTTGACTTTTGAGGAAACGACTCCGGAATAAAATTTTGATGATGTCAATAGTTCCGTATGGTAATTATGGACTTAGGATCGAGTCCGGAAATTTATTTGGAGGTCTGTATTGGAATTAGGCTTGAAGTGGCAAAAGATGAATTTTTGGGAAGTTTGACCGAGGGGTTGACTTTTTAATATCGGGACCGGAATCCGATTCTGGAATTTGAATAGCTTCGTTATGTCAATTATGACTTGTGTGCAAAATTTGAAGTCATTCCGGATTGATTTGATGTGTTTTGGCACAAAATATAGAATTTGAAAGTTCAAAGTTTATAGATTTTGATTTGAGGTGCGATTTATCGTTTTGATGTTGTTTGATGTGATTTGAGAATTCGACTAAGTTCATATGATATTTTAGGACCTGTTGGTATATTTGGTTGAGGTCCCGGGACCCTCGGGTAAGTTTCCGATGGTTAACGGGTTGGATTTTAGACTTGGAACTCTGCTGGAATTTTTCTGATGCACCATCTGGTTTCCTTCATTGCATTCGCGAGTGGAGCCTCTCGTTCGCGAAGAGGAACTGAGAGGCTGGAAATATTTGTTCTCCGCGTTCGCAAAGATAAGGACGCGTTCGCGAAGGGTGGACAGGTTGTGCATCGCGAACGCGAGAGGTGTTACGCGTTCGCGAAGAAGAGAAGAGGCAACTGGGGACCCCCTACATTTGTTCTACGTGTTCGCGGTGGTGAGGTCGCGTTCGCGATGAGAGGGGTCAGTAAAGGTCCGCGTTCGTGAGTGGTGGATCGCGTTCGCGTAGAAGGATTTTGGGACTTAAGCAATTGTGCTTCGCGAACGCGAGGTAGATGTCGCGTTCACGAAGGAGGAATTTGGGCAGAACGAAAATTGTGCTTCGCGAACGCGAGGCAATGGCCGCGTTCGCGAAGAAGAAAAAAATACATGGGCAGAATTAAAAGTCCCAAAACGGGGGTTTGAGTTCATAACACAAAAATTGATTTTGGAGCTCGGTTCTGGGGCGATTTTGAGGGTTTCTTCATGACTTCGACTGGGGTAAGTTTTCTACATCCAAAAGTGATTATATTTCATGAATCCATGGTTATATTCATCGTTTATTTCGGATTTAAATAGAGAAAATCAAGAATTTTGAAAATCTTCCAAAAATGAAAATTTAAGATTTGGAAGTCGAGTTGTTATTGGAATTCGATAAAATTGGTATGGTTGAACTCGTATCGAAATGAGTGTTCGGATTTCGTGAAAATTATGTCGGGTTCCGAGAGGGGGGCCTCGCGTTGAATTTTGTTGACTTTTTGGAATAAAATTTTAAGTCGACATTTTATTATCCGGAATTATTTTCGATGAATATTAATGAAGTTGTACAATTAATTTGGATAGATTTGAGCTGTCTGGAGGTCAATTCAAGCAAGAAGGAAATTTTTGGAATATCGGCATAACTTCAAAAAGGTAAGTGTCTTGCCTAACCTCGAGTGGGGGAATTATCCCTTCGGCATCGAGTCTTATGCGCCATTTGTGAAATGTGAAAAGGCGTGTATATGAGGTGACGAGTACGTACCCGGGCTTATATGTGCAAAATTTATTGAGTTAAAATCTTAGGCATATTGTGTAGTAAATTGGATAATTATGGGCATATATTTAATCATCTAATTGCCATGCCTCGAATCAGATTTATTGAACTAGTTTTTATATGACAATTCGATGTAATTATTGCTTGTACATTTATGTGAATTCTGTGAGTTCGATGGTCTGATATTTCTTGGAATTTAATTTCATTACGAATTTTCCCTATGCAAATAATTAATTAAGTAAGCTTAAGAAGAAATATTAATATAATTATCTAAATTTGGATTAATGAAGGTGTTGCCATATGCTGATTATTTTCTAACTCTGTTGATTGATTTTGAAATTTTATATACATTGTGTGGAGCCTTGGGCTATTTGTTGGGAAATTAATTGATTTTGTTATATCTTTGGAATTGGTTGTGGCCATTGGGTAAATCGTGATATGAATTGATTTTGTTATGTTACCGTGATAATATTCCGTGTAAATTGTTGTGTTATTTGAGTAATTATTTTGAGGACATAAGGGTGGCATTTCACTGTTGATATTATGTGGGTATAAGGGTGGCATTTCACTGTTGTTATGTGTGTTGGGATGTTGTCTGGGCGGAACGATAAGGGTGGCTATAGGAGAGATAAGGGTGGTTATAGGAGCGATAAGGGTGGCTATTGATATTGTCAGGGCGGAGGGATAAGGGAGGCTATTATAGGAGTGATAAGGGTGGCTATAGGAGAGATAAGGGTGGCTATTGTCAGGGATGATATGTGATGATGTGGAGTGGTTGCATTGGTGATTTTATGTGATGTTGTGATTTTTCTTGTGTTTATTTTTATACCTTGTGCAATTTGTCTTTTTTTGATAAATTGATAATAGTCTGATTTATGTTGAAAATGGGAGCCTGTGGCTATTGCCAGGCGGATTATGAAAAGAAATGTGGGCACGAGGTGCCGTGAGTAAATAATGATGATATTGGCACGTGAATTGTCTGTGCAGATATGATATGATGGTTTTATTATAGGCACGTGAACAGTCCATGCAGATATGATATGAAAAATGGGTACGAGGTGTCGGAAAAATATGATGATTTAATTATGGGCACGAAGTGCCGTGAAAATATGAAAAGGGCTGAGACCCGTATTTTTTATGATTATGAAATAAGGTGTCACATGGTGATTTTTAATTGAAAGAATTATATTCAAAATATTTATTTGGAAGGATTTTTATTAAAAAAGTAGTATTTGAAGGAATTGTATATGAAAGATATTTAGTGAGGAAATTATATTTGAAAACGATTTATTGAAAGAATTATATTTGAAGGATATTTATTTGAGGAAATTATATCTAAAAGAGAGTTATTTGGTAGAATTATATGTGAAAGATATTTATTTGAAGAACTTGGTTTAATTGGGTGTACTAGTATTTATTATTTGTTGAGTAATATTAATAGTGTTCTTGTTTCCATGCCTGGTATATCACTGGTTGATTTGTGTTGCCCTTATTATTATTTGTTTCCTATTATTTTGTATACTATATTGCACAGGTAATTAGACTACTGAGTGTTTTGACTGTACCTCGACTCTACTCCCACTGAGGTTAGTCTTGATACTTATTGGGTACCGACTGTGGTGTACTCATACTACACTTCTGCGCATTTTTGTGTAGAGCCAGGTATAGGAGCTATTGGACTCGGACATAGTTAAAGTGTGATCGCAAAGATTCAAGATAGAGATGCTTGGTCGTCAGAGTCCCTCGAAGTCTTTTCATTTTATTGTACTGTTAATTATTAATCAAAAAGTATTAAGTATTCGATCCTTGAGATCATTCCATGTATTCAGTTAGAGTTCGTGACTCAGTACTACCTGTCTTGGGAGGTTGATATATTCATATTTGTTCCGCTATTGGTTTTGACATTAGTATTTAATTATATGTTAAACAAATGGCTTCGAAATGTAATGGAAATCGGCTTACTTAGTCTTAGAGACTAAGTGCCATCACGACGCCTGTGGTGGAATTTTGGGTCGTGACAAGTTGGTATCAGAACTCTAGGTTCATAGGTTCTATGAGTCACGAACGAGTCTAGTAGAGTCTTGCGGATCGGTATGGAGATGTCTGTACTTATCTTCGAGAGGCTACATAACCGTTAGGAAATTTCCACTTCTTTCATTCCTGTCGTGCAGAATTTGTTGAATTTGGAATTTGAGCCTTTTTATATCTATTATCTCATAGATGGTGAGGACATGTGCTACCGAGTTAGCTGAGCAGGCATCCGCACATACTACTAGGGCTGCAAGAGGTCGTGGCCGAGGTAGAGGTCGACGAAGGGCATGTGCCGCGACTAAAGCACCTATCAGAACAACAGTTGAAGAGTCGCTAGTAGCTCCAATTGGGGGACAGGTACCAGAAACACCTGTTGTTACCCCCGGACTTCAGGAGACTTTAGCACAGTTCCTGAGTATGTTTGGTACATTAACTCATGCGGGATTGATCTCTGTTGCACCAAATATTTCGCAGATTGGCGGAGTAGCTCAGACTCCTACCACAACTCCAAAGCAGCAGGTTCATGTTAGTCAGGTTCCGGGTGTAATACCGGTACAACCTGTTATTCCGGTTCGGCCCGAGGTCAGGTCAGAGGCATCAGAAGAAGAACAAAAGAGACTTGAGAGGTTTAAGAGGTATAGTCCACCTACTTTCAGTGGTATAGCTACAGAGGATGTCCGAGGATTTCTAGAAAATTGTCACTGTATTCTCCGTACCATGGGTATTGTCGAAGTGAGAGGAGTTGCCTTTACTACATTTCAACTGTCAGGCGCAGCGTATCGGTGGTGACGAATCTATGAAGAAGGTAGACCAGCCGATGCAACACCACCAACTTGGGCCCAATTTTCGAAAATGTTGTTGTTCCTCATAATCTCTGAGATGTGTGGTGCATAGAGTTTGAATAGTTGCGTTGGGGCTCTATGACAGTGTCAAAATATTCTATCAGGTTCAGTGAGTTAGCCCGTCATGCACCTATATTGGTTCCTATAGTCAGAGAGTGGGTCCGCAGATTCATTGAGGGGCTCGATTATGATATTAAAATATGCATGGCTCGAGAGTTGCAAACTGATACTCCATTTCAACAAGTAGTGGAGATTACGAGGAAAATTGAGGGTGTTCTAGGCGAGGAAAGAGAGTCTAAGGAGGCCAAAAGGTCCTGATGCTCTAGAGGGTTCAGTGGATTTTACTCTTTAGCTAGGACCCATTATAGCGGTGGCTCGAGCAGTAGGCCAGCTCAATCCGCACATCAGATTACTCGGGGTGCTCCAGTAAGTTCTTATAGTGCACCACCGACACGATATTATTACAGTGGTTATTCCAGTTATCCGGCACAGGCTCAGTACGAGTAGTCGCAACCTCAGAGGGGTTGTTATGAGTATGGTGACACTAGGCACATTATGAGAGATTTTCCCACACTTGGGAGGGGTGGATTTTATCAGAACACTCAGACTATGAGGCCCAGTGCAGCTACTACCCCACGTGCACAGCCAGTTAGGGGTGAAGGACAGACGAGTATAGGGCGCCTTAGAGGTGGAGGCCCGACCCGTTGATATAATCGCTATGATTTGGCTGAGGTCGATACACCAGATAGTGTCGTTACAGGTACCATCCCGATTTGTTATAAAAGAATATTTTCCCTTAATTGATTCGGATCTGAATATTGAGGTGAGTCCTCCTATTATGCTCCGTTTATGGGTGAGCTTCGTAATTTTGTGACCCACTTATATGTTTATCCCTGTTGGGAGAATTGAAGATGTGAGCCCGTGTCTGTCATTTTTATTCTTGGGCACCATTGAGGGCTATAAGTCCAAAAGTAATTTTTATTATTCATTACAGTGGGTTTGATGTGTTTCGGAATAATTGATTCCAATTTTTATGAATTATATGCCCTACCGATATGAGGGTTCATTATGTGTTGTGAAAATTATTTACGGAATTTATTGAAAAGAAGAAAGAAAGGAAATTGAAAAATTCAGTTGGCACAATGTGCGAAATACTTGTGATTCGGAGTTGAAGACGAGATCCTCGCATTTTTATATGATGTGAAATACTTAAATCAGGGTACAAGCCACAGTGGAGGTTATATAAGGACAAGTTCCTTGTGGTGAAATATTTATGAGTTTAAATTCTCCCTTTGTAAAGTTTAATTTGTACTATAGTACTAATAGGGAGTTATGCCTGATAGGCTTATGTGATAATTCCTTTATATGTTTCTGTGCCATAATTGTGCTGTAATTATTGAGTTTTAGCCTATGAGGTGAGTGCCCAGGTGGCGTTAAATGTGACTCGTTAAATCAGGTAAATAGTTATGAGGTCTTTATGCCTCACATTTTGCTGTCAGTATTGTGAAATTTTGAAACGAGATTTTGGTTAATATAAGGTTAATTGGCAATGTTGTAATCGATTATGAACAACTTTTAAGACCAGAGAAGTGGTGATGGGCATACGCATGATGTGCTTCATGTCCTGATATCATTATGATGATGTAGTGCGTGTAATGCTGAGATTAGTGTTATTGATATATACATTGTTGTGCTTTGTGGGATTGTAGATGTGCTGTTAGGAGTTATTTTGGCGTTACACTGGCAGGTGGATGGTCCCAATTACAGGGGAGACTTCGCCAAAATTTCTGATAAGTTGATGTGTGTGTAGGCATGAGTTTCTATAGCCGGTTGAGACTAATATTGTGCGTTGATGTGAAAATCAGACTTTTTGAAAATGTTTGGAGTGTAAGAAATTTGGTCTTAAAGTTTAAGTGTATGGATAAAAGAAATAATCTCAAATGAGATGGTGTTGTTGGGCTTATCTCAAATGCGGTAACGTGGGATCAACCATGAGTATATGTGTAAAAGTAAAATCATCAATTTGGTAACCTCAGAATAATTCTTAGCACGTTCGAGGATGAACTTTTGTTTAAGAGGTGGAGAATGTAACGACCCAACTTGTCGTTTTAAGCATTAAGACCCCGTTCAGTGACTTAAGGCCTCGAGAAGCTTCCTAATATATATTATGACCCACGGGTGTGGTCGAGTTTGATTTACTGAAGATTCGGAATTAAATTAAAAAAACAAACCTTAATTAGAAGCACAAAGGGAAAGAGTTGACCGGAGAGTTGAATTTTGAGAAAACGACTCCGAAATGGAATTTTGATGATGTCAATAGCTCCGTATGGTGATTATGGACTTAGGAGCGAGTCCGAAAAATTATTTGGCGGTTTGTATTGGAATTAAGCTTGAAATGGCAAAAGATGAATTTTTGGGAAGTTAAACCGGGGGGTGACTTTTTGATATCGGGGCCGAAATCCGATTCTGGAATTTGAATAGCTTCGTTATGTAAATTATGTCTTGTGTGAAAAATTTGAAGTCATTCCGGATTGATTTGATGTGTTTCGGCACAAAATATAGAATTTGAATGTTCAAACTTCATAGATTTTGATTTGAGGTGTGATTCGTCGTTTTGATATTGTTTGACGAGATTTGAGAATTCGACTAAATTCGTATGATGTTTTAGGACCTGTTAGTATATTTGGTTGAGGTCCCGAGGGCCTCGAGTAAGTTTCGGATGGTTAACGGGTTGGATTTTGGACTTGGAACTCTGCTGGAAATTTTCGGATGCACCATCTAGTTTCCTTCATCGCATTCGCGAGTTGAGCCTCGCGTTCGCGAAGAGGAACTGAGAGGCTGGAAATATTTGTTCTTCGCGTTCGCGAAGATAAGGACGCGCTCGCGAAGGGTGGACAGGATGTGCATCGCGAACGTGAGAGGTGTTACGCGTTCGTGAAGAAGAGAAGAGGCAACTGGGGACCCCCTACATTTGTTATGTGCGTTCACGGAGGTAAGGTCGCGTTCGCGATGAGAGGGGTCAGTAAAGGTCCGCGTTCATGAGTGGTGGATCGCGTTCGCGTAGAAGGATTTTGAGACAGAAGCAATTGTGCTTCGCGAACACGAGGTAGATGCCGCATTCGCGAAGGAGGAATTTGGGCAAAACGAAAATTGTGCTTCGCGAATGTGAGGCAGTGGCCGCGTTCGCGAAGAAGAAAAAAATACCTGGGAAGAATTAAAAGTCCCAAAGCAGGGGTTTGAGTTCAGAACACAAAAACTGATTTTGGAGCTCAGTTCTGGGGCGATTTTCAGGGTTTCTTCATGACTTCAACTGGGGTAAGTTTTCTACATCCAAAAGTGATTATATTTCATGAATCCATGGTTATATTCATCGTTTAATTCGGATTTAAAAGGAGGAAATCAAGATTTTTGCAAAATCTTCCAAAAACTTAAATTTAAGATTTGTGTCACGACCCCAAATTCCCTCTGTAGGATATCGTGATGGCACCTAGTCTCTAAAACTAGGTAAGCCTATCAACCTGGAATAAAAATAGAAATCTGAAATAAATAAATCTGAAACTTTACATAATTACAACTCCCAAAACCTGGTAGAAATAAGTCACAAGCTTCTAAGAATTTTATCCTCAATGTCTCTATATATCAAGGTCTAAAGAAAAATAAGGAAGCAACATAATAATGATAGAAGGGGACTCCGGAGTCTGCGGACGATGGCAGATATACCTCGAAATCTCCGTGCACAGATAACTTACTGAAGTCGGGGCTGGTAAAGAGTACCAGGATCTGCACAAAAAGATGTGCAGAAGCGTAATATGAGTACACCACAGCGGTACCTAATAAGTGCCAAGCCTAACCTCGGTAGAGTAGTGACGAGGTCAGGTCAGGCCCTATTGGAAAATAATAATAGCATGGTAAAATATTTAACAATATAACAAAATAAATGACAATGGAAATGAATCAAGTAGCAGGTCACCATTTAATTACACAAAATAGTGGCAAATAATATCTCGTGGAAACAAACAAAATTTCCTTTCAACCTTAAGAAAATCACAACAAATAATCAATGACAACTGCGACCATAAATCAATATCAACAAAGGCACTCCCGAGGTACCGCCTCGTAGTCCCAAATCATAAATAAATTCACAATATCTCATTTTCTTATCTCACCGCGGGAGCCTTCACAATTTATTTTAAAGAAAACATTTTTTCCGAAATAGCATCCCGCGTTTTAGCCATCCTTATCAAGCCACCCTTATCTCACCGCATGCATTTCAATACAAAGACCTTATACCACTGTATGCATATCAATATCACAATATATCACAATTTTCACCTCAAGTGCTCAAATAATTTAACTTGCCAAAATAATTCAACAATAATATTTTTCCACAATAAAGAGCTCATGGATCCATCACAATGAGTACGAAAATCTTAAAAAAATATTCAAGAATAAATAATTCATCAAAATAATATTTCAAAATCTTTAATACGTTGCTACAATACCAAATTTAAAAATGTCAATACTTTATATTAATAATATTTATTTTAAAGAAAATCAACTTAAGATAATGCACAGAAGAAAAGAAACCAAGTTCCAACTAAACAGATAAAACAATCAGCAGGAAAAGGTCAAGCAAATTTAAAGTATATAAATCAAATCAATGATGGAGAATATAACAAGATTTAATAATTTAATTAATATGCAACAGTGATCTACACAATTTAAAAACATAATCCTTCACATTTAGTCCGCGTACACACTCGTCACCTCGTGTACACGACTTTCATCACATTACAATTAATACCAATTCTAGGGGAAATTTCTCCCACACAAGGTTATACAAGTCGCTTACCTCGACTTGCTCCAATTTAACCAAGTAATATGCCTTTTCCTCGATTTTATGATTCTGGTCGACTCGTATCTAGCCATAATTAATTCGATACAATCAACAAAAATTATAGAATCAATTCTATAAGAAAATACTATATTTCTCAATAAAATCCGAAATTAACTCAAAAATGGCCCGTGGGGCCCACGTCTCGGAATCCGGCGAAAGTGACGAAATATGAACGCCCATTCAACCACGAGTCCAACCATACCATTTTTACTAAAATCCGACATCAACTTGACCTCCAAATCTCAAATTATCATTTTTAAATCCCTAGGCCCAAATCCTCTAATTTCACCTCAAAAACATGTAATCTATTCGAAATATTCAATGATAATCCAATATAATTGACTAACAATGATCACATGTGACTTACCTCAAGATTTCCTGTGATTTCTCGCTCAAAACTTGCCTCACCCGATTTTGGAAATGTCAAAAATGACAAAATTTCTCTGACCCTTCTGTTTTGTACACTGCCTAGTGCTTTCGCACCTATGGTCCCGCGTCTGCGGTGAAACACCGCATCTGCGGAAATTAGTCAGCCCAGCTGCCTTCGCATCTGTGAGCCTTGGACCGCATATGCGCCTTTGCAGGTGCGGAAAATTCGATCGCACCTGCGCGCCTGCCCGCACCTGCGCCCTTCCTCACGCTTCTGCGCATCATGAGTCGCATCTGTGGCATCGCACTTGCGGCCAATTTCTCGCAGGTGCGATTACACCAGAAGACAAAAATTTTCCCAGATTTCTTCTAAGTCCGAATTTGATTCGTTAACCATCCAAAACTCACCCGAGACCCTCGGGACCTTAACCAAATATACCAACATGTCCTAAAACATTATACGAACTTTCTCGCGCGATCAAATTGCCCAAATAACACCTAAAACTACGAATCGGACACCAAATCAAAGGGAATTTCCAAGAAAACTTTAAAACTTATATTTTCACAATCGGACGTCTGAATCACGTCAAATCAATTCCGTTTCTCACCAAATTCGGCAGACAAGTCATAAATATTATAGTGGACCTATACCGGGCTCCGGAACCAAAATACGGACCCGGTGTCAATAAATCAAACATCAGTAAATTCTTAAAAATCATTAAGCTTTCAAACTTTTAATTTTTCATCAAAATTCCATATCTCGGGCTAGGGACCTCGAAATTTGATTTCGGGCATACGTCCAAGTCCCAAATCATTTTACGGACCTACCTAACTGTCAAAACACTGATCTGAGTCTGTTTACTCAAAATGTTGACTAAAGTCAACTTAGTTGAGTTTTTAAAGCTCCAATTCACCTTTCAATCCATTTTGCACATAAGAACTTTTCGGAAAATTTTATGGACTGCGCCCGCAAGTCGAGGAATGATAAATAGTGCTTTACGAGTTCTTAGAACACAAAATTAATTATTAAATTTAAAGATGACATTTTGGTTCATCACATTCTCCACCTCTAAAACAAACGTTCGTCCTCGAACGGAGTTAGAAAAAGTACCTGAGCTGGTGAATAAGTGTGGATAACAGCTACGCATATCATGCTCGGTCTCCCAAGTCGCCTCTTCGACCGGATGACCCCTCTACTGAACCTTCACGGAAGCAATGTTCTTTGACCTCAGCTTTCGAACATGCATATCCAAAATAGCCACTGGTTTCTCAACATAAGATAGATCCTTGTCCAACTAAACTGAACTGAAGTCTAACACATGAGACGGATCGCCGTGATACTTCCGGAGCATAGAAACATGGAATACCGGATGAACTGCAGAGAGACTAAGTGGTAGTGCAAGTCTGTAAGCCACCTCTCCAACTCTTTCAAGAATCTCAAAAGGCCCAATATACCTAGGGCTCAACTTGCCCATCTTCCCGAACCTCATCACACCCTTCATAGGAGAAATCCGGAGCAATACCCGCTCACCAACCATGAATGCAATATCACGAACTTTCCGATTTGCATAACTCTTCTGTCTAGATTGGGCTGTACGAAGTCAATCCTGAATCAACTTAACCTTTTCCAAGACATCCTGAACCAAGTCTGTACCCAATAGCCTAGCCTCACCCAGTTCGAACCAACCCACTAAGGACCGGCACCGCCTACCATACAAGGCCTCATACGGAGCCATCTGAATGCTTGACTGGCAACTGTTGTTGTAAGCAAACTCCACAAGTGGTAAGAACTGATCCCAAGCACCCCCAAAATCTATCACACATGCACGAAGCATATCCTCCAGTATCTGAATAGTGTGTTCGGACTGCCCATCCATCTGAGGGTGAAATGTTGTACTCAACTCTACCCGAGTACCCAACTCATGATGTACTGCCCTCCAGAATCATGATGTAAACTGCGTACCCCGGTCAGAGATGATAGATACCGGTATGCCGTGAAGTCTGACAATCTCGCGAATATACATTCGAGCCAACTACTCGGAAGAGTAAGTAATCATCATAGGAATGAAATTAGCTAACTTGGTCAGCCTATCCACAATCACCCAAACTGCATCAAACTTTCGCTGAGTTCGTGGAAGTCCAACAATGAAATCCATAGTGATTCACTCCCATTTCAATTCTGTAATTTCCAACTTCTGAAACAATCCACCCAGTCGTTGAAGCTCATACTTCACCTGCTGACAATTTAGACACTGAGCTACATACTCCACTATGTCTTTCTTCATCCGCCTCCACCAATAGTGCTGTCTCAAGTCCTGATACATCTTTGCAGCCCCCGGATGAATGGAGTACCGTGAACTGTGAGCCTCCTAGAGAATCAACTCACACAAACCATCTACATTGGGTACACATAGCCTGCCTTACCTCTGTAATACACCGTCATCTCCAATAGTGACTTCCTTGGCATTACCGTGCTGAAATGTATCCTTAAGGACAAGCAAATAGGGGTCATCATACTAATGCTCCCTAATACGATCATAAAGAGAAGACTGAGAAACCACACAAGCCAAAACTCGACTCGGCTCGGAAATATCCAATCTGACAAACTGGTTGGCCAAGGCCTGAACATCCAAGGCTAAAGGTCTCTCTGCTACCGGTAAATATGCTAAGTTGCCCAAACTTTCTGCCTTATGACTCAAGGCATTGGCCACTACATTGGCCTTTCCAGGATGATAGAGAATGGTGATATCATAATCCTTAAGCAACTCCAACCATCTCCGATGCCGCAAATTAAGATCCTTCTGTTTAAACAGATTTTGTTGACTTCGGTGATCGGTGTAGACCTCGCAATGGACACCGTACAAATAATGTCGCCAAATATTCAAGGCATGAACAATAGCTGCTAACTCAAGGTCGTGTACAGGATAATTCTTTTCATGCACCTTTAATTGTCTGGACGCGTAGGTAATCACCCTATCGTCTTGCATCAACACTGCGCCGAGACCAATACGCGATGCATCACAATACACAGTATAAGACCCTGAACCTGTAGGTAATACCAATAATGGGGATGTAGTTAAAGTTGTCTTGAGCTTTTGAAATCTCTCCTCACATTCCTCGGTCCACCTGAACGGAGCAACCTTCAGGGTCAATTTGGTCATAGATGCAGCAATAGAAGAGAAACCCTCTACAAATCGGCGATAATACCCTGCCAAACCAAGGAAACTCTGGATCTTTCTAGCTGAGGACGGTCTGGACCAACTCTGCATTGCTTCAATCTTCTTCGGATCTACCTTTATCCCCTCGTACGAAACAATATGAACCAAAAATCCCACTGAATCATGCCAGAATTCACAATTTGATAATTTTGCATATAACTTCTTTTCTCTAAAAGTCTGAAGCACAGTCCTTAGGTGTTGTTCATGATCTTCCCGACTCTGAGAATACACTAGAATGTCATCAATAAAAACAATGACGAAAGAATCAAGATAGGGCTGAAATATACTATTCATTAAGTGCATAAATATTGTTAGGGAGTTGGTTAGCCCAAATGATATTACAAGGAACTCATAATGACCATACCGCATCCTAAAAGTAGTCTTCGGGATATCTGGCTCCCGAATCTTCAACTGATGATAGCCTAAACGCAAGTAGATCTTAGAAAACACTCTAGCACCCCGAAGCTGATCAAATAGGTCATCAATACATGGCAATGGATAATTGTTCTTCATTGTAACCTTGTTTAGCTGGCGGTAATCAATACACATCCGCATAGAACCATCTTTCTTCTTTACAAATAAGACAGGAGCACCCCAAGGCGATATACTGGGCCGAATGAAACCCTTATCAAGTAACTCCTGCAACTGTTCTTTTAATTCTTTCAACTCTATTGGGGCCATACGGTATGGTGGAATAGAAATGGGCTGAGTGCCCGGTAACAAATCAATGCCAAAATTAATATCCCTGTCGGGTGGCATACCCAGAAGATCCACTAGAAATACATCGGGAAAATCCCTAACTATAAGAACTGACTCCATTGTAGGAGTATCAACACTAACATCTCTCACATAGGCCAGATACGCATCACACCCCTTCTGAACCATTTGTTGAGCTTTAAGAAATGAAACAAACCTACTAGGAACATGATATGAGGTACCTCTCCACTCTAGCCACGGTAGACCTGGCATAGCCAACATCACCATCTTGGCGTAACAATCAAGAATAACATGATAGGGTGACAACTAGTCCATGCCCAAAATAATATCAAAATCCACCATACTGAGCAATAATAAATCATCTCTAGTCTCAAAACCATTGATAACAATTAAACACGACCGATACAAACAGTCCACAATAATAGATTCACCCACGAGTGTAGATACATAAACATAAGAACTCAAGGAATCACGTGATACACCCAAATACGGGGCAAAATAAGATGACACATAAGAATAAGTGGAGCCTGGATCAAATAAGACTGATGTATCTCTATGAAGACCGGAATAATACCTGTGATAATAGAATCGAATACAACGGCCTCTGTCCTAGCAGGAAGGGCATAATATCTGGCATGGCCTCCCCCTCTAGGGCGACCTCTACTTGCCCGACCTCCACCTCTAGCTGACTGTGCAGGTGGAGTGGCAACTGGTGCAGTAATCATGGCCTGAGAAATATGTGGAATAGGTGGGGCTTGAGAAACCTGTAGAGGTGCACCCCTCCTAAATCTAGGGCAATCTCTCATAATATGACGAGTGTCACCACACTCAAAACAAGCCCTCGGAGGTCGTGGCTGATGAGACTGGCTCAGGCCTGATCGACTAGACTGCCCACTAAAAGCACCCCGTACAGGAGGTACAATAGACACTGGCGGTGCATAATATGGAACCTAAGGTCTGGGAGTAGTCGGAATACCACTGGAAGCTGGAAGTGCTAAATGAATAGGATGGCTCACATAACCTCTACCATGACGGGCTGCAACTGGGCACGAGAATTATTATATGTGCTAGAATCTCGAGGCCTCTTAGCTTCCCTCTCTTCCCAATCCCGAGTCCGCATACCTTCCAATCTCCTAGGAATTGACACCACCTATTGATATGTGATTTCCATCTCTAGCTCTCGGGCCATACTGTATCTGATACTAGGTTGGAGACCCTCAATAAATCTGTGAACCCACTCTCGAACAGTAGCAACTAAGGCTGGTGCATGCCTACCCAAATAACTAAATCGGACCGCATACTCTAACATGATCATAGAACCCTGGCGCAGCTGCTCAAACTCTGCGCGACATGCATCTCTAAGACTCTGAGGAGAATACTCCCTTAAGAACATATCTGAAAATTGAGTCCAACTGAGTAAACTGCCTCAGCAGGACTATGCAACTCATATGCCCGCCACCACTGGTAGGCTGCTCCTCTAAACTGGAATGCCGTAAAAGAAACCCCACTGGAATTCACAATTCCCATAGTACGAAGGATACGGTGACATTCCTCCAGAAAGCCCTGAGCATCCTCTGAAGCTAAACCGCTGAAAGTGGGAGGGTGGTACTTCTTGTACCTCTCGAGCCTGAGCTGCTCCCCCTCTGAAACTGCTGTCCTAATCTCAGGCTGAACTGGGACAACTGGCTGCACTGGTATAACCTCTGGGGCATGGTCAACTTGGGCTCGTGGCTCTGGAGTATGGGCGGCGGGAATTTGTGCTCCTCCCCCAGCCTGAGATATGGCAGGAGCAAGTGGAATTAACCCTGCCTGAGCTAGAGTGCCAAACATGCTCAAAAACTGGGCAAGAGTCTCCTGAAGTGCAGGAGTAGTAACAGGTGTCTCAGGTGCCTGCTCTCCAATTGGAGCTACTGGTGGCTCTGGTATAGCAGCTCATGCAGGTTCTCTAGCTGCACCACGTGGTCTTCCTCGGCCTCTGCCCCGACCCCGGCCTCTTGCGGCTCTAACAAGGGGTGCGAGTGTTTGATCAACGGATCCAGTTGTGCATGTCCTCACCATCTGTGAGAGAATAGAAAGATAATGGTTTAGAACTTTGAATTCAACAATTGCACACAATAAGGAATCAAATAAGTGAATATTTTCCTAACAATTCCATAGCCTCCTGAAGATAAGTACATACGTCTCCGTACCGATCCGCAAGACTCCACTAAACGTTCTTGTGACTCCTAACACCTAAGAACCTAATGCTCTGATACCAACTTGTCACGACCCTAAATTTCCTCCGTAGGATGTCGTGATGGCACCTAGTCTATAAAACTAGGTAAGCCTATCAACCTGGAATAAAAATAGAAATCTGAAATAAATAAATCTGAAACTTTACATAATTACAACTCCCAAAACCTGGTAGAAATAAGTCACAAACTTTTAAGAATTTTATCCTCGATGTCTCTATATTTCAAGGTCTAAAGAAAAATAAGGAAGAAACATAATAATGATAGAAGGGGACTCTGGAGTCTGCGGACGCTGGTAGATATACCTCGTAGTCTCCATGCACAGGTAACTCACTGAAGACGGGGCTGGTAAAGAGTACGTGGATCTGCACAAAAAGATGTGCAGAAGTGTAGTATGAGTACACCACAGCGGTACCTAGTAAGTGCCAAGCCTAACCCCGGTAGAGTAGTGACGAGGTCAGGTAAGGCCCTACTAGAAAATAATAATAGCATGGTAAAATGTTTAACAATATAACAAAATAAATGACAATGGAAATGAATCAAGTAGCAGGTCACCATCTAATTACACAAAATAATGGCAAATAATATCTCATGGAAATAAACAAAATTTCCTTTCAACCTTAAGAAAATCACAATAAATAATCAATGGCAATTGCGGCCATAAATCAATATCAACAAGGGTACTCCCGAGGTACCGCCTCGTAGTCCCAAAACATAAATAAATTCACAATATCTCATTTTCTTATCTCACCACGGGAGCCTTCTCAATTTATTTTAAAGAAAACATATTTCCCGAAATAGCATCCCGCGTTTTAGCCATCCTTATCACACCGCATGACTTCTAGTAGTTCCCCCTACTAGCCACGCGTATCAAGGCACCCTTATCTCACCGCATGCGTATCAATATCACAATATATCACAATTTGCACCTCAAGTGCTTAAATAATTTTACTTGCCAAAATAATTCAACAACAATATTGTTCCACAATAAAGAGCTCACGGCTCATGACAAAATAAATCATCAATAATATTTTTCTACAATAAAGAGCTCACGACTCCATCACAGTGAGTACGAAAATCTTACAAAAATATTCAGGAATAAATAATTCAGCAAAATAATATTTCAAAATCTTTAATACGTTGCTTCAATACCAAATTTTAAAAAATATCAAATACTTTATATTAATAATATTTAATTTAAAGAAAATCAATCTTCAATTAATGCACAGAATAAAAGAAACCAAGTTCCAACTAAACAGATAAAACAATCAGCAGGAAAAGGTCAAGCAAATTTAAAGTATATAAATCAAATCAATGATGGAGAATATAACAAGATTTGATAATTTAATTAATATGCAACAGTGATCTACACAATTTAAAAATATAATCCTTCACATTTAGTCCGTGTACACACTCGTCACCTCGTGTACACGACTTTCATCACATTACAATTAATACCAATCCTAGGGAAAATTTCCCCCACACAAGGTTATACAAGTCACTTATCTTGACTTGCTCCAATTTAACCAAGTAGTATGCCTTTTCCTCGATTTTCTGATTCCGGTCGACTCGTATCTAGTCATAATTAATTCGATACAGTTACCAATAATTATAGAATCAATTCTATAAGAAAATACTATATTTCTCAATAAAATCCGAAATTAACTCAAAAATGGCCCGTGGGGGCCACGTCTCGGAATCCGGCGAAAGTTACGAAATATGAACGCTCATTCAACCACGAGTCCAACCATACCATTTTTACTAAAATCTGACATCAACTTGACCTCCAAATCTAAAATTCTCATTTCGAAATCTCTAGGCCCAAATCCTCTCATTTCACCTCAAAAACATGTAATCTATTCGAAAAATTCAATGATAATCCAATATAATTGACTAACAATGATCATATGTGACTTACCTCAAGATTTCCCATGATTTCTCACTCAACAATCGCCTCACCCGCTTTTGGAAATGTCAAAAATGACAAAATTTCTCGGACTCTTCTATTTTGTACACTGCCCAGTGCTTTCACACCTGCGACAAAATTCTCGCACCTGCGGTCCCGCATCTACGGTGAAACACCGCATCTGTGAAAATTAGTCAGCCCAGCTGCCTTCGCATCTGTGAGCCTTGGACCGCATCTGCGCCTTCGCAAGTGCAGAAAATTACATCGCACATGCGCCCTTCCTCACGCTTCTGCGCAAGCGCTACTGCGCAACATGATCAGCATCTACGGCATCGCACCTGCGGCCTATTTCTCGCAGGTGCAATTACACTAGAAGACCTAAATTTTCCAAGATTTCTTCTAAGTCCGAATTTGATCCGTTAATCATCTGAAACTCACCCGAGACCCTCGGGACCTTAACCAAATATACCAACATGTCCTAAAACATTATACAAACTTGCTCGCGCGATCAAATTTCCTAAATAACACCTAAAACTACGAATCGGACACCAAATCAAAGGAGATTTTTAAGAAAACTTTAAAACTTATATTTTCACAATCGGACATCCGAATCACGTCAAATCAATTTTGTTTCTCACCAAATTCGGCAGACACGTCATAAATATTATAGTGGACCTATACCGGGCTCCGAAACCAAAATACGTACCCGGTGTCAATAAAACCAACATCAGTAAATTCTTAAAAATCATTAAGCTATCAAACTTTTAATTTTTTATCAAAATTCCATATCTCGAGCTAGGGACCTCGGAATTTGATTCCGGGCATACGCTCAAGTCCCAAATCATGATACGGACCTACCGAAACTGTCAAAACACTTATCCGAGTCCGTTTGCTCAAAATGTTGACCAAAGTCAACTCGATTGAGTGTTTAAAGCTCCAATTCACCTTTCAATCCATTTTTCACATAAGAACTTTTCGGATAATTTTACGGACTGCGTACGCAAGTCGAGAAACGATAAATAATACTTTACGAGGTCTTAGAACACAAAATTAAGTATTAAATTTAAAGATGATATTTTGGGTCATCACAATTTAGAAGTCGAGTTGTTATTGGAATTCGAATGGTTGAACTCGTATCGGAATGGGTATTTGGATTTCGTGAAAATTATGTCGGGGTCCGTGAGGCGAGCCCCGCGTTGACTTTTGTTGACTTTTTGGAATAAATTTTTAAGTTGATGTTTTATTATCCAGAATTGTTCCGATAAATATTAATGAAGTTGTACAATTAATTTGGATAGATTTGAGTTGTCCGGAGGTCAATTCAAGCAAGAAGGCGATTTTTGGAATATTGGCATAACTTCAAAAAGGTAATTGTCACGACCCAAATTAACCCTCCGTAAGGTGTCGTGATGGCACCTAGTCTTTACGACTAGGTAAGCCTAATATTACGAAAATATATAAAGAAAACACAACATTTTTAAAGATCAACAGCATATCGTGAATAGTCTAGAGTAGTACCACTCAGCATATACAAAATAATTTCCCAAGACCCGGAATATCGCTAAGTCACAAGCTGCTATAATCTATATAGCTCTATACAAAAGTCTGAAGATAATAAAGTTCTCTAGGCGAGGGAGTAGAAGGGGACTCCGAAGATCTGCGGATGCAAGCAGTAGTATCTTGAAGTCTCCTAAAATCAGCAACATGCACTAACCCCGAGGCTGATAGCTCGCGCCTGGATCTGCACATGAAAATATGTGCAGGGAAGGGCATGAGTACACCACAATGGTACCCAGTAAGTGCCAAGCTTAACCTCGGTCGAGTAGTGACGAGGTCAGGTCAAAGCCCTACCGGAGTAAATATAATAAATTAAACAGTAAAAGATATAAGTAAAATTTACTCTAACACAGTTAAAGAAATTCTCAAAACTTTAATAGTTAAGGGAGCCCTCGGCTCAGAACAAGGTAAACACAGTGGGAAATCTCCCGGGATATCGTTCCGTAGTTTCGAATAAATATGCAGTACAAGAGGATCTCCCGTAATACATCTGTAGTCCCAATTTAAATATGTAACGCAAGATGAAATGCTATACAATTTATATAGAATACAGATAAGGAAAGTAGGGACTTAACTAAGCATGGCGCACAGAATGTCAAATAGGCAGTTAAAACACGTAAGCATACTTCTCTAATCTATGCTAAACAATTAAACGTATTAGTACAATTTAATAAGGGAAAACAGTTTATGATTTAGAAAGGAAGGACGAGATTTTTTTTTTGCAATAATAGCCCGTGTATATACTCGTCACGTCATGTACACGGCGCCCACACATAAATTTATATCAAACATCCTAAGCAAAAAGTCCCCAACACAAGGTTAGGCAAGCCACTTACCTCGAACCAAACTCAATCAATCGGTCACAATGCCTTTCCTACAAATATCCGGCTCCGAATGGCCCAAATCTAGCCAAAAGCAATTATAAATCATAAATACAACCATGATAGACTCATCTAATTAATGAAATCAACACTTTAACAAAAATTCTAAAATTAACTCAAAAATTGCACGTGGGGCCCACGTCTCGGAATCGGGTAACAGTCATAAAATACGAACACCCATTCACTCACGAGTCTAAAAATATAAAAATTTCTCAAATCCGGCCACAAATCCCCTTTCAAAACTTGAAATCTTTGTTGAAGAAGTTCTTCCAAATTTTTTCCAATTTCAACCCCAAAATCCGAAATTAAATGATGAAATCAACCATAGATTAGTGGAATATAACCTTAAATTAGTTAGGAATCATTACCCAAAAACTTCCTCCGAAAATCTCTCCAAATTTCACCTTCTACCGAGCTCTCAATAAAAATTTTGTGTTATGAACTCAACCCTCATTTTTGAACCTTAAATTCTGCCCAGATGCGTTATTCATCGCGAACGCGACATCACGATCGCGAACGCGATAAATTCCACTGGCCCAAAATTCCTCCTTCACGAACGCAAGGGTACTCTCGCGAATGCGTACCTTCCATTGACGGACCCCTTCGCGAACGCATAGGCTTAATGACCGAAGCTTCCTCTGCCCCGTTCCTCTATGCGAACGCGAGGACCATGTCGCGAACGCGTAGGCTTAAGGTCCCACACCTTCGCAAATGTGGGAACAACATCGTGAACGTGAAGAACAACTTAGCTGCCTTTCCCAGATGCTCTACGCTATCGCGAGGCACCTCTCGCGAACGCGATGAAGGATTTTTCTGCAATAAAACACCAAAAATCTGCTATTTCTCTAAATCCAAAAATGACCCGTTGAGCATCTGAAACACACCCGAGGCCCCCGGGACCTTGACCAAACATACCAAACAACCCTAAAATACCATACGAACTTAGTTGAGCTCTCAAATCACATCAAACAATGCTAAAATCACGAATCACCCTCCAATTCAAACCTAAAGAACTTGAAACTTCAAAATTCTACAACCAATACTGAAACCTACCAAATCACATCCGATTGACCTTAAATTTTGCGCACAAGTCACAATCAACATTACGGACCTATTCCAACTTCTGGAATCGGAAGACGACCCCAATATAAAAAATTCCACTACCGGCCCAAAACTCCAAAAATTCGACTTTCGCCATTTCAAGCCTTAATAAGCTACGGACCTCCAAACCACAATCCAGACATGCCCCTAAACCCAAAATCAGCTAACGGAGCTAACGGAACTGACGGAATTCCATTCCAGAGTCGTCTTCATACAGTTCCAACTACGGTCCAAATCCTAAGGCTTAAGCTCTCATTTAGGGACTAAGTGTCCCAAAACACTCCGAAACTCAAAACCAACCATCCCGGCAAGTCACAATAGCAAAAATAGATATGGGGAAAGTAGTTAATAGGGGTTCAGGGCTCTAACTCTCAAAACGACCAGCCGGGTCGTTATAGTAAATGTCTTGCCTAACCTCGAGTGGGGGAATTACCTCTTAGGCATCGAGTCTTATGTGCCATTTGTGAAATGTAAAAAGCCGTGTACGCGAGGTGATGAGTATGTACCCGGCCTTATATGTGCAAAATTTATTGAGTTACAATCTTAGGCATATTGTGTAGTAAATTGGATAATTGTGGGCATATATTTAATCATCTAATTGCCATGCCTCGAATCACATTTATTGAACTTGTTTTTATACGACAATTTGATGTAATTATTATTTGTATATTTATGTGAATTCCATGAGTTCGATGGTTTGATATTTCTTGGAATTTAATTTCATTACGAATTTTTCCTATGCAAATAATTAATTAATCTTAAGAAGAAGTGTTAATATAATTATCTAAATTTGGATGAATGAAGGCGTTGCCCTATGCTGATTATTTTCTAACTCTGTTGATTGATTTTGAGATTTTATACACATTGTGTGCAGCCTTAGGCTATTTGTTATGAAATTAATTGATTTTGTTATATCTTTGGAATTGGTTGTGGCCATTGGGAAAATCATGATATGAATTGATTTTGTTATGTTACCGTGATAATATTCCGTATAAATTATTGTGTTATTTGGGTTATTATTTTGAGGATATAAGGGTGGCATTCTACTGTTGATATTATGTGGGTATAAGGGTGGCATTTCACTGTTGTTATGTGTGTAGGGATATTGTCTGGGCGGAGTGATAAGGGTGGCTATAAGAGAGATAAGGGTGGCTATAGGAGCGATAAGGGTGGCTATTGATATTGTCATGGCGGAGGGATAAGGGAAGCTATTATAGCAGTGATAAGGGTGGCTATAGAAGAGATAAGGGTGACTATTATCAGGGATGATATGTGATGATGTGGAGTGGTTGCATTGGTGATTTTATGTGATGTTGTGATT
Source organism: Nicotiana tabacum (assembly GCF_000715075.1). NCBI lineage: Eukaryota > Viridiplantae > Streptophyta > Magnoliopsida > Solanales > Solanaceae > Nicotiana > Nicotiana tabacum. The sequence goes on along the minus strand of NC_134101.1, from coordinate 5,873,378 downwards.
TTTCTTGTGTTTATTTTTATACCTTGTGCAATTTGTCTTGTTGTTGGTAAATTGATAATAGTCTGATTTATGTTGAAATTGGGAGCATGTGGGCCGGTGGCTATTGCCAGGTGGATTATGAAAAGAAATGTGGGCACGAGGTGCCGTGAGTAAATAATGATGATATTGGCATGTGAATTGTCTGTGCAGTTGAGATATGAAATATGGGCACGAAGTGCCGGGAAAAATATGATGGTATAATTATAGGCACGTGAACTGTCCGTGCAAATATGATATGAAAAATGGGCACGAGGTGCCGGAAAAATATGATGATTTAATTATGGGCACGAAGTGCCGTAAAAATATGAAAAGGGCCGAGACCCTAATTGTTTATGATTATGAAATGAGGTATCACATGGTGACTTTTAATTGAAATAATTATATTCAAAATATTTATTTGGAAGGATTTTTATTCAAAAAGTAGTATTTGAAGGAATTGTATGTGAAAGATATTTAGTGAGGAAATTATATTTGAAAAAGATTTATTGAAAGAATTATATTTGAAGGATATTTATTTGAGGAAATTATATTTAAAAGTGAGTTATTTGGAAGAATTATATGTGAAAGATATTTTGTCACGACCCGAAATTTCCCACCGATGGGACCGTGATGGCGCCTAACATCTCACTTGCCAGGCAAGCCAACGTTAGACAATCATTAAACCAATTCCTTATTTCCATTCAGTAAATAACAATAATTAACTAAGATGAAATATAATAAGTGCGGAATATCATAAAACAGTATTAATTACTACCACCTGAATCTAGAGTCACAATTCACGAGCATTTTAGAATTTGCTACAAGTAATAGTCAGAAAGAAATACAATTGTCTGAATGAAAGAAGCAGTAGAACAGAAAAGATAGATGGGGACTTCAAGGTCTGTGAACGCCGATAGATCTACCTTGAGTCTCCGGACAGCGGACCAATAGAAATATCTCGATCAACCCGAGCCGGTATCAAAATCTGCACATAAAGTGTAGAGTGCAGTATCAGTACAACCGACCCCATGTACTGGTAAGTGTCGAGCCTAACCTCGACGAAATAGTAACGAGGCTAAGGTAAGGCACCTACAAATCAACCTGTACAATTTAATAGTGTATATACAAATAACAGAGATGAAGAACTAAACAGGAAATGTCAGGAGGGGAACATACTGAGAGGAATACAAGATAAAGAACTACAACAAAATGATCACCGGAGCAGTCAATATACCATGAATCAACAGGAATAGTGAATACAGAAAGGAAGAATGCACGGCTTCACCCGTCGTTCTTTTACTCTCAATCTCACCATAAAATTAATAGAAATGGCACGGCATCATTCTTCATGCATTAACTCTCATATCATGGCACGGCATCACCCTTCGGGCATTAACACTCACAATATGGCACGGCATCACCCTTCGTGCATTAACACTCATAATATGGCACGGCATCACCCTTCGTGCATTAACACTCACAATATGGCACGGCATCACCCTTCATGCATTGACACTCTCCCTTACCATAATACAATGCATAAATAATAACAGGGAGATAGATTAACAAGTACAAACCTTACTTCAACATTTGGTTCCATAATATCAATCTCAACTTTGAAATAAAAACTCAATTATCACCAGAAAATCCGTAAACATGATAAGAACGATAAATTGAACAACAATAGTATAACACGTAGCAATTTGGCATAGGAAAGAGACAATATAAGGAAAACAGAGAAACATGGAAAACAGGTAAATTGGCGACGCATAAGTACTCGTCACCTCATATATACGCCGCTCACAGGGATTTCACTTAGCAAGTAATCTAAGGTTCCTAATTCCCTCAAGTCAGGGTTAGACACAACACTTACCTCGCTCTGAAGGCCACTTAATTCTCAATCACACCTTTTCCTTTGGAATTCACCTCCAAACCACTCGTATCTATCAAAAATGACTCAATAATATCAAATATTGCTAAAGGAATCAATTATATTGCATAATATAAATTTCTCAAATTTTCTTTCAAAAAGTCAAAAAATTGACCCCGGGCCCGCTTGGTCAAAACCCGAGGTTCAGACCAAAATCTTTTACCCATTCATCCCCGAGCCCGAATATATAATTGGTTTTGGAATCCGACCTCAAATTGAGGTCTAAATCCCCAAATTCCCGAAATCCCTAGTTTCTACCCTAACCCCTAATTCTACCATGAAAACTCTAGATTTTAGGTAGAAAATTCAAGAAATGTAATGGGTAATTGAAAAAAAATGGTTTAGAATCACTTACCAACAATTTGGGGAAGAAATGGCTCTTGAAATATCGCCTCTCACCGTTTGGTTTTTGAAAAAAATGAGTGTTTGGCTAAAATCCCGTTTTTGGATTCTATTAAGTGCTGGGCGACAGTGTTCATCGCATTCACGAGAGCACTGTCACGTTCACGAAGGGTACTGGCTGCCAAGCCTTCGCGTTCGCGAGACACAGCTCATATTCGTGATGGTTATTCACCCCTGGCCTTCGCGTTCGCAAGGCATTGCACGCGTTCACGATGAAGGAACGGCTGACTCCCCCTCCCCATTGCCTAACACTACGCGTTCACGATGGGCTTGTCGCATTCGCGAAGGGTAACGCCCCCATCGCTTTGCGTTCGCGACCAAACCTTCGTGTTCGCAAAGTAGAAATCCCTGCCTCATTAGTTTACTCTTCGCGTTCGTGAGAGGACCTTCGCGAACGCGAAGAAAGACATGCCAGAACACCTGCTGCAGCAAAATACCAGATTTTCAAAGTCCAATACATCCCGTGGCCTATCCGAAACTCACCCGAGCCCTCGGGGCTCCAAACCAAACATGCACACAAGTCTAAAAACATCATACGAACTTGGTCGCGCGATCAAATCGCCAAAATAACACCTAGAACTATGAATTTAGCACCAAATCAAATGAAATTCTAAAGAACGCTTTAAAATTTCTATTTTTTCAACTGGACATCTGAATCACGTCAAATCAACTCCGTTTCTCACCAAATTTTACAGACAAGTCTTAAATATCATAATGAATCTGTACCGGGATCCAGAACAAGAATACGGACCCGGCACTAACAATGACAAACATCAATTAATTCTTAAAAATAATTAATTTTTATACTTTTAATTTTCATCAAAAATTCATAACTTGAGCTAGGGACCTCCGAATTCAATTCCGGACATACGCCCAGATCCCATAATTCGATACGGACCCACCGGGACCGTCAAAACACATATCCGGGCCCATTTACCAAAATTGTTGACCGAAGTAAACTAAAAATCAACTTTTAAGGAATAAATTCTTATTTTCGTCAATTTTTTAACATAAAAGCTTTCCGGAAACATGCCCGGACTACGCTCGTAAATCGAGGTGGGTAAAAATGATATTTTTAAGGCTTAAGAGCGCAGATTTGAGTTCTAAATCATAAGATGACCTTTTGGTTCATCACATTCTCCACCTCTAAAATAACCGTTCGTCCTTGAACGGACATAGAAAAGTACCTGCGCTGGTGAAAAGGTGGGGATATCTACTCCGTATATCGGAATCAGACTCCCAAGTAGCTGCCTCAATAGGCTGACCTCTCCACTGCACTCGAACTGAAGGGTAACTCTTTGATCTCAACTGGCGAACTTGCCGGGCTAGAATTGCATCGTCTCCTCGTCATAAGTTAAATCCTTATCCAACTGGACAGAGCTGAAATCTAACACATGGGACGGATCGCCGTGATACTTTCGAAGCATGGACACATGGAATACCGGATGAACAACTGCTAAACTAGGTGGAAACACAAGCCTGTAAGCCACCTCTCCCACTCTCTCCAGAATCTCAAAAGGTCCGATATACCTAGGGCTCAACTTTCCCTTCTCTCCGAACCTCATTACACCCTTCATGGGTGATACCCGATGTAACACTCTCTCTCCGAACATGAATGCAATATCACAAACTCCACGGTCGGCATAACTCTTCTTCCTGGACTGAGCTGTGCAAAGTCGATCCTGAATAATCTTAACCTTATCCAAGGCATCATGTACTATGTTTGTGCCCAACAACCGAGCCTCTCCCAGCTCGAACCACCCAACTGGCGACCGACACTGCCTACCATATAATGCCTCATAGGGAGCCATCTGAATGCTCGACTGGTAGTTGTTGTTGTAGGCAAACTCTGCAAGGGGCAAGAACTGATCCCACGATCCTCCAAAGTCTATAACACAGGCGCGGAGTATATCCTCCAAGATTTGAATAGTACGCTCGGACTGCCTGTCCGTCTAGGGATGGAATGTTGTGCTAAACTCAACCCGCGTACCCAGCTCACGCTGTACTACCCTCCAAATGTGTGAGGTAAACTGCGTACCTCGATCAGAAATGATAGACATGGGCACACCGTGAAGACGGACGATCTCACGAATATAAATCTCTGCTAACCGCTCCGAGGAATAGGTAACTGCCATAGGAATAAAGTGCGCTGACTTAGTCAGCCTATCCACAATAACCCATATGGCGTCGAACTTCCTCTGAGTCCATGGGAGTCCAACAACAAAGTCCATAGTGATATGCTCCCACTTCCACTCAGGAATCTCCATCTGCTGAAGCAAACCACCGGGTCTCTGATGCTCATATTTTACCTGCTAACAATTTAGGCACCGATCTACGTAAGCAACTATATCTTTCTTCATCCTCCTCCACCAATAATGCTGCCGCAGGTCCTGGTACATTTTGGCAGCGCCCGGGTGAATAGAATACTGAGAACTGTGAGCCTCCTTAAGGATCAACTCACGAAGCCCATCCACATTAGGCACACAAATACGACCATGCATCCTCAAAACTCCGTCATCTCCAACAGTAACCTACTTAGCACCACTGTGCCGCACTGTGTCTCTAAGGACAAGTAAATGAGGATCGTCATCCTGTCGATCCCTGATGCGCTCAAACAAAGAAGACCGAGCAACTGTATAAGCTAGAACACGGCTGGGCTCAAAAACATCTAACCTCACGAACTGGTTGGCCAAGGCCTGAACATCCAATGCAAGCGGTCTCTCACCAACTGGAATATATGCAAGGCTACCCATACTGACTGACTTTCTATTCAAAGCATCGGCCACCACATTGGCCTTCCCGAGATGATACATTATGGTGATATCATAGTCTTTCAATAGCTCCAACCACCTCATCTGCCTCAAATTGATTTCCTTCTACTTGAACAAATACTGCAAGCTCTGATGATCAGTGAATACCTCACATGGCACGCCGTAAAGATAGTGCCTCCAAATCTTCAGCGCATGAACATTGGCTGCCAGCTCTAGATCATGAACATGGTAGTTTTTCTCGTGAACCTTCAGCTGCCGTGAAGCATATGCAATAACCTTGCCACCCTGCATCAATACCGCACCCAGACTAATACGAGATGCGTCACAATATACTGTATAAGATCTTGAACCTGTGGGTAACACCAATACCGGTGTCGTGGTCAAAGCAATCTTGAGCTTCTGAAAGCTCGCTTCACACTCGTCTGACCACCTAAACGGGGCACCCTTCTGGGTCAATCTGGTCAACGGGGCTGCTACGGATGAAAACCCTTACACAAATCGACAGTAATATCCCGCCAAACCCAGGAAACTATGGATCTCTTTAGTTGATGTGGGTCTAGTCCAGTTCTGAACTGCCTCAATCTTCTTAGGATCCACCTAATTACCCTCTGCTGATACAACGTGACCCAAGAAGAACCTGAACTCAACCAAAACTTGCATTTTGAGAACTTAGCATATAACTGGCTATCCTTCAGAGTCTGAAGAACGATCCAAAGGTGCTGCTCATGCTCCTCTCGACTATGGGAGTAGATCAAGATATCATCAATAAACACAACCACAAAGGAATCCAAGTAGGGTTTGAACACCCAGTTCATCAAATTCATGAATGTTGCTGGGGCATTTGTCAGCCCAAATGACATCACTAGAAACTCATAATGCCCATACCGAGTCTGAAAAGCTGTCTTAGGAACATCGGATGCCCTAATCCTCAACTGATGATAGCCAGATCTCAAATCAATCTTTGAAAACACCTTGGCACCCTGAAGTTGATCAAATAAATCATCAATCCTCGGCAATGGATATTTGTTCTTGATGGTGACTTTGTTCAACTGTCGATAATCTATACGCATCCTCATCGATCCATCTTTCTTCTTCACAAACAACAAAGGTGCACCCCAGGGCGAGACACTAGGTCTAATGAAGCCCTTATCAAGAAAATCTTGCAACTGCTCCTTCAATTCTTTCAACTCTGGCAGGGCCATGCGATATGGCGGAATGGAAATAGGTTGAGTGCTTGGAGCCAAATCAATGCAGAAATTAATATCCTTGTCGGGTGGCATCCCCGGCAGGTTTGCAGGAAACACCTCTGGAAACTCACGAACAACCGGCACCGAATCTATAGAAGGAACCTCCGCACTAGAATCGCGGACATAAGCCAAATAAGCTAGACACCCCTTCTCGACCATATGCCGAGCCTTCACATAAGAGATAACCCTGCTGGCAGAATGGCCAAGATTTCCTCTCCACTCTAATCGAGGCAACCCCTGCAAGGCTAAGGTCACTGTCTTGGCGTGACAATCTAATATAGCATGATAAGGTGACAGCCAATCCATACCCAGTATGACATCAAAATCAACCATGTCGAGAAGTAGAAGATCTGCACGAGTCTCAAGACTCCTAATGGTGACCACACACGAATGATAAACACGATCTACAACAATAGCATCTCCCACTGGTGTGGACACATACACAGGAGCACTCAAAGAATCACGGGGCACAACCAAATAGGAAGCAAAATAGGATGACACAAAGGAGTAAGTAGATCCCGGATCAAATAGAACTAAAGCATCTCTACTGCAAACTGAAACAGTACCTGTGATAACAGCGTTAGATGACTCAGCCTTAGGCCTGGCTGGGAAAGCATAACACCGGGGCTGGGCCCCACCACCCTGAACTACATCCTTGGGATGGCCTCTAGCTGGCTGGTCTCCACCTCTAACAGCCTAACCTCCACCTTTAACTGTCTGGCCCCTACCTCTGGCTGCGTGACCCCTGCCTCTGGCTGGCTGAGCAGGAGGTGCAGCAACTGGTGCCGGAACCATGGCACGAAAACTCTGATGATGTGAGCTGCCTGTTGCCTGAGGGAAAAATCTAGCAATGTGCCTCGGATCACCAAAAGTATAACATAACCTCAACTACTATGACTGCTGACCCTGAAACTGACCCTGTCAACCTGAATAACCACCCTAATAACTCTGGAGTGGAGGTGCACTAATAGGAGCTGGTGGTGCACTGTAGGCTAGCTGGTCGGAATAATGCATCTGAGGGCCATGACCACCTAAGGCACCGTGGGATGCCTGAAGCGCTGAATGAAACGGCCTAGGAGGATGGCCTCTACCAAAAGTACTCCTGCCTCTAGATGAGGCACCGCTGAACTCACCGGAAGGATGAGGTCTCTTGTTAGACCCCTGACCTCCCTAAGTAAGAACCATTTCGACTCATCTGGCGACATTAGCAGCCACCTGAAAAGAAATCTCACTCCCAGTCTCCTTAGCCATATGCAATCTGATAGGCTGAGCAAGTCCATCAATAAACCTCCTCACCCTTTCCCTCTCGGTGAGAAGCAGAAGAATAGCATAACGGGACAAATACACAAAATAGGTCTCATACTGAGTAACAGTCATACTACCCTCCTGAAGACGCTCAAACTGATGGCGACGCTCCTCTCTCAATGTGATAGGTAGAAACTTCTCTATGAAGAGCTGAGAGAACTCATCCCAAGTAAGAGCAGGCGACCTAGATGGTCTGGTCAATAGGTAATCTCTCCATCATTTCTTGGCAGAACTAGTCATCTGAAATGCAGCAAAATCGACCCCATTGGTCTCCACTATGCCCATGTTTCGTAGAACGTCGTGGCAGCTGTCAATATACTCCTGGGGATCCTCTGAAGGATCACCACTGAGGTGAACAGGAAAGAGCTTGGTAAACCTGTCCAACCTCCATAAAGCCTCAGAAGACATAGCTAGCCCATCTCCGACCTCTGCCGCAATAACTGGCTGAACTAATCTGACTGGCTGAGCTGATGGAGCCTGATACTGGGGAGCTATCTGCTCCGGAGCTGGAATGATGAGATTCTGGGCTCCTTCTCCAGCCTGAGAGACCGCTGGTGCCATGGGAAATGTGCCACTCTGGGCCACACTCTCCATAAGGCCCACCAAACGGACCAAAGCGTCCTGAAGTACTGGGGTGGCAATGAACCCCTCCGGAACCTGAGCTGGTCCAGCAGGAACAGTCTGGGCTGGAACCTCCTCGTCAAGCTCTATCTGAGGCTCCACTGTTGGGGCTGCTGCTCGGGCCCTAGGCTGAACCTTGCCCCTGCCTCGGCCTCTGGCACGGCCTCGGCCTCGACCTCTGCCCCGCGTAGGAGCTGTCACTGGAGACTCTGGCTGCTGCTCAGCTGAGGAAGCGGTACGTGCTCTCGCCATCTGCGAGAGAATAAGAGTAGAAGAGTTCAATCAGTATTAAGAAAGCAAAATCGCACGACAGACAAGAATAGAAGTGAAACTTGTTCCTAAACTTCATAGCCTCTGGAAGATAAGTACAGACGTCTCTGCACCGATCCTCTAGACTCTACTAAGCTTGCTCATGAATCGTGAGACCTAGGCAACTTAGTGCTCTGATACCAACTGTCACGACCCAAAATTTTCCACCGACGGGACCGTGATAGCGCTTAATATTTCACTTGCCAGGCAAGCCAACGTTAGAGAATCATTAAACCAATTCCTTATTTCCATTCAGTAAATAACAATAATTAACTAAGATGAAATATAAGAAGTGCGGAATATCATGAAACTATATTAATTACTACCACCCGGATCTAGAGTCATAATTCACGAGCATTCTAGAATTTGCTACAAGTAATAGTCAAAAACAAATACAACTGTCTGAATGAAAGAAACAGTAGAACAGAAAAGATAGATGGGGACTTCAAGGTCTGTGAACGCCGACAGATCTACCTTAAGTCTTCGGACAACGGACCAATAGCAAAATCTCGATCAACCCGAGCCGGTATCAAAATCTGCACAGAAAGTACAGAGTGCAGTATCAGTACAACCGACCCCATATACTGGTAAGTGTCGAGCCTAGCCTCGATAAAGTAGTGACGAGGCTAAGGAAAGGCACCTACAAATCAACCTGTACAATTTAATAGTGTATATACAAATAATAGAGATGAAGAACTAAATAGGAAATGTCGGGAGGGGAACATACTAAGGGGAATACAAGATAAAGAACTACAACAAAATGATCACCGGAGCAGTCAATATACCATGAATCAACAGAAATAGTGAATACAGAAAGGAAGAATGCACGGCTTCACCCGTCGTTCTTTTACTCTCAATCTCACCATAAAATTAATAGAAACGGCACGGCATCATCCTTTGTGCATTAACTCTCATATCATGGCACGGCATCACCCTTCGGGCATTAACACTCACAATATGGCACGGAATCACCCTTCGTGCATTAACACTCATAATATGGCACGGAATCACCCTTCGTGCATTAACACTCACAATATGGCACGACATCACCCTTCGTGCATTAACACTTTCCCTTACCATAATGCAATGCATAAATAACAACAGGGAGATAGATTAACAAGTACAAACCTTACTTCAACATTTGGTTCCATAATATCAATCTCAACTTTGAAATAAAAACTCAATTATCACCAGAAAATCCGTAAACATGATAAGAACGATAAATTGAACAACACTAGTATAACATGTAGCAATTTGGTATATGAAAGAGACAATATAAAGAAAACAGAGAAATATGGAAAACAGGTAAATTGGCGGTGCATAAGTTCTCGTCACCTCACATATACGCCGCTCACATGAATTTCACTTAGCAAGTAATCTAAGGTTCCTAATTCCCTCAAGTCAGGGTTAGACACAACACTTACCTCGCTCTGAAGGCCACTTAATTCTCAATCACAACCTTTCCTTTGGAATTCACCTCCAAACCACTCATATCTATCAAAAATAACTCAATAATATCAAATATTGCTAAAGGAATCAATTATATTGCATAATTTAAATTTCCCAAATTTTCGTCCAAAAAGTCAAAAAATCGACCCTGGGCACACTTGATCAAAACCCGAGGTTCGGACCAAAATCCTTTTACCCATTTATCCCATAGCCCGAATATATAATTGGTTTTGGAATTCGACCTCAAATTGAGGTCTAAGTCCCAAAATTTCCGAAATCCCTAGTTTCTACCTTAACCCCTAATTCTACCATGAAAACTCTAGATTTTAGATAGAAAATTCAAGAAATATAATGGGTAATTGAAAGAAAATGGTTTATAATCACTTACCAATAATTTGGGGAAGAAATGGCTCTTGAAAAATCGCCTCACCATTTGGTTTTTGAAAAAAATGAGTTTTTGGCTAAAAACCCGTTTTTGAATTTTGTTAAGTGCTAGGCGACAGTGTTCATCGCGTTCGCGAAGGGTACTGCTTCCAAGCCTTCGCGTTCGCGATGATTACTCCCCCCTGGCCTTCGCATTCGCGAGGCATTGCTCGCGTTCGCAATGAAGGAACAACTGACTCCCCCTCCTCAATGCCTAACACTACGTGTTCGTGATGGGCTTGTCGCGTTCGCGAAGGGTAACACCCCCATCGCTTTGCATTCGCGACCAAACCTTCGCGTTCGCGAAGAAGAAATCCCTGCCTCATCAGTTTACTCTTCGCGTTCGCGAGAGGACCTTCACGAACGCGAAGAAGGACATGCCAGAACACCTGCCGCAGCAAAATACCATATTTTTAAAGTCCAAAACATCTCGTGGCCTATCCGAAACTCACCTGAGCCCTCGGGGCTCCAAACTAAATATGCACACAAGTCTAAAAATATCATACGAACTTTCTCGCGTTACCAAATTGCCAAAATAACACTTAGAACTACGAATTTAGCACCAAATCAAATGATATTCTCAAGAACGCTTTAAAATTTCTATTTTCTCAACTGGACGTCTGAATCACGTCAAATCAACTCCGTTTCTCACCAAATTTCACAGATAAGTCTTAAATATCATAATGAATCTGTACCGGACTCCGGAACCAGAATACGGACCCGGCACAAACAATTCCAAAAATCAATCAATTCTTAAAAATAATTAATAGGGACCTCCGAATTCGATTCCGGGCATACGCCCAGAACCCATAATTCGATACGGACCCACCGGGACCGTCAAAATACGGATTCGGGCCCGTTTACCAAAAATATTAACCAAAGTCAACTAAAAATTAACTTTTAAGGGATAAATTCTTATTTTCGTCAATTTTCAACATAAAAGCTTTCCGAAAATATGCCCGGACTATGCATGCAAATCGAGATGGGTAAAAATGAGATTTTTAAGGCTTAAGAGCGCAGATTCGAGTTCTAAATCATAAGATGACCTTTTGGGTCATCACATATTTATTTGAAGAACTTGGTTTAATTGGGTGTACTTGTATTTATTATTTGTTGAGTAATATTAATAGTGTTCTTATTGCCATGCCGGGCATATCATTGGTTGATTTATGTTTCCTTTATTATTATTTATTTCCTATTATTTTATATACTATATTGCACAGGTAATTAGACTAGTGAGTATCTTGACTGTACCTCGTCTCTACTCCACTAAGGTTAGTCTTGATACTTAATGGGTACCGAACGTGGTGTACTCATACTACACTTCTGCATATTTTTGTGCAGAGCCAGGTATTGGAGCTATTGGACTCGAACAGAGTTAAAGTGTGATCGCAAGGATTCAAGATAGAGCTGCTTGGTCGTCGCAGTCCCTTGAAGTCTTTTCATTTTATTGTACTGTTAATTATTAATCAAACAATATTGAGTATTCGATCCTTGAGATCATTCCATGTATTCAGTTAGAGTTCGTGACTCAATACTACCAGTCTTGGGAGGTTGATATATTCATATTTATTTCGTTGTTGGTTTTGACATTAGTATTTAATTATATGTTAAAAAAATGGCTTTGAAATGTAATGAAAATCGGCTTACTTAGTCTTAGAGACTAAGTGTCATCACGACGCATGCGGTGGGATTTTGGGTCATGACAAATACTTCCTTTTTAGTTTTTAGGCATGTATTTTGTTCGTGTACCATATATCAATGAGTACATAATTTTTAAAAATTATTAAATAATGCATTTGGATAACAAAATAAAATTAAAAAGTATAAGTTTCTGAAAATAATGAAAGTTAATTCCATTTAGCTAGCTCAAAAAAGGAAGAAATATATTTCATTATGAACTTTTGGCGTTCTCTCTAATTATCGAAGTTATCTTATTTTCTTTTATACTCTTAGTCATTTTTTGTTAATAATTGTTGAGTGTAGTTTTTGAATTTTATACATAAAAAATTCCGTTGAAGAGAAAACTATTTTTTGTGTATGATATAAAAATTGTACAAATATAATATCTGCTGAATTATAGACATATTATATTATTCAAAAAGTTTAGCTTTGTAAAATTTTAAATATCAAGACTTATAACATAGTTCGGATAAGATAGATTTAATAAATAAGTTTTTAGTTTTTATTTTTACTTTTGGATATGAAATCAATTTTGTTTCAAAACCACGTACCTTTCAACTTCTTGATATTGATGTCCAAAATATTAGGAGTTTCGAATAGTTCAATACAAAAGATTTAATAAGCAATAACTTTTATTGATATTGTCCCTCAATTATAAATATATATAGATTATTAAAAAAAATTAAATAATATTTTAATCAACATGTAATATATATTTAAAGGGAAAAGACGATCAATATATAGATATAGATAAATCAATATTAATCAACATGGTTGCAACATAAATTGCATTACTATATATACATTTTGTGCCGTGAGAATTATCCTTCGTCAAAAAGTTTACAATTACAGAAAGGCATATGATGAAGTCATTGTGATTTTCGATATTGTTTGAGTTAAGTGTAAAATAAACGTGCAATAGGTCTTTTATTTTTTTTATTTTTTGTTTATCTGATTAAAAATTAAAACAAATCCTATCTCTTCTTTCACTCTCTTATATCGCATGTTGTTTCTGAATGATTGAGTTGATAGCATATTTGAATAAAATATTTAATAGTATATCCATGTATATTTGTTTAGCAAAGATGGTGAACTTTGACTTAGAAACTAATACATATTGGTTAGTTAGTTCCAATATTAAGTATACAAATATCTTTAAACTTTTAAAAAAGTGTGAATATATATTTGTAAGTAACTTGTTTCTGCAATGAACTAAAACTAATTTAAGCTAATTTCAATCTCCTAAAGAGTCATAAAATTAACGTGAAAGATATTAATTATACTTATGTTAGTACTTCAAACAAGGAAATAATTTATACAATGTAAAACTTAATAGATTATAAATTTCTAAATATTAGGAGTTTCTACCGAGTTCAAATAAAGAAGGATTTAAGGTCCAAAATTTTAGGTGATTTAAATTCCTAATTATAGGAAAATAATAAAATGACTATTTTATCTAGTGTGAAATTAATTTTTAAAAGGTAAAAAAGGCGAACGACATTTCGGTAAGGGCCTTCGTGCTTTTAATATAGTATAGATAGATAGATAGATAGATAGATATAGATACATGATTTATACAACGTATATTATCATTTATGGGATTATATTCTAGGCTTATATATGTATATTGTTATACATTATATTCCAGATTTTTTAGTCTCATACTTTCCATTTTTTTTGTAAATGAGAACGAACAGATAATGTAAGTGTGAGTAATAATAAGTGCAAGTCTTTTTTATAGTGTAACTTAATTCCTTTTCTAAGAAAATTAATGCTCAGTACGTGATTATGGGTCCCTGATTTAAAGCTATCGGCTAGGGAATGTATTCATATAACAGCAGGAATATTTAATTTAGAGGATTTGAGTTGATATTAAAAAGTAGAATCGTAAGACCTGTGAAAAAGACCATACATATAGAAAGAAAATAAAATTGATGAGAAGGTAAATATATTATTTAATTTAGTGAGAAAAATTTATCCAATCTCACTCAATCTTACGTCTACCAAATGTTAAAAATTATTAAAATTTGAAATCTTTTATTAATAATTATATAAATATAAATTATGGAGTATATATTATATAATAATATAGTACTCCCTCTTCACCTTTTCACCCTCCAGCTCCTCCTCCACTCGTCTCACCATATCACCGGAAGGATTAATATTGGATTTACCTCTTTTTATATTTATGTGGCACTGTCCTTTTCCCTCTCCCCCACATTACATTCACAAAAAAATTAAAATAAAACTGAAACTATGAGGTTATTGTTGGTCGAAGGAAAAACATTCACTCGTGGGAACGGGAAAAAACTTCACATCTGGGAACTCCACAAAAAGGTACCTACCTGCTTTTGATCCATATCTCATAGTACAATATTATTAGCCTTTTCCCCTAGCAATTGGGGTTATGAATTTTCAGTTTATGGGGTAATATGGGATCAGCAGTCGGAGAGAAAATCACCCGTTTGATTGAACGTGCTGCCAATCAAATTTTACCTCTTATTATAGTGTGTGCTTCTGGGGGGCGCGCATGCAGGAAGGAAGTTTGAGCTTGATAAAAATGGCTAAAATATCGTCTGCTTTATGTGATTATCAATTAAATAAAAAGTTATTTTATGTATCAATCCTTACATCTCCGATAACTGGTGGAGTGACAGCAAATTTTGGTATGTTACGTTGGGGGATATCACTATTGCCGAACCCAATGCCTACATTGCATTTGCAGGTAAAAGAGTAATTGAACAAACATTAAATAAAACAGTACTCGAAGGTTCACAAGCAGCTGAATACGTATTCCAGAAGGGTTTATTCGACCTAATTGTACCACGTAATCTTTTAAAAAGCGATCTGAGTGAGTTATTTAAGCTCCACGCCTTTTTTCCTTTGAATCAAAAGTCAAGCAAAATCAAGTAGAGCACTAAGTCCAATTATTTTATTTGTGTTTGTAGCAAAAAAGTAGTTAGTTTATCGGAATCAAAGTAAATAAGATAATATTGGCGCTTTCTTTGGTGATAGAAGATCTAATTATAGAAAGAATCAAAACTAAAGTTGAGGATAACTCTTTTTTTTTACCTATATTCTTGATTACGAATCAAGAAGCCTTTATCAACAAGAGTGAGTTCTTCCTTTCGTGAAATTAGGAAAATAAAATGAATTTCTTCTTCTTGTCTTAGGTATATTGTAACGACCCGACCGGTCGTTTTGAGTATTACAGTCCCATTCCCCCATTTACTGCTCAATTTATACCTTACAGTTGATTTATGACTTATTGGGTTAGTTGGTTCGGGTCCGGAAGAATTTCGGAGTGAAATGAGACACTTAGTCTCATAATTGAAAACTTAAGTTAAAATAGTGAGCGGATGTCGACTTATGTATAAACGACCCCGCAATGGAGTTTTGATGATTCCAATAGCTCCGTATGATAATTTTAGACTTAGGAGCGTGTTCGAAAAATTATTTGGAGGTCCGTAGTAGAATTAGACTTGAAATGGCGAAAGTTGAATTTTTGAAAAGTTTGACCGGGGGGTTGACTTTTTGATATTGGGGTTGGAATCCGATTCCGAAAATTGAAATAGGTCCGTTATATCATTTTTGACTTGTGTGCAAAATTTGAGGTCAATCGGACTTGATTCGATAGGTTTCGGCATCGAATGTAGAAGTTGGAAATTTCATAATAGACTAAAGTCAAGTGAGCTCGCACAAGACCTAACTTCAAATGAGCATAACTATCATGATACGAAGTGTTATATGGTATATTACCTATCAAATGCAAGATCTTTGACTCTAATTTCTAACACTTCAAACCGTTCGTCATTTGGACATTCCTACAAGAAGTTATGACCAAATTACCAAAGGTTGGAAAAATAAGATTCTGCGCCAATTCTGCGACCATTATGCGATCGCAGAAGCGGTTATGCTACCGCAAACTGGTCGCAAAATGGACCAGAACAGCCCAGTTATGGGCACCTATTTTTACGACCATTTTGCGACCCGCATACCCATTCTGCGGTCTATTATGCGACCGCAGACCTGCTTTCGGAGGGTTAATTTTTCTATTATCATAACCCGGCCCCATTTTGATAAATAGGCTTTGGGACTTATTTTGGAGAAAAAATCTGACATTTTTAGAGAGAAGGGAGAGTGTTCTAGAGAGAAGAAGAAGCTCAAGTGCTTTGTTCATCAAGATCTTTTTCAAGCTTTAAAATCCAACAAGGAAATATCACAAGATCTTCACCCAAGAGGCAAGGTTCTAACCCTTAGTCTTCAATTTCGAGTTTGGGTAAAGATGGGTAATTAAGAGTATGATTCTTGGGTGTAATAGTATTATTTATACATATCAATAAGGTTTATGGAAAGATTATTGAGTTCAAATGCGTAAAGATTGGGTTGAAAATGGTAAAAATCTTCAATGACTTTAATTGAAGATTTTAGGGTCGAGTTGATGTCGGAATTTGGTAAAATTTATATCGTTGGACTCATGGTTGGATGGGCGTTAATATTTTATAACTTTCGTCGGGTTCCGAGACGTGGGCCCCATTGGCAATTTTTGAGTGTAAATTCGGATTTTTGTTGAAAAATTAGTATTTTGTTATGGAATAAATTCCTATAATTTGGGTTGACTGAATCAAATTAATTGTGACTAGATTCGAGCCGTTCGGAAGTTGTTACGCACAAAATGGAATTTCTGGAAGCATTATTTAGCTTGCTCGATATTGGATTCGGCTTGTTTGAGGTAAGTAACTCTTCAAATCTTGGAGCTGAGGGTATGAACCCTGAATCTACGTATTATGTGAATTGTTTGGAGGTGACGCACACGCTAGGTGACAGGCGTATGGGCGTGCACCGTAGGAATTGTGACTTGGTCAAATTCCATGGGACTGTATAGTTGAATAATCTGTATAGGACTTTATTATTGAGTTATTCATTGTGCTGCCTCAATTCTATTGTTATAAGATTTATTTTCTGGATATTGTTGTTGACTATTGGTTTTGGACCCGACCTTGGTATAAGCTCATCACTTCTTTCAACCTAAGGTTAGGTTTGTTACTTACTCAGTACATGGGGTCGGTTGTACTGATACTACACTCCTGCACCTTGCGTGCAGATTTTGGCTGATGATGTTGCTGTATTCGATGGAAGCTGGATTTGAAGATGTATCTGCGCTCCGATTGTAGCTTCCTCTTGTTCATGGTAGCCTTAGATTCATAAAACTCTGTTTATGTACTTCTCAAACAGATGATGTATTTATTTCATACCAGCTTTGTAAACTCTATTCTTAGAAGCTCATGATTTGTACTACCAGTTCTTGAGGAAAAGTATTGGTTTTAGATATTTTATTTTAATTAATTGCCTCGTTAATTTTATATGAATCAGATAGTTGGTAATTGGCTTACCTAACGGGTTTGGTTAGGTTCCATCACGATTAGTTGGATTGTGGGTCGTGACAAGGTGGTATCAGAGCACTAGGTTCATAGGTTCTACAAATCATGAGCAAGTGTCTAGTAGAGTCTTGCAGATCGGTATGATGACATCCATACCTATCTTCGAAAGGCTACAGGGGATTTAGGATAATTTCCCATCTTTCTTTCTTTATCGTGCATAATTGATTCAGCTTGAATTATAACTCTTTGAATTCCTCCCACGCATTCGTATGCGCACATGAGCGCTAGGTATCAGTTGTGTATCGCCGGCTTGTGATTTCAGGGATGATGTGCGAGATGTGTATTCTGTGTTTTGGTGATGGGCCAGTCTGGAGAACTTGAGGCCATGGTTAGACCGCAGGTTAGGCTCGGTAGTTTCAGTTGTGTGAACTTGTATAATTGAACTCATATGTCCGGTAGTGTCCGTATGAGTGGAATTTGTAGCTCGATCTAGGTGACCATATGATGATTTTATTGTGACCGCGTGATGTATTCAGATGGTTTGAAAATGACGGGAAAAAGGGATGTAAAGAGGGACTATTGGGTATTTGACTTCTGTCTCGATTTGACATACAGTCTCGAGTTATGAATGTGTTGAAGGATCTTTTACGTGGTGTAATTGTGGAACAAACTAAATTTGTGTGTCTTGTTGATGAGTTCAAACTCATGAAGGTTAAGTGATTACGTAGGAGTTGTGGCAGTAAAAAGGGTATATAAAGATGCCAGTTTGAGGCTAAACATGCAGGTTATCACCTGCGAAATAAACTATAGAGGTGTGATCTTTATAATGTTGTGGGGAGAATCTTCTTTTCTACCAGTAGGACAGATGTATTGGGGTTTGAATTTGAATTGGTCAAGAAAGTTGACCTGACCATCACGAGAATGAAGGCGAGCTTAGTAGACGATTTGAGGTACCATATAGGTTGTGATGCAGGAGCTTGGGAAGAATTTAGTTAAATCTAACTACGGTGTTATGGCAGTAATTGAATATGGTTATTGTGAATTACTGAATGTCTTGATCTATGGCTTTGAGCCAAGTGGGGGAGCCTACTATTGACAATTCGGTTTCATGGTTATAGGTTAAATTAAGTTTTGGTCCGAGACATACTTATGGAGCAGTTATGACTGTAGAGGCTAAGATCGAGGATGACTCGAGTAAGGAAGTTTCCTGAATACGGGATATAATACACTTACGAAAATATGAAAAATCATGGAATGATTAAGTTGTAAATGCGAAGAATGTAGTGCGCATGGAATATGAATTTGGCCAGTGGTGTTAAGGCATGGTTATTTCTTTGAGTGATGTTGTGCTAATGGGGCATGTGTCTTTTGGCCCGTTTGGGCGGTGCAATTCAATTTTGAGCCGAGTGGGTGACTTCTGAGAAGGTTCTAATGGTTCCAAGATTTATATATAGCAATTGAAAAATTTTCCGGACTTGTGTATGGATAGAATATGAGATTTGCGTTTGATGGTATCGGGACTCGCGTTAATTCTGTATGACTATGGATTCTACATTCTAGTATAAGAAAGGTAAAATAATAATTTTAAGTTCACATGAGGTCTCTTCAGAGTGGGTGTCTCGGTGGTGGTACTTATATGGTGCTTAAGAAGGAATACAACGGCTTATGAGCCTTAGGGCGGTATGGTTCTAAGTTAGGATGTCATATAATGAGGCCTTATGAGTGTTTCGTGGCAATACCCTAGGGTTTTGGTGACCTACGTGGTTTGGTCGAGTTAGAGAAATTTAGTTCTAATAGCTTGGTTATGTGCAGATGGATTTCAAAGTGCTCTTGATGGTTTCTACCATGGTTTGAACCGGATATTTTTTACTGGTGTGGGAAACGTGTTGTGTATTGTGATTTCCTCCTGGAAGGAAGCAAGAGAAAGTTTTCTAACTAACCAGGTATGTAATTTGCTTGTCACTCAGAGTTGATAATAGGATTCTTGTGCTTGTCACATGATGGAATATAGATGTGGTGTGTTGTGCGGGATTAGGATTTATATGTACAAGGTGACAGTTCAATCTTGAAGATAAGGTAACGCATGTTGGACAGCATGGTCAGTTTCAAATATTTCGATGAATGTTATAACTGCTCGGTAATTCCTGATAAGAGTGCGCATTTTAGAAGGCGCGTTGTGTTTTGACTTACGGATGTTCATCGGTATTGCAGTACTCACCTTGTTGATAGACTGCTGCTATTCAAATTATTGCTATGTGGCACGGAAGAATTATGAAAGTATTCCTCATGGGATTATCATGAATGGAAGATGTGTTAGTCATTTTAGTGTTGGAGTTGGGATCAGTTACGGTGATTCATGTGTTCGATGAATTTGGAGACTGGGAGTTTTCAGAAGTATATTGTTTCGGGGTTGCGACCTATTTGAGGTGACTATTTTATTTAAAACTCGGTGGAGGCACTAGTTGCGTTAATTATTTGTGATAGTTATGCGCTATGAGTGCGCATATATGTGAGGTTTGAGCCCATTTGTGGTCATTAGAGCAAGTATTCATACTCGGAAGAATGCTTAGGCTATTATATGCCTAAAGTTGATTGTTAAACGTAAAGTCATAACGTTTCCAGTATTCGTACTTTTGTTGAGAACGTTCTGGGCTATACTTGAGCTTACAAAGAAGATGATTCCCTAAATAAATGCGATAGTTACTAATTCTGCATTATTTCCGAATTGAAGTGTGATAGCAGACTTTGAACGTGCTTACACTATGGCGTGCTATTTCTACCAGTCCAGGAGCATGAGAATCTTATTTCATTATCATATACAAGTGTACTTGTTTAATTGCTCATGTATGATGTGCTGGGACTGGAGGCTTGTGACCATGCCGGGCGATTCATATTATTGGCACGTGAGTTGTCTGTGCCGTGTGTGGGAATTCTATTTCTATAATAATTTATCTGATCTATTAATTTCCTTCCCCTACAATTGTGCACATGCACCTACGGTTATCCTCTTCACGAAATTTGAGGAGTTGGTTGTAACATTGTGGTTGTGGTGATGCATGTTGAACTTGCAATACGGCTCTCTTCCTTGAGATATCTCCCATATTTGGGTACACAGATTGCGCAGTTGTGGCTTGAGTTATATTGATGTGGCGTGTCTGTGGATAGTTGTGTTTAATAATATAAGGTCATTGGACCTAGAATGGGTAATATCAGGCTTGATTATGGTATATTCGGGAGGATAATATTGAAAGTCGGCTTAGGAGAGGATTATGGTTCTGGTTGGGGCGAGAGATCTCCATGGCTAGTTGATCTGATGAGTGGTTATGAGTTTTTGATTGTTTCTTTCATCATTGGCAGTGT
This sequence comes from Nicotiana tabacum, assembly GCF_000715075.1. NCBI lineage: Eukaryota > Viridiplantae > Streptophyta > Magnoliopsida > Solanales > Solanaceae > Nicotiana > Nicotiana tabacum. The sequence continues at coordinate 5,852,479 of NC_134101.1, read as the reverse complement.
ACGAAGGTTTCAGAATAAGGTTATGTTGAATACGGGGTTTTATACTAGTACTTGGTTGGTTTTGAGTAGTTACTGTGATCAGAAATGGTGCTACGAGTATGCGAGTTGTGTAGTATGTCATATGATTATATCAGGTATTATGGTTATGGCTGGATACAGCTTGTTCATGCTTATACAGTGTGTAGATGTGAGATTCGGGTCTTGAAAAGAATTCTAGATGTTAAAATTTTGGCTCCATGGTTTTTGGGCTAAGGTTAAATTAATAATTTTCAATTATATTGTGTGGTCAGGCCTATATAGAATAGGGTGACGTGAGATCACCCCCGGGTATGTGCGTGGTAAGGTGGAATAGAGATTTGAAGGTTAAGAACAACTCTTGGCACGTTCGAGGTAGAACGTATGTTTAAGTGGGGGAGAATGTAACGACCTGACCGGTCATTTTGAGAATCACAACCTCGTTCCCCCATTTACTGCTCAATTTATGCCTTACAGTTGATTTATGACTTATCGGGTTAGTTGGTTCGGGCCCGGAAGGATTTCGGAGTGAAATGAGACACTTAGTCTCATAATTGAAAAGTTAAGTTAAAATAGTGATCAAATGTCGACTTATGTATAAATGACCCCGGAATGGAGTTTTGATGATTCCAATAGCTCCGTATGGTGCTTTTGGACTTAGGAGCGTGTTCGGAAAATTATTTGGAGGTTCGTAGTAGAATTAGGCTTGAAATGGCGAAAGTTGAATTTTTGAAAAGTTTAACCGGGGGGTTGACTTTTTGATATTGGGGTCGGAATCCAATTCCGGAAATTGGAATAGGTCTGTTATGTCATTTATTACTTGTGTGCAAAATTTAAGGTCAATCGAACTTGATTCGATAGGTTTCGACATCGAATGTAGAAGTTGGAAATTTCATAATAGACTAAAGTCAAGTGAGTTCGCACAAGACCTAACTTCAGATGATCATAACTATCATGATACTAAGTGTTATATGGTGTATTACCTATAAAATGGAATATCTTTGAGTCTGGTTTCTAACACTTCAAACCGTTCGCCATTTGGACATTCCTATAAAAAGTTATGACCAAATTACCAAAGGCTGGAAAAATGAGATTTTGCGGCAATTCTGCGACCATTATGCGATCGCAGAAGTGGTTATGCGACCGCAAACTGGTCGCAGAATGGACCAGAATAGCCCAGTTATGGGCACCGATTTTTGCGATCATTTTGCGACCCGCATACCCATTATGTGGTCCATTATGCGACCGCAAACCTGCTTTCGAAGGGTTAATTTTTCTATTTTCATAACCCGACCTCATTTTGATAAATAGGCTTTGAGACTCATTTAGGAACCAAAATCTAACATTTTTAGAGAGAAGGGAGAGTATTCTAGAGAGAGGAAGAAGCTCAAGTGCTTTGTTCATCAAGATCTTGTTCAAGCTTTGAAATCCAACAAGGAAATATCACAAGATCTTCACCCAAGAGGTAAGGTTCTAACCCCTAGTTTTTAACTTCGAGTTTGGGTAAAGATGGGTGATTAAGAGTATGATTCTTGGGTGTAATAGTATTATTTATACATATCAATAAGGTTTATGGAAAGATTATTGAGTTCAAACGGGCAAAGATTGTGTTGAAAATGGTAAAAATCTTCAATAATTTTAATTGAAGATTTGAGGGTCGAGTTGATGTCGGAATATGGTGAAATTGGTATGGTTGGACTCATGGTTGGATGGCCGTTAATATTTTATAACTTTTGTCTGATTCCGAGATGTGGGCCCCATGGGCGGTTTTTGAGTGTAAATTCGGATTTTTGCAGAATAATTAGTATTTTGATATGGAATAAATTCCTATAATTTGGGTTGACTAAATCAAATTAATTTTGACTAGATTCGAGCCGTTCGAAAGTTGTTACGTGCAAAATGGAATTTCTGGTAGCATTATTTAGCTTGTTTGAGGTAAGTAACTCTTCTAATCTTGGAGCTGAAGGTATGAACCCTGAATATACGTATTATGTGAATTGTTTGGAGGTGACGGACATGCTAGGTGACGGGCGCGTGGGCGTGCACCGTAGGAATTGTGACTTGGTCAAATTCCATGGGACTGTATAGTTGAATAATCTGTTGATATCCGTACATTCTCTACGTGTTAGAGAAAATTGAGCTGAGACACGTATTAAAAATCATGCTTAGGCATATGTTGTTATTGTTGGTACCCATTAGGGTCATTTTTGTGGTTGAATAATATGTTCAAATTGTAATTTTTCACTCAGTCATGTTTATTTATTTCATATCATACCTCGGTCTCTCTTATTGATTGTTGATGCATCATATCATTGTTGTTGGGCTGCTTGTAATGATTTCTGAGAGCCCGAGAGACTAGAGAGGTTGATGACTGAGTGAGGCCGAGGGCCTAATTATGAGGATATTTATGGATCAGGCTGCACGCCGCAACATGTTTATTGATTTATGCCATGATTGGCTTGATATTGCGCTTGGGATAAAGGATCCCCTCCGGAGTCTGTACACAGGCCCAGTGAGCGCAGGTATCTACTGAGTGCGAGTGCCGAGTATGAGTGCCGAGCGTGAGTGCCGAGTGATTTGGGAGGATTGAGTGACTGTGAGGCATGAGTCACTGTGAGGACTGAGTGACTGTGAGGACTGAGTGACTGGGAGGACTGAATGATTGGGAGGACCAAGTGAAATGATACACTGAGAGTATGCATATGATTTTATCACTGAATTGCATCGCATTGACATGCACACATGACATACAGGAATAAAGATGGATTTTTGCTCATGTTGTACTATATCGCATCATTCATGATTTCTCACACATGTTGACAGATGGGCATAGGGATGTAATTATTTTATATGGGTTATTTGGAAAGAAAATGAAACATCCCATTTATTATTGAAAGGATTTTTGGAAAATCACAGTTTTCAGACTTACTCATATTTTGGTAATTTTAGTGAAAAGAATTGAGTTTTACTATTATATTATATCGTTGACACTTATCACATTTGGCTACAAAGTTTTTCGCATCTTCTTCCATTTTATGCCAGTAATATCCTGCCCTGATTAGTGTTTTAACTAAAGATCTTCCACCTGCGTGATTTCCGCAATGTCCTTCATGTACTTCCCTCATCACGTACTCCGTTTGATTGGGTTCAAAGCACCTTGCTAAAGGACCGCCAAATATTTTTCGATATAAATTATCTCGAATTAAGCAGTAACGAGCAGCTTTTCGTCGAAGTACTTGAGATTCTTTCTTGCCTTCAGGTACGATCCCGTACTGCAAAAAATTAACAATCTCGTTTCTCCAATCCCAAGTTAAATTATTAAAGCTTACCTCATGTTTATCCTGGTCAAGTGCTGAATGAAATTAATTTATTACAATAGCATTTTCTTCACTCGTTACTTCTGCAACTGAAGCAAGGTTAGCCAACGCGTCTGCTTCTGCGTTTTCTTCCCTGCGTATTTGCACGATCTTCCATGATTGGAATTGCAAGACCAGTTCTCGTGCCTTTTCCAAGTATTGTTGCATTCCTGCCTCTCTAGCAGTGTAGGTTTGCTGCATCTGATTGACTACCAGTTGAGAGTCACTTTTAATCATGATTTGCTCTATGGAGAGTTCTCGTGCTTGTTCTAAACCTGCAATTACAACTTCATACTCTACTTCATTGTTAGTAATAGGGCAACATTTAATTGCTTGTCTTATACTTTCACCTGAGGGTGCGATTATGACAATACCTAAACTGGCTCCTTTGACATTTGAAGAGCCATCAGTAAATAAAGTCCACGTACCTGGATTAGCTCCAGTAAAAAATTGTAATTCCTTTTCTACTTCAGGAATTATTTTTGTATTAAAATATGCGACGAAATCTGCTAAAACTTGAGACTTTATTGATGTTCTAGGTTGATAAATAATGTCATATTCACTTAGTTCTATTGCCCACTTGGCTAGTCTGCCTGACAATTCTTGTTTATGCAAAATATTCCTTAATGGATATGCAGTTACTACGTAGATAGAATGGCAAATTGAAAATATGGTCTCAATTTCCTAGCTGCCATGACTAATGCTAAAGCTAGTTTCTCTAGATGAGGATATCTAGTTTCAGCATCTAATAAAGATTTACTAACATAATAAATAGGAGATTGTTCCTTTGTCCTCCCTTACTAAAACTACACTTATAGCTACTTCTGCAACTGCAAGATATACAAATAGTCTTTCTCCATCCCTTGGTTTAGACAATAGGGGAGGATTTGTTAAGTATGCCTTCAAATCTTTGAGGGCTTGTCGGCATTCCTCAGTCCATTCAAACTGATTTTGCTTCTTCAATACTGAAAAGAATTTAACGCTTTTCTCTGAAGATCTTGAAATGAATCTTCTCAAAGCTGCAATCCCACCTGTCAATCGTTGTACCCCTTTTTTGCTTGTGAGTATATCATGTATTTCTTCAATAGCTTTAATCTGTGCAGGATTTACTTCAATTCCTCTATTAGATACAAGAAAGCCTAGAAACTTACCTGAAGCTACGCCAAAAGTGCACTTTTCTGGGTTCAGTTTCATATTATATCTGCGGAGGATCTCGAAGGTAGTTGAAAGATGTTGAAAATGATCTTCCGCTTATATAGATTTAACCAACATATCATCAATGTACACTTCCATCGTCTTCCCCAGGTGTTCTTGGAACATCTTGGTCACCAACCTCTGATACGTGGCTCCAACATTTTTCAAGCCAAAAGGCATGACTTTGTAACAATAAGTCCCCCTATTTGTAATAAATGAAGTTTTTTCTTCGTCTAAGGGGTCCATTTTTATTTGATTATAACCAGAATACGCATCTAGAAAGCTTAATAATTCGTGGCATGCGGTAGCATCAATCAATTGATCTATATGCGGTAAAGGGAATGAATCCTTCGGGCATGCTTTATTTAAGTCAGTGTAATCCACACAAACTCTCCATTTACCGTTCTTTTTCGGAACTACCACAGTATTAACTAACCAATTAGGATATTTTACCTCGCGTATTGAATCGATCTTTAAGAGTTTCTGTACCTCTTCATCGATCACTTGATTTTTAAATGATCCTTGCTTCCTCTTCTTTTGTTTGACAGGTATGAATGATGGATCTTCATTTAATTTATGAGTCATCACCTCCAGAGGTATACTTGTCATCTCTGAATGGGACCATGCAAAACAATCCGCGTTAGCTTTTAAATATTCAATTAACTTACCTCTCCTATCTGGGTTTAACCTTGCTCCGATATGAATTCTTTGATCTGGCCATTCTTCGAATAGTGGAATAGCTTCAAGCTCCTCAATCGTTGTTTTAATGTTTTCATTCTCCTCTGGCTCTTAAATTACATCTGGTCTGGAGTCCACGTCTATTTGTTTTGATACAATTTCTGTTGAAATTTGATTTACCGCAGCTTTCTCACTTGCACCCGCATCTTTTTGACTTGTACTCGTATCGTTTTGACTTGCATTCATATCTTTTTGACTTGGCTGTATCACCGAATTGATGCTTCTTGAAGTTTGTTGATATTCTCGAATCTGTTTAATTCCCCATTTTGAAGGGAAATTGATAACCTGATGTAATGTGGATGGCACAGCATCCATATCATGAATCCACGGCCTCCCAAGAATCACATTATAGGCCATATCCGTGTCTGTCACTTGAAATTTTGTTTCTTTGATGACCCCTTCTGCGTATGTGCTTAGTTCAATCTCGCCCTTTGTAATAATGATTGAGTTATCAAACCCAGATAAGGAACGTGCTTTTGGAACTACACGATCGCCCATCGGCATTTCGTTCATTACTCGTAATAGAATGATATTGACAGAGCTACCTGGGTCAATCAAAACTCGTTTTACATTATTATCATGTATAAGTAAAGATATTACCAGTGCATCGTTGTGAGGAATCATTAATCCATCGGCATCTACATCAAAGGTTATGTTGCCATCTTCCAGAGTTTGGCGAGTTCGCTTCCCGTGAGTTATTGTGAACTTTGTTGTTTTTCTTGCGGCTATATAGGTTACGCCGTTGACTTCTTCTCCGACGTTTATCACATTTACTGTTCTCTTTAGAGACGGATGTTTTGGGGTCTCTTGCCTATTTTTCATGTAAGCTTATTTGCCTTTCTCGCTGAACAACTCCGTCAGATAACCCTGCTTCAATAATTGTTCCACCTCACCTTGTAATAATCTACAGTCTGATGTTCTATGGCCGTGGTCATTATGGAACTCACACCAAAAGTCTGGGTTTCTTCTATTTGGATTTGATCTCCTCTCTTTAGGCCATCATACTTTATCCCCCATGCTTCTTAAAACAGTAACCAACTCGGAGGTACTCATGTTAAAATTGTAGTTCCCAATCTTTGAGTTTGTATTAGCATCTCTGTTACGTTCACCTCGATCTTTTCTATATCTCGACGATGACGAACCTGAATCTCTATTTGCGAACCTGTGATTAGCCCGCAAGTTTTTGAATTTGGAACGAGATTCTTGCCATGAAGGTCCCATATAAGGCTCGTACCTATTCTTACCAAACCTCTTTTCAGATTCTGACCATCTCGAACCTGTTTTTTCTTCAACCCTTGACTGAGCTACGATATCTTCTTTGATCCGTAATTTGGTACTGTACCTATTATAGACATCATTCCATATCGTAGCAGGGAATTCTCGTAGGCTCTCTTTAAGCGTCCTCGTAGCTTCTGAACTTTTCTCGATTAAATTTCTTGCAAATGCCATGGCTGCCCAATTGTCAGGTACTCTTGGTAGCAACATTATTTCACGTTGGAATCTGTCTACGAATTTTCGAAGCAATTCTGTATCTCCTTGATTTACTTTGAATATATCCTCCATTCTCTTTTCAACGTTTTGTGCACCCGAGTGTGCTTTTATAAATAGATCTGCAAGCTCAGCAAAAGAGTCAATAGAATTCTCAGGTAAAAGAGAGCATGTTAACGCTCCTTTAGTAAGTGTTTCCCCAAACTTTTTGACCAGCACAGATTCAATCTCCTGCTTGGTTAAATCATTGCCTTTTACTCCCGTGGTGAATGCAGTAATGTGGTCACGTGGATCGGTCGTTCCATCGTATTTCGGGATGTCAGGCATTTTGAAATTTTTGGGAATTGGTAATGGAGTTGTGCTAGGTATCCATGGTTGTTGTGAATGTGTGTCGAAATCAACTCCTTTGATCACAGGTGGTACGCCGGGTATTTGCTCAATACGACCGTTTTGTTCTTTCACCTGTTTCTGCAAGGTTAGTATTAAAGTTTGTAAATCAAAATTATTAGGTGTACCTGATCTCCCATCATGTGACTCGTTGGGAGTTCCTCCACTTCCAAAATTAACCAACCTTGATTGTGAAATTTCCACAGTTGCAGTATTGTTTGGTGGAGGTGTGGGTAGCACAGCTGGTAGTCCCCTCACAAAAGCCTGGAGAGCATCATTCACGTACTCAGCAATTAACTGCTTCACAGCATCCTGCTCGACAATTTGTTCATTTCCATGTTGTTCATTATTATGAGTAGTGGATCTTTCTGGTGATGCTTCTCTTGAATTGCGTGGGGTTCCTTGAGGTGACGGAACTGGAGTTCCTTCCACCTGTTGGTTGTTGTCATTGACATTCGACATGATTCAGTTGAGAGAGAGTGATTTGGAAAGTAAGAGAAGATTATCAGATTCCCGGTAACGAAACTAATTTGTTTAAACGAAGAATTAGATTCTCAGTCAAAGCCTATTTTTAGAAGTACTCAGGTTACTGATAATCAAGAAATTTAATACACTTGGGGTACTCGGGACCCCGTCCGAATATACCAACAAGTCTCGTAACATAATACGAACTTACTCGGGGTGTCAAATCACGTCAAACAACGTCGAAATTACAATTCACAACTCGATTCATACTTTTGAGTTTCAAACTCTTCAATTTACAAAGCTCGTGCCGAAACGTGTTAAACGAATCCGGAATAACTTCAAATTTTGTGCACAAGTCATAAATGACATAATGGAACTATTTCAATTTCCAGAATCGGGTTCCGACCCTGATATTAATAAAGTCAAATCTGTGGTCAATCTTTCTAAATCTTTAGCCTTTCAAACTTCAAATTTTTAATAAATGGCGATAACTCAAGCTAGGGACCTCCAATTTAAATTACGGGCATACGCCCAAGTCCCAAATCACGATACAGACCAACCGAAACTGTTAAAACACTGATCCGGGTCCGTTTTCTCAAAATGTAGACCGAAGTCAAATCAATTGAGTTTTAAAGCTCTATTTCACATTTTAATCTAATTTTTACATAAAACTTTCCGGAAAATTATACGGACTGCGCACGTAAGTCGAACAATGATGAATAGTGCTTTGTGAGGTCTTAGAATACAGAAATGAATTTTTAAATTAAAGATGGAATTTTGGGTCATCACATTCTCCACCTCTAAAACAAACGTTCGTCCTCGAACGGAATTAGAAAAATACCTGAGCTGGTGAAAAGATGTGGATGTCTACTCCACATGTCCGACTCGGACTCCTAGATAGATGCTTCTACCAGTTGACTTCTCCATTGCACCCGAACTGAAGCATAACTCATAGACCTCAAATGTCGGACCTGCCGGGCTAGAATAGCTACCGGCTCCTCTTCATAAGTCAAATCTTTGTCCAATTGGACTGAGCTGGAGTCTAATACATGGGACGGATCACCATGATATGGATACATGGAATACCGGATGAACTACTGATAAGCTAGGTGGTAGTGCAAGCTTGTAGGCTATTTCACCCACCCTTTCAAGAATTTCAAAGGGTCCAATATACCTAGGGCTCAACTTGCCCTTCTTTCCGAATCTTATTACACCTTTCATAGGTGAAACCTGGAGCAATACTCTTTCTCCAACCATGAATGCAATATCACAAACTTTACGGCCGGCATAACTCTTTTGCGTAGACTGAGTTGTGAGAAATCGATCCTGAATAATCTTGACCTTATCCAAGGCATCTTGTACCAAATAAGTACCTAACAACCGAGCCTCTCCCTGTTCGAACCAGCTAACTAGCGAACGACATCGCCTCCCATATAATGTTTCATATGGAGCCATCTGAATGCTGGACTGATAACTGTTATTATAGGCAAACTCCGCAAGTGGCAAGAACTAATCCCAAGATCCTCCAAAGTCTATAACACAAGCACGAAGCATATCTTCCAATATCTGAATAGTGCGCTCTGACTGTCCATCTGTCTGTGGCTGAAATGTTGTACTCAATTCAACCCGCGTGCCTAACTCAGGTTGTACAGCCCTCCAGAAGTGTGAGGTGAATTGTGTATCTCGATCATAAATGATAGACATGGGCACACAGTGAAGGCGGACAATCTCGCGGATGTAAATCTCAGCTAACCGCTCTGAAGAATAGGTAACTGCTACTGGAATGAAATGTGCTGACTTGGTCAACCTATCCACAATGACCCATACTGTGTCAAACTTTCTCTGAGTCTGTGGGAGCCCAACAACAAAATCCATAGTGATACACTCCCACTTCCACTCAGGAACTTCTAACTTCTGAAGCAGACCACCAGGTTTCTGATGCTCGTACTTGACTTGCTGACAATTCAAACACCGAGATACATATGCAACTATATACTTTTCCATTCTCCTCCACCAATAATGTTGTCGCAAATCTTGATACATTTTGGCGGTACCCGGATGAATTGAATACCGTGAACTGTGGGCTTCTTCAAGAATTAATTCACGAATCCCATCCATATTAGGCACACAAATATGACCCTGCATCCGCAGAACTCCATCTTACCCCACAACAACCTGCTTGGAACCACCGTTTTGAACCGTGTCTTTAAGGACAAGCAAATGAGCATATTGTCGCTTCTGATGCGCTCATTAAAAGAAGACTGAGCTACTGTGCAAGCTAGAACCCGACTGGGCTCTGAAACATCTAACCTCACAAACTGATTGGCCAAAGTCTGAACATCTGCAGCTAATGGCCTCTCACCAATAGGAATATACGCAAGGCTGCCCATACTCATAGCCTTTACACTCAAAGCATCGGCCACCACATTGGCCTTTCCGGGGTGATACAAAATGGTGATATCATAGTCTTTCAACAGCTCCAACCATCATCTCCGCCTCAAATTGAGATATTTTTGTTTGAACAAATACTGTAGACTATGATGGTCAGTGAATACCTCACACGAGACACCGTAAAGGTAATGCTTCCAAATCTTCAGCGCATGAACAATGGCTGCCAATTCTAAGTCATGAACAGGGTAATTCTTTTCATGAACCTTCAACTGACGTGACGCATATGCAATCACTCTACCATCTTGCATTAATACTTCACCAAGCCCAATGCGAGATGCATCACAATACACCGTATAAGATCCTGAACATGTGGGAAATACCAACACTGGCATCGTAGTCAAAGCGGTCTTAAGCTTCTGAAAGCTTAACTCACACTCGTCTGACCATCTGAATAGGACACCTTTTTGGGTCAATTTGGTCAACGGGGTTGCTATAGATGAAAACCCTATCACGAACCGGCGATAATAACCTGTCAAACCCAGAAAACTTCATATCTCTATAACTGAAGTAGGTCTAATCCAATTATGAACTGCCTCAACCTTCTTGGGATCCACTTTTATGCCTTCTGCCGATACAGTATGCCCCAAAAAGGCAACTAAATCTAAGCAAAATTCACATTTTGAAAATTTGGCATATAACTGATTATTTTTCAAAGTCTGAAGCATAATCCAAAGATGTTGCTCATGTTCCTCTCGGCTGCTTGAGTAAATCAAGATATCATCAATGAATACAACCACAAAAGAATCCAGTTAGGGTTTGAATACCCGGTTCATCAAATCCATAAATGTTGTTGGGGCATTTGTCAGTCCAAATGACATCACTAGAAATTCATAATGCCCATACCGAGTCCAAAAAGTTGTCTTAGGGACATGAGATGCCTTAACCTTCAACTGATGATAGTCAGACCTCAGGTCAATCTTCGAAAATACCTTGGCACCCTGAAGCTGATCGAATAAGTCATCAATTCTTGGCAACAGATACTTGTTCTTGATAGTAGCCTTGTTCAACTGCGATAATCTATACACATCCGCATTGAACCATCTTTCTTCTTCATAAACAATACTGGTGCACTCTAGGGCGAGACATTAGGTCTAATGAATCCCTGATCAAGAAAGTCTTGTAACTGCTCATTCAATTCTTTCAACTGCGGTGGGGCCATACGGTATGGTGAAATAGAAATGGGTTGAGTGCCCGAAGCCAAATCAATACAGAAGTCAATATCCCTGTTGGGCGGCATCCCCGGCAAATCTACAGGAAAAACTTCTGGAAATTCACGAACAATTGGTACTGAGTCCATAGAAAGAACATCCGCACTGGGATCACGAATATAAGCCAAATAGGCTAGACACCCCTTCTCGACCATACGCCGAGCTTTCACGTAAGAGATAACTTTGCTGGTGGAATGGCCAAGAGTCTATTTCCACTCTATTCAAGGTAACCCTGACATGGCTAAGGTCACCGTCTTGGCATGTCAATCCAATATAGCATGATAAGGTGACGGTCAATCTATGCCTGCTATGACGTCAAAATCTACCATGTCGAGAAGTGTAAGATCCACACTAGTCTCAAGACTCTCAATAGTAACCACGCACGAACGATAGGCATGATTTACCATAATAGAATCTCCTACCAACGTGGACACATATACAGACGCACTCAGAGAATCACGAGGCACAACCATATATGAAGCAAAGTAGGAGGACACATAGGAGTAAGTAGATCCTGGATCAAATAAAACTGAAGCGTCTCTATGGTAAACTAGAACAATACCTGTGATCACGGCATCGGATGACTCGGCCTCAAGTCTAGCTGGAAAAGCATAAAATCGAGGTTGGGCCCCACCAATCTGAACTACATCTCTGGGACAGGTCATAGTTTGATGGCCTCCACCTCTAACAGCCTGACCCCTGCCTCTAGTTGGTCGGGCGGGCGGTGGAGCAACCGGTGCCGGTATGATGGCACAAGAATTTTGCTGAGATCTGTTGCCCATAAACCTAGAGCAATGCCTCCTGATGTGACCAATGCTCCCACACTCATAACACCCATCCTGCTATCGTGGATGCTGAAGCTGAAGCTGACCCGAACGAGTCGGAGAGCTACCATAGTGACTCTGGAGTAGTGGTACACTGATAGGAGTTGGATGTGCACTAAATATTGGATGCCCAAAGTAAGGCATAATAAGGACCATGAATCCCTAAAGTACCGTGAGATGCCTGAAGTGTTGAATAAAATGGCATGGGAGGATGACCCCTACCATAAGTACTCCTGCCTCCAGATGAGGCGCCTCTGAAATTACCAGAATGACGGGGCCTCTTATCTGACACTGGCCCTCTTTCCTGTGAAAGAACCATCTCGATCCGCCTGGCGACATTAGCAGTCGTCTGAAAAGAAATCTCACTCACGGTCTCCTTGGCCATCTGTAGCTTGATAGGTTGAACGAGTCCATTAATGAACCTCCTCACCCTCACTCTCTTGGTAGGAAGCAGAAGAAGAGCATGACGGGCTAGATCCACAAAATGGGTCTCATACTACCCTGCTGGAGACGTTCAAACTGCTTGCGGTAATTCTCACTCAGTGTGATAGGAAGGAACTTCTCTAGAAATAGCTGCGAGAACTGCTCCCAAGTAAGTGCAGAAGAACTAACTGGTCTAGTAAATACATAATATTTCCACCACCTCTTGGCGAAACCAGTCATTTGAAACATAGCAAAATCAACCCCAGTGCTTTCAACTATTCCCATGTTTTTCAATACTTCATAGCAGCGGTCAAGAAAATTATGTAGGTCCTTAAAAGGTGTACCACTGAAATGGATTGGAAATAGCTTGGTAAACTTGTCCAATCTCAGTAAATCCTCAAAAGACAAATCAGGCCTATCACCAGCCTGTACTGCAACAATCGGTTGAACTAACCCAATTGGATGGCTACTGGAGCTTGATACTGTGGAGCCATCTGCTCCGGAGCGGGAGTAGTGGGAGTCTGTGCTCCTCCCCCAGCCTGCGAGATGGCTGGTGCCACTAGAAATATACTATTCTGGGCCACACCCTCCATAAGGCTAACCAAACGAACTAGAGCGTCCTGAAGCACTGGAGTAGCTATGAATCCTTCCGGGACCTGAACTGGACCAACAGGTACAGTTTGAGCTAGAACCTCCGCTCCCAAATCCACATGAGGTTCTACAACAGGTGCCACTGCCCGAGCCCTAGACTGAGCTCTACCTCTGCCTCTACCTCAGCCTCTAGCACGACCTCGGCCTCTACCTCTACCCTTGGTCATAGTTTCCACCTGGGGTTCTGGTCCCTGTCCGTCGGTAGATGTATTATGTGTTCTCACCATCTGCGAGAGAATAAGAATAGAATGGTTCAATCATTGGTGATAGAATTAGAATCGCACGACAAAATAAGAAAGAAGTGATATAGTTCCTAAACTTCATATCCTCTGAACGATAAATACAAACGTCTCTCTACCGATCCTTTAGACTATACTAAGCTTGCTCGTGACTCGTAAGACCTAAGTAACCTAGTTCTCTGATACCAACTTGTCACGACTCGAAATTCCCACCTTCGGGACCGTGATGGTGCCTAAAATTTCACTTGCTAGGCAATCCAATGTTAAAATAATATTAGCAATTTTAAAACAATTTTAAATTTATTAATAATAAAAGAAACAAATGCGAAAATAAAGTCTGAAATAAAGTAAATAATACAAAGAAACATATACAGAAGTCCATTACTGAAATAAAGTGCGGAAGACCATAACAAACAAATTATCCAAATACATCCCCGAATCTGGTGTCACAAGTGCACGAGCTACTAGAATAATATAAATAAAGGTCTGAATAAAAATGAAGCTGTCTGAGAGAAATATACAGCTACGATAAAGTGGAAGGGGACTTCTGTAATGACCCGACCGGTCGTTTTACTTTTTAGAACCCCGTTTTCCTAAATAAGACTTTCCGTACTTGCACTAACTCCGGTATCTGCACAAGAAGTGCACAGTGTAGTATGAGTACAACCGACCCAATGTACCTAGTAAGTGTCAAGCCTAACCTCGACGAAGTAGTGACGAGGCTAAGGCATGTCACTTATATTAACCTGTACGCTATAACAATAATAACAACAACAATAATAGAAATAAAACAGGTAACTCATTTCAACAGTTGAAGCCAACTCGACAGTCATAACCAATTATTATTTCAATCAGTTTTCGTTGCGGTGTGCAACCCGTTCCCACAATATATTCATATTCAATACCGTTGCCATGGATTTATGAGATATCATCAATATATTATTAGGAACACTTACCCAATCCGAAGTCGTGATAAACTCCTTCAAATCGCTAAAAACCGAGGTTTTAAAACTCAAACAAAAATGGCGAAATGACTGATTTTCAATCCCTTATGTTTCTGTCAATTTTTTGCTTCTCCGACGAAATGGCCGCATCTGCGGCGTCGCTTTTGCGATGCCAAATGCGCATCTACCTTCTTTCCGCTTCTGCGAACAAAATGTCCGCTTCTGCGGACTCGCAAAAGCGTCCAGCTTTCCACTTCTATGGCTTCTTGCCCAGCTCCTCTGCTTCCGCTTCTGTGATGGATTTCATGCTTCTGCGGCCAAGGCTTCGCAGAAGCGAAGGCACCAGAAGCATCAAAATTCCAGATTTTGCATTAGTCCAATTTATTATCCGATTTCGATCTAAATCACACTCGGGGTACTCGGGACCCCGTCCGAATATACCAACAAGTCCCGTAACATAATACGGACTTACTCGGGGTGTCAAATCACGTCAAACAATGTCGAAATTACAATTCACACCTTAATTCGAACTTTTGAGTATCAAACTCTTCAATTTACAAAACTCGTGTCGAAACGTATTAAACGAATCCGGAATGACTTCAAATTTGGAGCACAAGTCATAAATGACATAACGGAACTATTCCAATTTCCAGAATCATGTTTTGACCCTGATATTTATAAAGTCAAATCCGCTGTCAATCTTTGAAAATCTTTAGCCTTTCAAACTTCAAATTTTCAATAAATGGTGATAACTCAAGCTAGGGACCTCCAATTTAAATTCCGGACATATGCCCAAGTCCCAAATCACAATACGGATCTACCGAAACTATCAAAACACTGATCCAGGTCCGTTTGCTCAAATTGTTGACCAAAGACAACTCAATTGAGTTTTAAAGCTCTATTTTATATTTTAATCTAATTTTCACATAAAAACTTTTCGTAAAATTATACGAACTACGCACACATGTCGAGGAATGATGAATAGTGCTTTTCGAGGTCTTAGAACACATAAATAAATGTTTAAATTAAAGATGATATTTTGGGTCATCACACTTGGAAAGGCATCGCGTTCGCGAGGTTGCCTTCGCGTTTGCGAAGAGTAATTTTGGGCAGCACAAATTTTGTACTTTGCGAACGTGAGGGTCCTATTGCGTTCGTGAAGAAGAAATCCCTGGATAGCAGCACTTAAGTTATGGAAATGGGATTTCATCCCATTTTTTTATTATTCACGATTTTGAGCTCGGGTAAAGCAACCTTTGGGCGATTTTCACGGGAAAACATTGGGGTAAGTGTCCTTTATCCTATATTGATTATATTTTATGATTCAATTCTCATTTATATCATAAATCCATGAATCTATTGAAGAAAATCATATTTTTTTTAAAATCTTATAAAAATATAAAATGAAGATTTGAAGGTCAATCTGATGTCGGAATTTGATAATTTTTGTATGGTTGAACTCGTATCGGAACGGATGTTTGGATTTTGTGAGTTTTTCAATTCAAGACATGGGTCCCATTGTCGATTTTTAAAATAAATTTTGGATTTTAATCCGGAAAATTAGTAAATTCATATGAAATTAATTCCTACGATTCATATTGAGTATATTGAATTGTTTGTTACTATATTTGAAGCTTTCGGACACGAATTCGTGAGGCGAAGGTTTATTGGAATCTTGAAATTGGTTACGAAGCGAGGTAAGTGTCTGGTTAACCTTGACTTGAGGAAATAGAACCCTTGAATTATTTATTATGTGAAATTCATGTGAACGGCGTATAGGCGAGGTGACAAGTGTCTATACGTCGTCAAATTAATTATTTGCATAATTATTTGAAAATCATATATCGTTTTAAATCATGAATTAATTATTATATTAACTGTTTCTCTCATATTCCTTGCTCAATAATATGCCTTGAATCCATGCTATAATTGCTACATGCTTATTTGATTTATGTGACTTAATTGCTACTTGACATTTAGCATATTAATTGTTGCATTTATTGAAGTAATTTCTTTTATAAGAATTGCTAAATTATATTATTTGAGGAGCGGGTTGCACGCCGCAATAGAAATGAAAGTGAATATATTGGAAGAGCGGGTTGCACGCAGCAACAGAATTGATTGAAATGAATATATTGGAGGAGCGGGTTGCACGCCGCAACAGGATTAAATGAAAATGAATATATTGTGGTATCGGGTTGCACGCCGCAATGGAAACTGATTAAAATAATAATCGGTTATGACTGTCGAGTTGGCTTCAGCTGTTGAAATGAGTTACCTATTTTATTTCTAGTATTGTTGTTATTATTATTATTGCGTACAGGTTAATGTAAGTGACTTGCCTTAGCCTCATCACTACTTCGCCGAGGTTAGGTTCAACACTTACTGGGTACATGGGGTCGGTTGTACTCATACTATACTCTGCACTTCTTGTACAGATACCGGAGTTGGTCCTAGTGGCGTACAGTAGATTTGCTCGGATTCAGCTATTCGCAGGAGAATTGAGGTATAACTGCATGGCGTTCGCAGTTCTGAAGTCTCCTTTCCACTTTTTCGTAGTTGTTTATTTCTTTCAGACAACTTCATTTTCATTCATACCTTTATTTGTATTATTTTAGTAGCTCATGCACTTGTGACACCAGTTCTGGGATGGTATTTAGACATCGCTATTATTATGGATTATTCACTTTATTTCAGACTTTATTTCCGCATTTGTTTCTTTATTATTAATTAATTGAAAATTATTTAAAAGGGGATAATATTATTCTAACATTGGCTTGCCTAGCAAATGAAATGTTAGGTGCCTTTAGGGCCCCGAAGGTGGGAATTTCGGGTCGTGATAGTTGGTATCAGAGCCCTAGGTTACTTAGGTCTCACGAGTCATGAGCAAGCTTAGTAGAGTCTGAAGGATCGGTACGGAGACGTCTGTACTTATCTCTCAGAGGCTATGAAGTTTAGTAACAATATCACTTCTTTCTGATTCTGTCATGCGATTTTATTCTATCATCAATGATTGAACCATTCTATTTTTATTCTATCGCAGATGGTGAGAATACGTAATACATCTACTGATGGACAGCGACCGGAGCCCCCAGTGGAAACTATGACCAGGGGTAGAAGTAGAGGCCGAGGTCATGCCAGAGGTCGAGGTCTAGGCAGAGGTAAAGATCAGTCTAGAGGCTAAGGTCGTGCTTTGTCTTCTGAGGCTTTGTTGAGGTTGGAAACGTTTACCAAGGAATTTCCAATCCATTTCAGTGGTACACTTTCTGAGGACCCACAAAAGTTTCTTGATCACTGCTATGAAGTATTGCAGAACATGGAGATAGTTGAAAGCATTGGGGTTGATTTTGTTGTGTTTAAGATGACTGGATCCGCCAAGAGGTGGTGGAAAGATTATGTATTTACTAGACCAGTTGGTTCGCCTGCACTTACCTGGGAGTAGTTCTCACAGCTATTTCTGGAGAAGTTTCTTCCTAATACACTAAGGGAGAATTACAGCAAGCAGTTTGAGTGTCTCCAATAGGGCAGTATGTCAATCACTCGGTATGAGACCCGCTTTGTGGATCTAGCCTATAATGACCCGATCGGTCATTTTGAGCTCTAGCACATCGTTCAGTAGTTTGAGGCCATGAGCAACTTCACTTCAGGTATTATGACTGGTACGCGTGGTCGGAATTGGAATTTCGGAAGTTCAGAGTTGATTTGAAAAGGAAATTCTCATTTCGGAGGCTTTAAGTTGGAAGAATTGACTAAGGTTGGATTTTTGAGTAAACGATCTCGGAATCAGGATTTGAAGGTTCCAAAAGGTTCATATGATGAATTCGTACTTGGGCGTATGTCTGGATCGGGTTTTGGATGACCCGGGAGCGTTTCGGCGCCTATTGTGGAAGTTGGCATTTTGGAAAAATTTCATAAATTTGGGTTGAAGTGCATTTCAATGTTATCAATGTCTGTTTGGGATTTTTGAGTCTGGGAGTAGCTCCGTATGGTGATTCTGGTATTAGGAGCGAGTCCGAAAGTGGATTCGGAGGCCCGTAGGTCATTTTGGAGTCATTTGGCTAAAGCTAGAAATTTGAAGGTTTTTGAGAAGTTTGACAGGAAGTGGACTTTTTGATATCGGCGTCGGAATCTAATTCTGGAAGTTGAAGTAGGTCTGTAATGTCAAATGTGACTTGTGTGCAAAATTTGAGGACAATTGGACGTGATTTGATAGGTTTCGGCATTGATTGTAGAAGTTGAAGTTTCAAAGCTCATTAAGTTTGAATTGCGGTGCGATTCAAGATTTCAAATTTGTTTGATGTGATTTGAGGTCTCTAGCAAGTTTGTGTTATGTTATGGGACTGGTTGGTATTATTGGACAGGGTCCCGGGGGCCTCGGGTATGTTTCGGGGTGATTTCGGATCATCTGGTGTCCTTTTTCACGAATGCGAAGGAAGTCCCGCGTTCACGAAGAGGAAAATTGTGGGGCTGTTGAGATTGGCCTTCACGAACGCGAAGGCTGAGATGCGAACATGGTGAAGAACTTAAGGAACCTATGCGAACGCGAGTGGGGAGTCGCGAACGCATAGAAGGAAGTGAGGGCTGGGCCTGAGGATGTTTGGCCTATGCGAGTGCGAGGCTGGGTATTCGAACGCGAAGCATTGAGGGCGGAAAGCTTCGCGAATGCATCGTGAGGAATACGAACACGAAGGAGGTTTTCTGGGCCTGGGTTGGCTGAGCTTCGCGAACGCGAAGGGGTTACCTCATTCGCGAAGAAGGAGTCGGACTGGGCAGTGAGATGTTTTAAAACGGGATTTTTGGCCATTTTTACTTTATTTTCTCTAGGGGAGCCGGTCTTGGGGCGATTTTGGAGCCCCATCTTCATCATCTATGTCAAGTTAAGTGATTCCCACCTATTGCAAGTTAAATACATGGTTTATATATGGATTTAGACATGGAAATTTGTAGAAATTGTGGGGTTCTGGTAGGAAACCTAGAAATTGGTATTCTTGGATTTTGATCACGAATTTGGGCATGAAATGGAGAATAAATTATATATTTGAGTTTGTGGGGTTATGAGTAAAGTTTATCTTCGAACATTTTCGGAATCCGGGCACGTGGGCCCGAGGGTGATTTTATCAACTTTTCAAACGGAGGTGGAAATTAGTATAAGATGATTAATTATGAGTATTAGAGTATATTTTGATTCGGTTGCGTCATATTTTACTAGTTTTGGAGTGACGGGCATCAGTTTGATTTGTCGGAGCGGCTTTGGAGCCGGTTATGAAATTTCGGAGCAAGGTAAGTCTCCTTTCTAACCTTGTAAGAGGGAATTAACCCCATAGGTGAACTAAATTAATATGTTCTTCTAATTGCGGGGGCTACGTACACACTAAGTGACGAGAGTCCGTACGTAGCTACTAATTATGCCTATGTCCGGGTAGTACTAGGTTTGCATCATATTTTGCTAATACTATTATTTGATTTGTATATTACTTGCCTTGAAAGGAATTGGGATCGAATGGGCTTATTAAAATGCCTTGAAAGGAATTGAAATTGAGGATTTCGGGACTTGAAAGTATTCAATTGAATTTCATATTTTTTTTTGAAAGGGATTAAAGAATATTTTAATTATTATTACTTGAGAAATCTATGTGCAGCCGCGTCGCAAGTATGATTCACGAGCGGGGTAAATTTCTTAAATTTATATTTGACCGAGTCGCAAGTATGATTCGCGAGCGGGGAAATTGAGAAAAAGTTATTATTATTGTTATTGATAAATTATATTTGACCGCGCCGCATGTATGATTCGCGATCGGGGAAATAGATGCATCTATGGTTCGCGCCATTCGACCCTCTGGCAGTTCACAGTTTAAATATTATGTTGGATCGGGCCGTACGACCTCGGCATGATTTGCGCATGATTTAATTGATTGTTTTGGAATTATTGAAAATTGATATGGCCCCATTGGCCGGAGATATTGATTGTTGAAAGATGAAAATAAATTTGGAAATCCCCTATTAATAAAAGAATTATTTATCTGCTTCATGTTATTGAGTTTACAGTTGCCTCATAAAAATCCATAATTTATCACGTTATCGGTATATTATTATTGGACCACTAGTAAGTGTCGGAATCGACCTCTCGTCATTACTTCTTCGAGGTTAGACTAGCTACTTACTGGGTACACGTTGATTTACGTACTCATATTACACTTGCTGCACATTTTGTTATGCAAGCACATATATATTATTGGCCTCGTGGGCGCAGCGGCGTGGTTGATCGGGGACTTAGGTGAGCTGCATTTTGTGAGACGATTCGCAGCTAGTAGAGTTTCCTTCAGAGTGCTTGTAATTTTCTTTCTTTTATATCCAAATTTGTATTCCGGACAGTTATTGTATTTTATTTTATTTCCTAGTAAATGCTCATGCACTTGTGATACCGGGTTCTGGGATGATTGTGGGATATTTAGTATTAAAATTGGAAAACATTATTATTTTTTCTTTAAAGTTTATTTGTTACTAGTAAATTCAAGGAAATTCATGTTTTCAGAAATACTAAAAAGAGAATTTAATTGACTATTTAGAGATGGCTTGTCTGACAGTGGTGTCCGGCGCTATCGCGACCCTTAATAGATTTTGGGTCATGACAACATTGTATCAGAGAACTAGGTTCACTCAGGTGTCACGAGTCATGAGCAAGTCTAGTAGAGTATTGCGGATCGGTATGGAGACGTCTGTACTTATCTTTGAGAGGCTACAGGACTAATAGGCGAACGTCCCTTCTTGATTCCTCATCGTGCGATTTGATTCCTTTGAGGCTAATGCCTTTGTTTCTTTCCTACTCAATCTTGTGCGATATGAAGTGCTTGCTATCGATCGAATTGAGGAATTGAAGTGGTAGTATAGGCGCGGTGCAGAATGTTTCCCCCTGCGTAGTTGATTGGGCTATTGTCGTCTCCTTGCGGAAGGAAAATCCGTCATTTTAGCTCAGTAGCGGTACTTCTGAGAGCTTCGAGGCTATGCACATTATTGAGGTGAAGGTAAGATGCTTGCCTATGTGTCGAGCCAGTGAATGACTTGGGAGGAGGTTTTCTCAGCACATAATTCAGAGATTTAGTATTTTACTTCTGGCAGAAGAAAGGCAATCGGACTAAGAATGTTCAGATTTGGGTAGATAGAGTAACGAGACTTGGTATTTTTTAGCGTTTTGGAATTTTCATCTGTAATGTGGAGAAGTCACCCTTGATTGAATATGTTAAGTTCATCGGTGTTATGGTCTTCTTCAATTCGCCTTTGGGGCAGGGTATTGTGAAATGATGTCGGGGAAGCGGATGTAAGGGACCGCAATGTGCAGTGGTTCAAGACCGAAGCGGTGTTCCTAGTATTGATGGCTCGAGAAAGATGATCCTCGGAAGGGTTTAAAGTTAGTAGCAATTTATTGGTTCAAATGCTACAGAGATAGATTTTGATTTAAGGCAACAACTGGGCAGTGAAGGATGAGGAAAGACATGTGCGAGGTGTCTTGCGGTGGCTAAATTTCCAGAAGGCCAAGTGTGAGCAACAGTAGTCGAGTAGTTGCTTAAAGGAGAGGATTTGACCAAAGTGGGAGAGTGGCTGAGTAGCGTATGAGTTCTGTGGTAGGATAACTACATGCCTTGAGAAAGGTTTTGAGTGATTTGGGATTTAGGGTGGACAATGACTGGGTCCATGGAGCTAATTTGGAGCATCGGCCATTTTACGGCTGGAGATTGGATATGATAGGAAGGAGTTGCTCGATATGAAGAAGGATACAACCTGACTTTGGATTGGGATATATTGTCGCACCTTTAGTTTATGTCCATGAGGAGTGAACAGGTTTGTACAGCTGGTGAATGAGCACGGGCTCAGGATGGGTTACCGATTTCATAGTAATTGTACTCAGTGCAACGTTGTTGGGTGATGTCGGCATGGTATTTCCACAAGTGGGTTAGCTCCTTTGAGCAGGTCAGCGGTCGCGTGGTTGATGAAGCTTTTACGAAGAATTCTACTGGCTATCCAGTAAGAGGTCGGATATGTAAATATGGCTAGTAATTCGAAGTGTTCATGAAAGGTTTAACAGAAATATTTCGAGAAATTTGGAGAGTTGCGTGTGCAGGATCATGTCACCGATGAAGAAAGAATCTTAGTGGGTTCCAGGTTTATGCAATGGTAGCTTCGAGCAAAGTGGGAGAGTCCCACCGTCTACGATTGGATAGTATGGTCAGTTACTTGTGCGGTTTCTTGTTATCGGTGTATTGGTGTGTCATTATGACGAAGGAAAGAAAACATCGATGGTAATTTGAGCAAAGGATTTGGGGGATGTGTGACATATTTGTCCTTATCGATTCATGTTCAGGCTTTAAGAAGACTAAGAGTTTATGCTTCGTGTCGATGTAATGTACAGGGAAAGTGAGACAGCCGAGTGTTTCCTTGAGAAAAATCCATGTGCTAGCAGGGCCTTGGAGTTGATCATGTTTGAGAACAAATTAGAGTAAGTGACTCTTAATAACGGTCTTAGTGGATTCAAAAAAATAAAATAAAGTGCAGTGCCTAAGGATTTCGAGCCCGTAGTAGGGTTAAGTATCGAGATTTTGCAGCGGATTATGAAAGGGGCTTGGAGTGTTGTGCGTTATCTTCGGGTTGTGGTGTAACATTGGAGAGATGGAAGAAATGAACTTCGGACTCATAGAGGAATTATTAGAATGGGTGTACCAGTCGAAGATGTGAATATGCGCACAAGGAGGGTATGAGATGGTTCGTGAGATTTGGGACAGCGTGGTCTCGTGAAATAAGGTCACTCGGGATGAGTGAGGATTTAGGTTTGTGATGTAATGAATGGAGCTATTATTAATTCTAAGGCAAGTTAAGAATAAACTGGGAAAAGACGGGTCGGCTAACAATGGTTGCATTGTCATGATGGTGGCAATGATCAGTTCCTTCAGCGCATTGAGTTATGCATGTGATTTGTGGTGGTACGTACGAGGCTTGACGGCCGCCGTAATTGATTTTATTTGGAGAAATTCAAGTATTATGGCATGTTATGTCTAGATGGATCCCGGAAGAGTTATGGTGGTTTAGACCACTACTTGAGGTTAACATTTTCCGCGGATATGAGAATTCAGTCACGTGTAGCAATGATTTTCTTGAAATGAGTTAAGTAGAAGGTTTCTATATAGAGAAGTGTTACCCTATTTAGTGGTTTAGGAGTTATGATGAAATTCTTGTACTCTTGCGCATTGGCATGATTAAATGCGTCAAATAGCGTGGAAATTAGAAGTTGAGGTTCGAGGTTGCGTTTCGGTGTTGACAAGAATGTCACCAGCTCGAACGAGCAAAAAGTATTAGAGGTTTAAAGCAAGCTAGTAGTGTAATCAGCGACACCTGAGATTAGTGTCATGTGTAAGAGGCTTTGTGTATTGTAGGCGTAAGTCCGGATTGGGTTTTGGATGACCCGGGAGTGTTTCGGCACCTATTGTGAAAATTGGCATTTTGGAAGAATTTTATAAATTTGGGTT
This sequence comes from Nicotiana tabacum, assembly GCF_000715075.1. Classification (NCBI taxonomy): domain Eukaryota; kingdom Viridiplantae; phylum Streptophyta; class Magnoliopsida; order Solanales; family Solanaceae; genus Nicotiana; species Nicotiana tabacum. The sequence continues at coordinate 5,828,581 of NC_134101.1, read as the reverse complement.
GAAGTGCATTTCAATGTTATCAATGTCCATTTGGGATTTTCGAGTCTAGGAATAGCTCCGTATGGTGATTCTGGTATTGGGAGCGTGTCCGGAAGTGGATTCAGAGGTTCGTAGGTCATTTTGGAGTCATTTGACTAAAGCTAGAAATTTGAAGGTTTTTGAGAAGTTTGACTGGAAGTGGACTTTTAGATATCGGGGTCGGAATCCGATTCCGGAAGTTGGAGTAGGTCCGTAATGTCAAATGTGACTTGTGTGCAAAATTTGAGGACAACCAGACGTGATTTGATAGGTTTCGGCATCGATTGTAGAAGTTGAAGTTTCAAAGTTAATTAAGTTTGAATTGGGGTGCGATTCATGATTTCGATTTTGTTTGATATGATTTGAGGCCTCGAGCAAGTTTGTGTTATATTTTGGGACTGGTTGATATGATTGAACGGGGTCCCAGGGGCCTCGGGTGTGTTTCGGGGTGGTTTTGGATCATTTGGAGCTGCTTGGGAACTGTTGTTGTTGGTGTTTGGTATCCTTCTTCGCGAACGCGAAGGAAGTCCCGCGTTCGCGAAAAGGAAAATTGTGGGGCTGTTGAGATTGGCCTTCGCGAACATGAAGGTTGAGAAGCGAACGCGGTGAAGAACTTGAGGAACCTACGCGAATTTGAGTGGGGAGTCGCGAACGCATAGAAGGAAATGAGGACTAGGCCTGAGGATGTTTGGCCTACGCGAACATGAGGCTGGGTATGCGAACGCGAAGCAGTGAGGGCGGAAAGCTTCGCGAACGCATCGTGAGGAACACGAACGCGAAGGAGGTTTTCTGGGCCTGGGTTGGCTGAGCTTCGCGAATGCGAAGGGGTTGCCGCGTTCGCGAAGGAGTCGGACTGGGCAATGAGATGTTTTAAAACGAGCTTTTTTGCCATTTTCACTTCATTTTCTCTAGGGGAGCCGGTGTTGGGGCGATTTTGGAGCCCCGTCTTCATCATCTATGTCAAGGTAAGTGATTCCCACCTATTGCAAGTTAAATACATGGTTTATATATGGATTTAGACATGGAAATTTGTAGAAATTATGGGGTTTTGGTAAGAAACCTAAAAATTGGTATTCTTGGATTTTGATCACGAATTTGGGCATGAAATGGAGAATAAATTATATATTTGAGTTCGTGGGGTTATGGGTAAAGTTTATCTTCGAAAATTTTCGGAATCCGGGCACGTGGGCCCGAGGGTGATTTTATCAACTTTTCGAATGGAGATGGAAATTGTTATAAGATAATTAATTATGAGCATTAGAGTATATTTTGATTCGGTTGCATCATATTTGATTAGTTTTGGAGCGACGGGCATCAGTTTGAATTGTCGGAGGGGCCTTGGAGTCGGTTATGGAATTTCGGAGCAAGGAAAGTCTCCTTTCTAACCTTGTAAGAGGGAATTAACCCCATATGTGAACTAAATTAAGATATGCTTCTAATTGTGGGGGTTACGTACGCACGAGGTGACGAGAGTCCATACGTAGCTACTAATTATGCCTATGTCCGGGTAGTACTAGGTTTGCATCATGTTTTGCTAATACCGTTATTTGATTTGTATATTACTTGCCTTGAAAGGAATTGGGATCGAGTGGGCTTATTAAATACCTTGAAAGGAGTTGAAATTGAGGATTTCGGGACTTGAAAGTATTCAATTGAATTTCATATTTTTTTTTTTAAAGGGATTAAATTATTTGAGAAATCTATGTGTAGCCGCGTCGCAAGCATGATTCACGAGCGGGGTAAATTTCTTAAATTTATATTTGACCGAGTCGCAAGTATGATTCGCGGGCGGGGAAATTGAGAAAAAGTTATTATTATTGTTATTGATAAATTATATTTGACCATGTCGCATGTATGATTCGCGAGCGGGAAAATAGATGCATCTATGGTTCGCGCCATTCGACCCTCTCGCAGTTCACAGTTTAAATATTATGTTGGATCGGGCCGTACGACCTCGACATGATTTGCGCATGATTTAATTGATTGTTTTGGAATTATTGATAAATGATATGGCCTCATTTGCCGGAGATATTGATTGTTGAAAGATGAAAATAAATTTGGAAATCCCCTATTAATAAAAGAATTATTTATTTGCTTCATGTTATTGAGTTTACAGTTGCCTCATAAAAATCCATAATTTATCACGTTATCGGTATATTATTATTGGACCACTAGTAAGTGTCGGAGTCGACCTCTCATCACTACTTCTTCGAGGTTAGATTGGATACTTACTGGGTATACGTTGATTTACGTACTCATATTATACTTGTTGCACATTTTGTTGTGCATGCACATATATATTATTGGCCTCGGGGGCGCAACGGCGTGGTTGATCGGGGACTTAGGTGAGCTGCATTTTGTGAGACGATTCGCAGCCAGCGGAGTCTCCTTCAGAATACTTGTAATTTTCTTTCTTTTATATCCAAATTTGTATTCCTGACAGTTATTGTATTTTATTTTATTTCCTAATAAATGCTCGTGCACTTGTGATACCTTGTTCTGGGATGATTGTGGGATATTTAGTATTGAAATTGGAAAACATTATTATTTTTTCTTTAAAGTTCATTTGTTACCAGTAAATTGAAGGAAATTCATGTTTTCAGAAATACTAAAAAGAGAATTTAATTAACTACTTAGAGTTGGCTTACCTGACAGTGGTGTCCGACGCCATCACGACCCTTAATGGATTTTGGGTCGTGACATAACCCGTCATGCCCTTCTTCTGCTTCCTACCGAGAGAGAGAGGGTGAGCAAGTTCATTGATGGACTCGTTCAACCTATCAAACTACAGATGGCCAAAGAGACTGGAAGTGAGATTTCTTTTCAGACAACGGCTAATGTCGCCAGGCGGATCGAGATGGTTCTTTCACAGGAGAGAGGGCCGGTGTCAGATAAGAGGCCCCGTCATTTTGGTAATTTCATAGGCACCTCATCTGGAGGCAGGAGTACTTATGGTAGGGGTTATCCTCCCAGGCTATTTTATTCAGCACTTCATGCATCTCACGGTGATTCAGGGAGTCATGGTCCTATTATGCCTTACTCTAGGCAGCCAACATTTAGTGCACATCCAGCTCCTATCAGTGCACCACCACTCCAGAGTCACTATGGCGGCTCTCCGACCCGTTCGGGTCAGCTTCAGCAGTCACGATAGCAGGATGGGTGTTATGAGTGTGGGAACATTGGTCATATCAAGAGGCATTGCCCTAGGTTGTTGAGCAACAGATCTTAGCAGAATTCTCGTTCCATCATACCGGCACCGGTTGCTCCACCGTCCGCTTGGCCAGCTAGGGGAAGGGGTCAGACTATTAGAGATGGAGGTTAGACTATTAGAGGTGGAGGCCAGCGAGCTATGGCCTGTCCCAGAGATGTAGTTCAGACTGGTGGAGCCCAATCCCGATTTTATGCTTTTCCAGCTAGACCTGAGGCCGAGTCATCCGATACTGTGATCATAGGTATTGTTCCAGTTTTTCATAGAGATGCTTCAGTTTTATACGATCCAGGATCTACTTACTCCTATGTGTCCTCCTACTTCGCTTCATATATGATTATGCCTCGTGATTTCCTGAGTGCTTCTATGTGTGTGTCCACATCGGTGGGAGATTCTATCGCTGTAGATCATGTCTATCATATGTGTGTTGTTACTATTTGGATTCTTGAGACTAGCGTGGATCTTCTACTTCTTGATATGGTAGATTTTGATGTTATCTTGGGAATGGATTGGTTGTCACCTTATCATGTTGTATTGGACTGTCACGCCAAGACGGTGACCTTATCCATGCCGGGGTTACCTCGAATAGAGTGGAAAGGGACTCTTGGACATTCCACCAGCAAGGTTATCTCTTACGTGAAAGCTCGGCGTATGGTCGAGAAGGGGTGTCTAGCTTATTTGGATTTTATTCGCGATCCTAGTGCGAATGTTACTTCTATGGATTCAGTCCCAGTTGCCCGGGAACCCAGCCTATTTCTGTTCCACCATACTATATGGCCCCGTTGGAGCTAAAGGAATTGAATGAGCAGTTACAAGACTTGCTTGATCAGGGATTCATTAGACCTAGCGTCTCGCTCTGGGGTGCACCCGTTTTATTTGAAAAGAAGAAATATGGTTCATTACGAATGTGTATATATTATCGGCAGTTGAACAAGGCTACTATCAAGAATATCCATTACCAAGAGTTGATGATTTGTTCGATCAGCTTCACGGTGCCAAGGTATTTTCAAAGATTGACTTGAGGTCTGGCTATCATCAGTTGAAGATTAGGGCATTTGATGTCCCTAAGACAGGTTTTCGGACTCGGTATGGGCATTATGAATTTCTAGTTATGTCATTTGGGCTTACAAATGTCACAGCAGCATTTATGGATTTGATGAACTAGGTATGCAAACCCTATTTTGATTCTTTTGTGGTTTTATTCATTGATGATATCTTGATTTACTCCAGCTGTCGAGAGGAGCATGAGCAACATCTTCGGATTGAAATGAATATATTAGAGGAGCGGGTTGCACGCCGCAACAGGATTAAATGAAAATAAATATATTGTGGGATTGGGTTGCACGCCGCAACGGAAACTGATTGATATAATAATTGGTTATGACTGCCGAGTTGGCTTCAGCTGTTGAAATGAGTTACCTGTTTTATTTCTAGTGTTGTTGTTATTATTATTAGCATACGGGTTAATGTAAGTGACCTGCCTTAGCCTCGTCACTAATTCATCAAGGTTAGGTTCGACACTTACTATGTACATGGGGTCGATTGTACTCATACTACACTCTACACTTCTTGTGCAGATACCAGAGTTGGTCCCAGTGGCCTACAATAGATTTGCTCAGATTCAGCTATTCGCAGGAGATTTGAGGTATAACTGCATGGCGTTCACAGTTCTAAAGTCCCCTTCCACTTTATCGTAGCTGTGTATTTATTTCAGACAACTTCATATTCATTCAGACCTTTATTTGTAATATTCTAGTAGCTCGTGCACTTGTGACACCAGTTCTGGGATGGTATTTAGACATCGCTATTATTATGGATTATTCACTTTATTTCAGACTTTATTTCTGCATTTGTTTCTTTGTTATTAATTAATTTAAAATTGTTTTAAAAGGGCTAATATTATTCTAATGTTGGCTTGCCTAGCAAATAAAATGTTAGGCGTCATCACGGTCCCGAAGGTGGGAATTACGAGTCGTGACAGTTGGTATCAGAGCCCTAGGTTACTTAGGTCTCACGAGTCACGATCAAGCTTAGTAGAGTCTGAAGGATCGGTACGGAGATGTCTCTACTTATCTCTCAGAGGCTATGAAGTTTGGGAACAATATCACTTCTTTATTATTCTGTCGTGCGATTTTATTCTATCATCGATGATTGAACTATTCTATTCTTATTCTCTCGAAGATGGTGAGAACACGTAATACATCTACTGACGGACAGGTACTGGAGCCCCCGGTGGCAACTATGACCAGGGGTAGAGGTAGAGGCTGAGGTCGTGCCAGAGGTCGAGGTCTAGGCATATGTAAAGCTCAATCTAGAGCTCGAGCAGCAGCACCTGTTTTAGAACCTTAGGTTGATTTGGGAGCAGAGGTTCCAGCTCAGACTGTACCTGTTGGAACAGTTCAGGTCTCGGAAGGATTCATAGCTACTCCAATGCTTTAGGACACTCTAGTCCACTTGGTTAGCCTTATAGAGGGCTTGGCCTAGAATGGTTCATTTCCAGTGGCACCAGTCGTCTCACAGGCTGGGGGAAGAGCACAGACTCCTACTACTCCCGCTTCGGAGCAGATGGCTCCCCAGTATCAGACTCCAACAGTCCCACCAGTTGGGGTAGTTCAGCCAGTTATTGCAGCACATGCCGGTGATAAGCCTGCTTTGTCTTCTGAGGCTTTGTTGAGGTTGGACAAGTTTACCAAGCTATTTCCAATCCATTTCAGTGTACACCTTCTGAGGACCCACAGAATTTTATTGACCGTTGCTATGAAGTATTGCAGAACATGGGGATAGTCGAAAGCATTGGGGTTGATTTTGGTGTGTTTAAGATGACTGGATCCGCCAAGAGGTGGTGGAAAGATTATGTATTTACTATACCAGTTGGTTCGCCTGCACTTACCTAGGAGCAGTTCTCGCAACTATTTCTGGAGAAGTTCCTTCCTATCACACTGAGGGAGAATTACCATAAGTAGATTGAGCGTCTCCAGTAGGGGTAGTATGTCAGTCACTCAGTATGAAACCGTTTTGTGGATCTAGCCCGTCATGCTCTTCTTCTACTTCCTACCGAGAGAGAGAGAGGGTGAGGAGGTTCATTGATGGACTCGTTCAACCTATCAAGCTACAGATGGCCAAAGAGACCGGGAGTGAGATATCTTTTTAGACGGCAGCTAATGTCGTCAGGCGGAACGAGATGGTTCTTTCACAGGAGAGAGGGCCGGTGTCAGATAAGAGGCCCCGTCATTCCGGTAATTTCAAAGGTGCCTCATCTGGAGGCATGAGTACTTATGGTAGGGGTTATCCTCCCAGGCCCTTTTATTCAACACTTCAGGCATCTCACGGTGCTTCACGGAGTCATGGTCCTATTATGCCTTACTCTGGGCAGCCGACATTTAGTGCACATCCAGCTCCTATCAGTGCACCACCACTCTAGAGTCACTATAGCGGCTCTCCGACCCGTTCGGGTCAGCTTCAACTTCAACAGCCACGACAGCAGGATGGGTGTTATGAGTATGGGAACATTGGTCACATCAGGAGGTCTTGCCCTAGGTTGTTGAGCAACAGATCCTAGCAGAATTCTTATTCTCTGATACCGGCACCGGTTGCTCCGCCGTCCGTCTGACCAGCTAAGGGCAGGAGTCAGACGATTAGAGGTAGAGGTCAGACTGTTAGAGGTGGAGGCCAGTGAGCTATGGCCTGTCCCAAAGATGTAGCTCAGACTGGTGGGGCCCAGACCCAATTTTATGCTTTTCCAGTTAGACCTGAGGCCGAGTCATCTGATGTTGTGATCACAGGTATTGTTCCAGTTTTCCATAGAGATGCTTCAGTTTTATTTGATCTAAGATCTACTTACTCTTATTGTCCTCCTACTTTGCTTCATATATGGTTGTGCCTCGTGATTTCCTGAGTGCTTCTGTGTGTGTGTCCGCACTGGTGGGAGATTCTATCACTGTAGATCATGTCTATCGTACGTGTGTTGTTACTATTGGGAGTCTTGAGACTAGCGTGGATCTTCTACTTCTTGATATGGTAGATTTTGATATTATCTTGGGAGTGGATTGGTTGTCACCTTATCATGCTGTATTAGACGGTCACGCCAAGACAGTGACCTTATCCATGCCAGGGTTACCTCGAATAGAGTGGAAAGGGACTCTTGGCTATTCCACCAGCAAGGTTATCTCTTACGTGAAAGCTCGGCGTATGGTCGAGAAGGGGTGTCTAGCTTATTTGGCTTATATTCGCGATCCCAGTGCGGATGTTACTTCTATGGATTCAGTCCCAATTATCCGCAAGTTTGCAGATGGATTTCCTGCAGATTTACCAAGGATGCCACCTGACAATGATATTGATTTCTGTATTGATTTGGATCCGGGAACCTAGCCCATTTCTATTCCACTATACTGTATGGCCTCGTCGGAGCTAAAGGAATTGAAGGAGAAGTTTCAAGACTTACTTGATCAGGGATTCATTAGACCTAGAGTCTCGCCCTAGGGTGCACCCGTGTTATTTGTAACGAAGAAAGATGGTTCAATGCGAATGTGTATAGATTATCGGTAGTTGAACAAGGCTACTATCAAGAACAAGTATCCACTGCCAAGAATTGATGACTTATTCTATCAGTTTTAGGGTGCCAAGGTGTTTTCAAAGATTAACTTTAGGTCTGGTTACCATCAGTTGTAGATTAGGGCATCTGATGTCCCTAAGACAGCTTTTAGGACTCTGTATGGGTATTACGAATTCCTAGTGATATCATTTGGGTTGACAAATGCCCCAGCAGCATTTATGGATTTGATGAATCGGGTGTTCAAGCCCGATTTGGGTTCTTTTGTAGTTGTATTCATTGATGATATCTTGATTTACTCCAGCAGTCGAGAGGAGCATGAGCAGCATCTTCGGAGTGTGCTTCATACTTTGAAGAATAATTAGTTATATGCCAAATTTTTGAAATATGAATTTTGGTTAGACTCAGTTGCCTTTTTGGGGCATGTTGTATCGGCGTAAGGCATAAAAAGGATACTAAGAAGATTGAGGTTGTTCAGAATTGGCCTAGACCTACTTCAGTTACAGAGATACAGAGTTTTCTGGGTTTGGCAGATTATTATCGTCGGTTCATGGAGGGAGTTTTCATCTATAGCAAGCCCATTGACTAGACTGACCCAGAAAGGTGTTCCATTCGGATGGTCAAGACGAGTGTGAGTTGAGCTTTCATAAGCTCAAGACTGCTTTGACTATGGTGCCAGTGTTGGTATTACCCACAGGTTTAGGATCTTATACGATGTATTGTGATGCATCTCGCATTGGGCTTGGTGCACTATTGATGCAAGATGGCAGGGTGATTGCATATGCATCACGGCAGTTGAAAGTTCATGAGAAGAATTATCCTGTTCATGACTTAGAATTGGCAGCCATTGTCCACGCTTTGAAGATTTAGACACATTACCTTTACAGTGTCTCGTGTGAGGTATTTACCGATCATCGTAGCCAGCAGTATTTGTTCAGGCAAAAAGATCTCAATTTGAGGCAGAGATGATGGTTGGAGTTGTTGAAAGATTATGATATCACTATTTTGTATCACCCAGGAAAGGCCAATGTGGTGGTTAATGCTTTGAGTAGAAAGGCTGTGAGTATGGGCAGTTTTGCTTATATTCCGGTTGGTTAGAGACCGTTAGCTGTAGATGTTCAGACTTTGGCTAATCAGTTCGTGAGGTTAGATATTTCAAAACCTAGTCGGGTTTTAGCTTGCACAGTCGCTCGGTATTTTTTATATGAGCGCATCAGAGAGAGATAGTATGATGATCCTCATTTACTTGTCCTCAAGGACACGGTGCGGCACGGTGATGCCAAACAGGTTGTTGTGGGGGGAGATGGAGTTCTGCGAATGTAGGGTCGTATTTGTGTGCCTAATGTGGATGGGCTTCGTGAATTAATCCTAGAAGAGACACACAGTTCCAGGTATTTTATTCATTTAGGTACCGCCAAAATGTATCAAGACTTGTGGCAACATTATTGGTGGAGGAGAATGAAAAAGGATATAGTTGCATATGTAGCTCGGTGTCTGAATTGTCAGCAAGTTAAGTACGAGCATCAGAGACCTGGTGGTTTGCTTCAGAAGTTAGAAATTCCTGAGTGAAAATGGGAGCGTATCACTATGGATTTTGTTGTTGGACTCCCCCGGACTCAGAGAAAATTTGACACAGTTTGGGTCATTATGGACAGGTTGACCAAGTCACCACATTACATTCCAGTGGCATTTACCTATTCTTCAGAGAGGTTAGCTAAAATTTACATTGGTGAGATGGTCTGCCTTCACGGTGTGCCCGTGTCTATTATTTCAGATAGAGGTACGCAGTTTACCTCACACTTCTGGAGGGCTGTACAATGTGAGTTAGGCACGCGGGTTGAGTTGAGTACAATATTTCATCCACAGATAGACGGACAGTCAGAGCGCACCATTCAGATATTGGAAGATATGCTTCGCTCTTGTGTTATAGACTTTGGAGGCTCTTGGGATCAATTCCTACCACTTGCGGAGTTTGCTTATAATAATAGCTATCAGTCGAGTACTCAGATGGCTCCATATGAGGCATTATACGGAAGGCGATGTCATTCGCCAGTTGCCTGGTTTGAACCGGTAGAGGCTCGGTTGTTGGGTACCGATTTGGTACAGGATGCCTTGGATAAGGTCAAGGTTATTCAGGATCGACTTCCCACAGCTCAATCTAGGCAAAAGGGTTATGCCGACCGTAAATTTTATGATATTGCATTCATGGTTGGAGAAAGAATATCACTCCGGGTTTCACCTATGAAAGGTGTAATGAGGTTCGGAAAGAAGGGCAAGTTAAGCCCTAGGTATATTGGACCCTTTGAAATTCTTGAAAGCGTGGGTGAAGTAGCCTACAGGCTTGCATTACCACCTAGTTTATCAGCGGTTCATTCGGTGTTCCATGTGTCTATGCTCCAGAAATATTATGGTGATCCGTCCCATGTGTTAGATTTTAGGTCAGTCCAATTGGACAAATATTTGACTTACGAAGAGGAGCTGGTGGCTATTCTGGCCCGACAGGTCCGACAGTTGAGGTCTAAGAGTTATTCTTCAGTTCGGGTGCACTGGAGAGGTCAGCCGGTAGAGGCATCTACCTAAGAGTCCAAGTCGGACATGCAGAGTAAATATCCACACTTATTCACCAGCTGAGGTGCTTTTTCTAACTTCGTTCGAGGACGAACGCTTGTTTTAGAGGTGGAGAATGTGATGACCCAAAATGTTATCTTTAAATTTAATAATTAATTCTGTGTTCTAAGACCTCGAAAAGCACTATTTATCATTTCTCGACTTGCGTGCGCTGTCTGTATAATTTTCCGGAAAGTTTTTATGTGAAAAATGGATTAAAATGTGAAATAGAGCTTTAAAACTCAACTGAGTTGACTTTGATCAACATTTTGAGCAAATGGACTCAGATCAGTGTTTTGATAGTTCCTGTAGGTCTGTATCGTGATTTTGGAGTTGGGCTTATGCCCGGAATCGAATTTCGAGGTCCCTAGCCCGAGATATGGAATTTTGATGAAAAATTAAAAGTTTGAAAGCTTAAGGAGTTTTAAGAATTTACTGATGTTGGATTTATTGTCACCGGGTCTGTATTTTGGTTCTGGAGCCCGGTACAGGTCCGCTATAATATTTATGACTTGTCTGTCGAATTTGGTGAGAAACGGAATTGATTTGACGTGATTCGGACGTCCGGTTGTGAAAATATAAGTTTTAAAGTTTTCTTAAAAATTTCCTTTGATTTGGTGTACGATTCGTAGTTCTAGGTGTTATTTTGGCGATATGATCGTGCGAGCAAGTTCGTATGATATTTTAGGACTTGTGTGCATATATGGTTTGGAACCCCGAGGACTCGGGTGAAATTCGGATTAGGATCGGCGCATTTTGGTACCATGAAACTGCTGAACCTGCTGCTACTGATTTCCTTCTATGCGATCGCATGACTGTTTCCGCGATCGCGAAGGCTTAATGGTCACGGATGAAATTTGTACTATGTGATCGTACAGTGAGATCCGCGATCGCACAGTGACAGCAGGCAAAGCACCGCGAACGCGAGGGCCAAGCCGCGTTCGCGTAGAAAGGAATGAGGAAGAAGGTGAAGCACAAAATTTGTACTACGCGATCGCACAACAATGTCCGCGATCGCGGAAGGCTAAGAAATTGTGCTTCGCGTTCGTGTAGAGCAAAAAGGTGGGCAGCCAAAAATGTGCTTCGCGATTGCGAAGCATTGTATGCGATCGCATAAGGTAAAAATCTGGGCAAACAGAACTAAGTTCTGGAAATGGGATTTCGTCCCATTTTCTACCATTTTCGATTTTGAGCTCGGGTAAGACGAATTTTGGGCGATTTTCACGGGAAAACATTGGGGTAAGTATTTATTATCCTATATTGATTATATTTCATGATTCCATACTCATTTACATCATGAATCCGTGAATTTATTAAGATTTGAAAGCCAATCTCATGTCGGAATTCGATAATTTTTGTATGGTTGAACTCGTATCTGAACGGGTATTCGGATTTCGTAAGTTTTTCCGAGATTTGAGACGTGGGCCCCACTGTCAATTTTTAAAGTGAATTTCGGATTTTATCCGAAAAATTAGTAAATTCATATGGAATTAATTCCTACGATTTGTATTGAGTATATCGAATTGTTTGGGAATAGATTTGAAGCTTTTGGAGTCAAATTTAAAAGGAAAAGTTGTGGTCGAGTAATTGATTGAAATTGCAAAGCGAGGTAAGTGACGTGGTTAACCTTGACTTGAAGGAATAGAACCCTTAAATTATTTGTTATGTAAAATGCATGTGAACAACGTATAAGCGAGGTGACGAGTGTCTATACGTCATCAAATTAATTATTTGCATAATTATTTGAAAATCCTAAATTTGTTTTAATACACGAATTAGTTGTTATAATAATTATTTCTCTCCTATTCTTTGTCAAATATTAATTCTTGAATTCCTGCAATAATTGCTACATGCTTATTTGATTTATGTGCATTAACTGCTACTTGATATTTAGCATATTGGATATTAAACTGCCTATTTTCTCCCTGATTTCTATAATAAATTGCTATTTTTTATTGTTTGTATCATAATTAAATCATAATAATTGTATGCTTGTTGTCTTAAAATTTTATATTAATTGTTGCATTTATTGGGGCAATTTCTTCTATAAGAATTATTAAATGAATATATTGGAGGAGCGGGTTGCACGCCGCAACAGAATTGATTGAAATGAATATATTGGGGGATCGGGTTGCACGCCGCAACAGACTTATTAAAAGTATGTATTGGGGGATCGGGTTGCACGCCACAACAAACTTATTAAAAGTCCATATTGGGGGATCGGGTTGCACGCCGCAGCAGACTTATTTAGAAGTCCACATTGGGGGATCGGGTTGCACGCCGCAACAGACTTATTTAAAAGTCTATATATATACTTGATTAAAATAAATATATCGAAGGATTGAAAATGAATATATTGTGGGAGCGGTTTGCACGCTGCAACGGAAGTTGGTTGAAATAATAATTGGTTATGACTGCTGAGTTGGCTTCAACTATTAAAATTGAGTTACTTAATTTATTTCTATTATTGTTGTTGTTACTAATATTGCGTACAGGTTAATGTAAGTGACCTGCCTGAACCTCGTCACTACTTCGTCGAGGTTAGGCTCATCACTTACCACTACATGGGGTCGGTTGTACTGATACTATACTCTGCACTTCGTGTGCAGATTTCGGAGTTGGTCCCAGCGGCGTACCATAGACTTGCTCGGATTTCAGCTACCAGAGGAGACTTGAGGTATGACTGCACGGCGTCCGCAGTTCTGAAGTCCCCATCTCCTTTACTTTAGCTGTGTGTTTGTTTCCAGACAGCTTTATTTTATTCAGACCTTTATTTATATTATTCTAGAAGCTCGTGCACTTGTGACACCAGTTCTGGGATGGTATTTAGACTCCGTTATTTTTATGGATTATTCACTACATTTCAGACTTTACTTCTGCATTTGTTTCTTTGTTATTAATAAATTTAAAAATTGTTTTAAAATGGATTATATCATTCTAACGTTGGCTTGCCTAGCAAGTGAAATGTTAGGTGCCATCACGGTCCTGAAGGTGGGAATTTCGGGTCATGACACTTATTTAAAAGTCTATATTGGGGGATCGAGTTGCACGCCGCAATAGACTTATTTAAAGTTTATCTTGGGGGAACGGGTTGCACGCCGCAATGGAAACAAGTTGAGGGATTGTGACTGCTGAATTGATTTCAATTATCAAAATTATTTACTGGTCTTACTACTATTCCCGTTATTATCTATATTATTATAAAAGTGGGAACCTCAAAAGTTAAAAGTTGAATTACTAAAATATCCTTTTAAATAATTTAAATACTTGATTTATAAAATAAAAATTGTCACTTACAAACATATCACGCCGGTTCATGCAATACTAACAGTCACAACTATTAGTGAAAAAACCTACAAACAGATTTATTTGGCATCATATGTATTTTGACTATTCATTCGATAATGCAGTGACATTTATCTCAAGACCAATTTGAGGAAAAAGTATAAAGAAGTGATTCTAATGGCAAAACGCACTTTCAAATGTGCCTGTCTAACGTAGAGACTAAAGATGGGTACTATTTTGTGTGGGAGTCATGACAGCAAGTTTCCAATTATGATAAAAGAAAGTCTATTAATTGATAAACTTTCGATTCATAGTACTTTAGATAGTTATTCCGGCCTTTGTAATGGTCGCGGACTCCAGGAGATGAACCAGTCACTTAGCTTTTCTACAAAAGTTTGGGACCTGCATAAGCTCATATAGACGGCTAAGTATTTTTTCTTTTCTGACTGTCTTGTAATTTATTCTTAAAAAATATATACATCTTTGTCAAGTTTCTCTTTACAGAAAAAAAAAAACGAGTGAATATTGAAAATTACATGTTGGGCAGCCTTTGATTGGGAACAACGGAAAATGATGGTTTTTATTAGTCATGTAACGTTATACGAAAATAAAACGTAATTCGGAGTAGTATTTAATTTGAAGATTATTCTGTTGTCTTGAGATTTCTTCAAAAAATAATTAGGGTATTCTTAATGCGTTATTTAATTTTTTGTCATTATTGAAGGAATCATGTGGTGTCAAAAATGGAAAGTTGATTAGAACAGTGCTAATCAATCGAATGATTCAACAAACAACAAATCTCCGAAATTGGTGATGTATATTTATTCGCATATAATTTTTTTTTACTTGTGATAATACGATTGCATTAGAAGTCATGTCTTGCAAAGCTCATGCAACTTATAAAATTAGTTGTTGTTTTTTCCAATCTAAAGTTAGTCCACGTTTTATAATAGTTTTTTTTTGTAGTTTAATTGCTACAGGGGGAATGATCTTATTATTTGCTTAATAACTATATATTTGTTAATTATAAAAATTGATATTGATATACATGTCAATATTATTCTTTGCTACTTTTCTATGATGCCTTTTAACATAAAATTAAAAAAAGAGTTAGTAATTTTTTTTTATCAATATTATTTTATTTACAAAAGTTTCATTACATACCTGTACAAAATAAATTAAAATAAACACAAAAAATATCACATGTATCAAATAGATTATTATCCAATCATATTTACCTCAACAAATAATCCACCATACGACGACTTACATCAGTCATTCACAAAAACTTATATTGTATTCTTCCATGTAAAATTACTTACTCAAAATTTTATTTAAAAATATTAATATTATTTTACATCACTTGACATATACGTGCAACGCACGTGCCAAAAAACTAATTATTATTATTATTGCGTACAGGTTAATGTAAACGACCTGCCTTAGCCTCGTCACTATTTTGTCGAGGTTAGGCTCGGCACTTACCAGTACATGGGGTCGGTTGTACTGATACTACATTCTGAACTTCTTGTGCAGATTTCGGAGTTGGTCTCAGCGGCGTACCATAGACTTGCTCGAATTTCAGCTACCCAGAGGAGACTTTAGGTATAACTGCACAGCGTCCCCAGTTCTGAAGTCCCCGTCCACTTTACTTTAGCTGTGTGCTTGCTTTCAGACAACTTTATTTTATTCAGACCCTTATTTGTATCATTCTAGAAGCTCGTGTACTTGTGACTCCAGTTCTGGGATGATATTTAGACATCGCTATTATTATGGATTATTCACTACATTTCAGACTTTACTTTCGCATTTGTTTCTTTGTTATTAATTAATTTAAAATTATTTTAAAATGGCTAATATTATTCTAATGTTGGCTTGCCTAGCAAGTGAAATGTTAGGCGCCATCACGGTCCCGAAGGTGGGAATTTTGGGTCGTGACAGTTGGTATTAGAGCACTAGGTTACATAGGTCTCACGAGTCACGAGCAAACTTAGTAGAGTCTGAAGGATCGGTACGGAGACGTCTGTGCTTATCTTTCAGAGGCTATAAAGTTTAGGAACAATATCACTTCTTTCTTATTCTGTCGTGCGATCTTATTCTATTATCGATAATTGAACCATTCTATTCTTATTCTCTCGCAGATGGTGAGAATATGTAATACATCTACCGACAAACAGGGACCAGAGCCTCCGGTGGCAACTACGGCCAGGGGTAAAGGTCGAGGTCGAGGCCAAGGTCGTGCTAGAGGTCGAGGCAGAGGTAGGGCTCAGTATAGAGCTTGAGCATCCGCACCTGTTGTAGAACCTCAAGCAGATCTTTAGGAGGAGGTTCCAGTTCAAACTGTACCAGTTGGACCAGCTCAGGTCCCGGAAGGATTTATAGCTACTCAAGTGCTTCAGGACGCTTTAGTCCATTTGGGAAGTCTTATGGAGGGCGTGGCCCAGAATGGTACATTTTCGGTGGCACCAGCCGTCTCACAGGCTAAGGGAGGAGCACAAACTCCCACTACTCCCGTGCCGGAGCAGATGACTCCCCAGAATCAGGCTCCTGCAGCCCCGACAGTTAGGGTAGTTCAGCTAGTTATTGCGGCACAGACCGGTGATAGGCCCGCCATGTCTTTTGAGGCCTTATTGAGACTGGATAAGTTTACTAAGCTCTTTTTAGTTCACTTCAGTGGTACACCTTCTGAGGACCCACAGGAATATCTTGACTGCTGCCATGAGGTGATGCGGAACATGGGTATAGTTGGGACCAATGGGGTCAATTTTGCTGTATTTTAGATGACAAGTTCCGCCAAGAGGTGGTGGAGAGATTATATATTAACCAGACCAGTTGGATCGCCTGCACTTACCTGGGAGCAGTTCTCGCAGCTATTTCTGGAGAAGTTCCTTCCTATCACACTAAGAGAGGATTACCGCAAGCAATTTGAGCGTCTACAGCAGGGCAGTATGACTATTACTTAGTATGAATCCCGTTTTGTGGATTTAGCCCGTCATGCTCTCCTTTTACTACCTACTGAGGGAGAGAGAGAGTGAGGAGGTTTATTGAGGGACTCACTCACCCTATTAGGCTTCAGATGGCCAAGGAGATCGGAAGTGAGATTTCCTTTCAGGAAGATGCTAATGTCGCGAGGAGGATCGAGATGGTTCTTGCACAAGAGAGAGGGAAGAGGTCACATAAGAGGCCTCGTCAGTTCGGTGGTTTCAGTGGTGCCTCTTATGGAGGAAGGGGTAATTTTGGTAGGGATCATCCTCCCAGACCGTTTCATTCAGCACTTTAGGCATCTTCTGGTGCTTCAGGGAGTCACGGTCCTATTATGCCTTACTCTGGGCAGCCAGCATTTAGTGCACATTCAGCTCATATCAGTGCACCACCACTCCAGAGTCACTACAGCGGTTATCCGGCCCGTTCGGGTCAGCTTCAGCTTCAGCATCCACGCAGCCAGGGCATCAGGATGGGTGTTATGAGTGTGGTAACATTGGTCACATCAGGAAATATTGCCCAAGGTTGTTGAGTAACAGATCTCAGTAGGATTCTCGTGCCATCATACCGGCACCGGTTACTTCACCGCCTGCTCAACCAACTAGAGGTAGGGGTCAGGCAACTAGAGGTGGAGGTCAGTCCATTAGAGGTAGAGGTCGGACCATTAGAGGTGGAGGCCAGCCAGTTAGAGACCGTCCCAGATACACAGTTTAGAGTGGTAGGGCCCAACCCCGATTTTATGTTTTTCCAGCTAGGCCTGAGGCTGAGTCATCTGATGCTGTGATCACGGGTATTATTCCAGTTTGCCATAGAGATGCTTCAGTTCTATTTGATCCAGGATCTACTTATTCCTATGTGTCCTCCTATTTTGCTTCATATTTGGTTGTGCCTCGTGATTCTCTGAGTGCTTATGTGTGTGTATCTACACCGGTGGGAGACTCTGTTGTAGTAGACCATGTCTATCGTTCGTGTATGGTTATTATTGGTAGTCTTGAGACTAGTGTGGATCTTCTATTTCTTGATATGGTAGATTTTGATGTCATCTTGGGTATGGATTGGTTGTCACCTTATCATGCTATATTGGATTGTCATGCCAAGACGGTGACCCTAGCCATGATGGGGTTACCTCGGTTAGAGTGGAAAGGAACTCCTGGTCATTCTACCAGCAGGGTTATTTCTTATATGAAGGCTCGGCGTATGGTCGAGAAAAGGTGTCTAGCCTATTTGGCTTACATTTGCGATTCCAGTACGGATGTTCCTTCTATGGACTCAGTACCAGTTGTTCATGAATTTCCAGAAGTATTTCCTGCAGATTTGCCGGGGATGCCACCTGACAGAGATATTGACTTCTGTATTGATTTAGCTCTAGGCACTCAGCCCATTTCTATCTCACCATATCGTATGGTCCCGCCAGAGTTGAAAGAATGGAAGGAACAGTTACAAGACTTCCTCGATCAAGGATTCATTAAACCTAGTGTCTCGCCCTGGGGTGCACCAGTATTATTTGTAAAGAAGAAAGATGGTTCAATGTGAATATATATAGATTATCGGCAGTTGAACAAGGCTACTATCAAGAACAAGTATCCACTGCCAAATTGATGACTTATTCGATCAGCTTCAGGGTGCCAAGGTGTTTTCAAAGATCGACTTGAGGTCTGGTAACCATCAATTGAAGATTAGGGCATCTGATATCCCTAAGACAGCTTTTCGGACTCGGTATGGGCATTATGAATTCCTAGTGATGTCATTTGGGTTGACAAATACCCCAGCAGTATTTATGGATTTGATGAATCAGGTGTTCAAGCCCAATTTGGGTTCTTTTGTAGTTGTATTCATTGATGATATCTTGATTTACTCCAGCAGTCGAGAGGAGCATGAGCAGCATCTTCGGAGTGTGCTTCATACTTTGAAGAATAATCAGTTATATGCTAAATTTTCAAAATGCGAGTTTTGGTTAAACTCAGTTGCCTTTTTGGGGCATGTTGTATCGGCAGAAGGCATAAAGGTGGATCCTAAGAAGATTGCGGCTATTCGGAATTGGCCTAGACCTGCTTCAGTTACAGAGATCCAGAGTTTCCTGGGTTTGGCAGGTTATTATCGTCGGTTCGTGGAAGGATTTTCATCTATAGCAAGCCCATTGACTAGACTGACCCAGAAAGGTGTCCCATTCATATGGTCAGACGAGTGTGAGTTAAGCTTTCAGAAGCTCAAGACTGCTTTGACTACGGCATCAGTATTAGTATTACCCACAGGTTCAGAATCTTATACGGTGTATTGTGATGCATCTCGTGTTGGGCTTGGTGCAGTATTGATACAAGATGGCAAGGTGATTGCATATGCGTCGCGGCAGTTGAAAGTTCACGAGAAGAATTATCCAGTTCATGACTTAGAATTGGCAGCCATTGTTCACGTGCTGAAGATTTGGAGGCATTACCTCTACGGTGTCTCGTGTGAGGCATTTACTGATCATCGTAGCCTTCAGTATCTGTTCAAACAAAAGGATCTCAATTTGAGGCAGATAAGATGGTTGGAGTTGTTGAAAGACTATGATATCATCATTTTGTATCACCCCAGAAAGGCTAATGTGGTGGCCGATGCTTTGAGTAGAAAGGCTGTGAGTATGGGCAGCCTTGCTTATATTCCGGTTGGTGAGAGACCGTTAGCTGTAGATGTTCAGACTATGGCTAATTAGTTCGTGAGGTTAGTTGTTTCAGAACCCAGTTGAGTTTTAGCTTGCACAGTCGCTCGGTCTTGTTTATATAAGCGCATCAGAGGGCGAAAGTATGATGAACCTCATTTACTTGTCCTCAAGGACACGATGCGGCACGGTGATGCCAAACAGGTTGTTGCGGGGGAAGATGGAGTTCTGCGAATGTAGGGTCGTATTTGTGTGCCTAATGTGGATGGGCTTCGTGAATTAATTCTGGAAGAGGCCCACAGTTCCAGGTATTCTATTTATCCAGGTGCCGCCAAAATGTATCAAGATTTGCGGCAACATTATTGGTGGAGGATAATGAAGAAGGATATAGTTGCATATGTAGCTTAGTGGCTGAATTATCAGCAAGTTAAGTACGAGCATCAGAGACCTGGTGGTTTGCTTCAGAAGTTAGAAATTCCTGAGTGGAAGTGGGAGCGTATCACTATGGATTTTGTTGTTGGGCTCCCACGGACTCAGAGAAAATTTGACGCAGTTTGGGTCATTGTGGACAGGTTGACCAAGTCAGCACATTTCATTCCGGTGGCATTTACCTATTCTTCAGAGCGGTTAGCTAAAATTTACATTTGTGAGATTGTCCGCCTTCACGGTGTGCCCGTGTCTATCATTTCTGATCGAGGTATACAGTTCACCTCGCATTTCTGGAGGGCTGTACAACGTGAGTTAGGCACGCGGGTTGAGTTGAGTACAACATTTCATCCATAGACAGACGGACAGTCAGAGCGCACTATTCAGATATTGGAAGATATGCTTCGCGCTTGTGTTATAGACTTTGGAGGTTCTTGGGATCAATTCTTGCCACTTGTGGAGTTTGCTTATAATAATAGCTACCAGTCGAGCATTCAGATGGCTCCATATAAGGCATTATATGGAAGGCAACCTCGTTCACTAGTTGGATGGTTTGAACCGGGAGACGCTCAGTTGTTGGGTACCGATTTGGTACAGGATGCCTTGGATAAGTCAAAGTTATTCAGCATTGACTTCGTACAGCTCAGTCTAGGCAAAAGAGTTATGCCGACCGTAAGGTTCGTTATATTGCATTCATGGTTGGAGAAAGAATATTGCTCCGGGTTTCACCTATGAAAGGTGTAATGAGGTTCGGAAAGAAAGGTAAGTTGAGCTCTAGGTATATTGGACCCTTTGAAATTCTTGAAAGGGTGGGTGAAGTAGCCTACAGGCTTGCATTACCACCTAGTTTATCAGCGGTTCATCAGGTGTTCCATGTATCTATGCTTCGAAAATATCATGGTGATCCGTCCCATGTTTTAGATTTCAGCTAAGTCCAATTGGACAAAGATTTGACTTATGAAGAGGATCCAGTAGTTATTCTAGTCCGGCAGGTCCGACAGTTGAGGTATAAGAGTTACCATTCAATTTGGGTGCAATGGAGATGTCAGCCGGTAGAAGCATCTACCTGGGAGTCCGAGTAAGACATGCGGAGTAGATATCCATACCTTTTCACCAGCTCGGGTATTTTTTCCAACTCCGTTCGAGGACGAACATTTGTTTTAGAGGTGGAGAATGTGATGACCCAAAAGGTAATCTTTAAAGTTAATAATTTCTATGATCTAAGACCTCAAAAAGTACTATTTATCATTCCTCGACTTGAGTGTGCAATCCGTATAATTTTTCGGAAAGTTTTATATGAAAACAATTGATTAAAATGTGAAATGGAGTCTTAAAACTCAATTGAGTTGACTTTGGTCAACATTCTGAGCAAACGGACTCGGATAAGTATTTTGACAGTTCCGGTAGGTCCGTATCGTGATTTGGGACTTGGGCGTATGCCCGGAATTTAATTTGGAGGTCCCTAGCTTGAATTATCGGCAGTTGGCGAAAACTAGAAGCCTAAAGGCTTAAAGATTTCAAAGTTGACTACAAATTTACTCTTATTAATATCGGGGTCGGATTCGAGTTTTAAAAATTTTTATATGTCCGTTATGTCATTTATGACTTGTCTGTCGAATTTGGTAAGAAACGAAGTTGATCTGACGTGATTCGGACGTTTGGTTGTGAAAATAGAAGTTTTAAAATTTTCTTAAAAATTTTATTTGATTTGGTATCCGATTCATAATTCTAGGTGTTAAATTGGTGTTTTGATCACGCGAGTGAGTTCATATGAGATTTTTGGACTTGTGTGAATATTTGGTTTGGAGCCCCGAGGGCTCGGGTGAGTTTCGGATAGCCTACGGACCATTTGAACTTTGAGAAAAATCTGATTTTTAGCTTCTGCTGTCATCTGGTGCATTGTGCTTCGCGATCGCGAAGCCATTCCTGCGATCGCGAAGAGGAAAGTTGGACTGACACATTTTGTGCTTCGCGTTCGCGACCGAGGGCACGCGTTCGCGAAGGGTCGAAGTGCAAAGCTTCGCGTTTGCGATCGAAGCCTCGCGTTCGCGAAGGGGGAATGAGGCAGAAGCTGAAGCACCAAAATTGTGCTACGCGATCGCACAAGTTAGTACGCGATCGCGTAAGGTTGAGAAAATGTTCTCTGCGATCGCATGGCCATTTACGCGATCGTGTAGAGTTAAAATTCCGAGCAACCAAAACATGATTCGCGATCGCAAAGAATTATCCGCGATCGCGAAGAGTAAAATGGACCTGGGCAAAAGTTGTTCTACGTGATCGCGAACGAAATTCCGTGATCGCAATGAATAAAAAATCTGGGCAAACGGAACTTAAGTTCTGGAAATGGGATTTCGACCAATTTTCCACCATTTTCGATTTTGAGCTCGGGTAAGACGATTTTGGGCGATTTTCATGGAAAACATTGGGGTAAGTGTTCCTTATCCTATATTGATTATATTTCATGATTCCATACTCATTTACATCATGAATCCGTGAATTTATGGAAGAAAAATCAGATTTTTATAAATTCTTCCAAAGATGTAAAATGAAGATTTGAAAGCCATTCCGATGTCGGAATTCGATAATTTTTGTATGGTTGAACTCGTATCGGAACGGGTGTTCGGATTTCGTGAGTTTTTCCGGGATTCGAGACGTGGGTCCCATTGTTGATCTTTAAATTGAATTTTGGATTTTATCCAGAAAATTTGTAAATTCATATGGAATTAATTCTTACGATTTGTATTGAGTATATTGAATTATTTATGACTAGATTTGAGGATTTCAGACATGAATTTGTGAGGCAAAGGTTTATTGGATTCTTGAAATTTGGTTGCAAAGCGAGATAAGTGTCGTGGTTAACCTTGACTTGAGAGAATAGAACCCTTAAATTATTTGTTATGTGAGATGCATGTGTATGACGTATAGGCATGGTGACGAGTGTCTATACGTCGTCAAATTAATTGTTTGCATAATTACTCAAAAAATCATAAATTATTTTAAATCATGAATTAATTATTATATTAATTATTTCCCTCATATTCCTTGTCAAATATTAATTCTTGAATTCCTACAATAATTGTCACATGCTTATTTGACTTATGTGTCTTAATTGCTATTTGACATGTAGCATACTAAATATTAAACTGCCTATTTTCTCCATGATTTCCATAATTAATTGCTAATTATCGTTGTTTGTTCACAAATAAATTATAATTATTGTGTGCCTTAATGCTTAATAGTTTCTCATTGAATGTGGTATTTATTGGAATAATTTCTATTACCTTTATGAGTTGTTAAAATATATTGGGGGATCGGGTTGTACGCCGCGACAAACTTATTTAAAAGTCTATATTGGGGGATCGGATTGCACGCTGCAATAGACTTATTTAAAGTTTATGTTGGGGGAACGGGTTGCACACCATAATGGAAACAAGTTGAGGGATTGTGACTGCTGAATTGATTTCAATTATCAAAATTATTTACTGGTCTTACTACTATTCCCGTTATTATTATTATTATTATTATTATTATTATTATTATTATTATTATTATTATTATTATTATTATTATTATTATTATTGTTATTATTATTATTGCGTACAGGTTAATGTAAGCGACCTGCCTTAGCCTCGTCACTACTCCGTCGAGGTTAGGCTCGGCACTTACCAGTACATGGGGTCGGTTGTACCAGATTTCGGAGTTGGTCCCAGCGGTGTACCATAGACTTGCTCGGATTTCAGCTACCCAGAGGAGACTTGAGGTATAACTGTACAGCGTTCGCAATTCTGAAGTCCCCATCCACTTTACTTTAGCTGTGTGTTTGCTTTCAGACAATTTTATTTTATTCAGACCCTTATTTGTATCATTCTAGAAGCCCGTGTACTTGTGACTCCAGTTCTGGGATGGTATTTAGACATCGCTATTATTATGGATTATTCACTACATTTCAGACTTTACTTCCGCATTTATTTCTTTGTTATTAATTAATTTAAAATTATTTTAAAATGGCTAATATTATTCTAACGTTGGCTTGCCTAGCAAGTGAAATATTAGACGCTATTACGGTCCCGAATATGGGAATTTTGGGTCGTGATAAGAATATTCTTTTTCCGGATATTATTGTGTATGAAGTGAAATACGACACGCGTGCAGATAATCAAAGCTTGGGTTGAAGGTATGTCTTTTTTTAATTTCTCTTGTCACGTATATACCTTCTAGATTGTACTTGGCAGAATTATAATTTCAGTTAGTTTTAGGAGATAGAATTTCATATTTATTTTTGTTGCTAGAATTAGTAGGCTCTTGTTAATTTTCTTGATTGGTGATGCTTTTTGTAGTTCATCATTCTGCTTATGAAATTAGATTTTCAATTCACTTACTTTTCACCTTATTTGTATTTTGTATGACATAGTAAATTTATTCTCATAAATTTGATGAGAAATTTTAGGAGCCAGCAAGAAGTTTGAGAAATCAATAACAGTTATTGTAAAATATAATGAGAGATTATCCAATACAACTTTTGATTTGACTGCGCAGACATTTGTGCCTAAGGTAATGTATTGAGATTTCGTTTTGCCCGTAAGTTTGGCAATTAAGATATGATATGAAAATAGTCTATAGCCTAAGATCCATAAGAAGTTTGATTTATAATATAAGTTTAGACCTCAAAT
This sequence comes from Nicotiana tabacum, assembly GCF_000715075.1. Taxonomy (NCBI): domain Eukaryota; kingdom Viridiplantae; phylum Streptophyta; class Magnoliopsida; order Solanales; family Solanaceae; genus Nicotiana; species Nicotiana tabacum. The sequence goes on along the minus strand of NC_134101.1, from coordinate 5,804,198 downwards.
ATAGATTATATGAATGTGACTTGTAATACGTATTAAGCAGATGAGTGAATAATGAACATTGAACCTCTTGACGAGCCTGAAATTTGCAGGAGAATTACATTGTGTTAAAAAAATTGGCCGGATATTTTAGGGAAAAAATAAAGTAAAAAATAACATTTTATATAACCAAATTTAGGGAAATATAAGATGATGAAAAGGAAGAAACAAATATAAAAGAGATAAATTTATAAATTATATCTAGGATTCAACCAGTAAATATATTTTATGTTGGATGAAATTATTATCACTATTATTTTGAAATCTATTATGAATTGCCTAAAGAGACTTACCATGTTTATTTCTAAGACTACAGTCTTTCTACGACGAGCTAAAGATTCAAATTTTCATTCACTTTCAAACATGTATGTACAAAGACGAGAGAAATACAAACCTATACACAATAATGCAATATACAAAATTTATAAACATATGTCAATTTTGTTTTCACTAGAATTTTTCTTTATAATGATTAACGAAAGATATACGTGCACGAATAATAACTCATATAATTAACGAAAGATATAGAGACTAGTTATTATAAAAGTACGAATACAAAATCGGTTTACAAAAATAATCTTATAATATTAATCATAATAACTCATAATAAAAGGACATAACCGGAATTCTAGATTAGATTATCTCAATATTTTAAAATTAAAATTTAGATATTCGAAAAATATACGAAACGCGTTATAATTTGCAATTCTTCTCGTATCAATATGGTGCGAAAATACATATTAAAATATTGGTTAAAGTTTATGTAATTAAACCCTCGATAAACGAAACATCACAACTCAACGGGAATAAAGGAAGTATTAATTATGTACCTATAAATACGTAGACAGTCGCATTCACAAGATTTGTACAAATGGTGTCAATTAATGGTGAATTATCAGAATCAGTCAGTAAATGGGATTTGATTTAGGACTGTGTTGGTTTGAATCTCTACTTATTATCTTAAATTGGTATTTACTTTTATTTTTTGTATGCAGTGTCGTCTTGTATATGAATATATTATATATTATTTTTATAGAAAATTATTATTTTGTTATACATATATAAAAGTTTTTTTTTGTGACATGACACATTTTGCTAAGTTGTGCATATTTCCGCCACTGTGTGTATAACAATACTTCACCGTTCCAAAAGAATGGTAGGTTTAAAGCAAGAGGATTTTTCGTGTAGATTATAATGAATACACATATCTGGAAACTATACAAAAATAATACTATAAATCAGAATATTCTAATTAAACAACTCAAAGGAAATTTTAAAACAAATAAATTGCCAAAATTGCATAAACTGGAACATTTAAAAGAGCGGTTCAAGTACATAGGCAGAGGTGCTAGGCACATTCTATTACATGAGTAGCTGTTTCAAAGGAAAATTCTTAAAAAATAAGAAGAAATTAACACATAGAAGGGGCCTTCAACCACAAACGAAATTGTCTGCAAAGCCAAAAATATTTTTTTTATAGCTTTACATAGTGGCAAATCCACGATAGAGTCAGTGGTTTTTTTTTCTCTGTGTTAATTTTTGTTTTTTAGGCACACATATATAATTCGAATTAAATGTTATGGATTCTAATGAATACCATAAAGTTCGATCAAACATAAGAAAAAGTAAGTCTTTGGGGAAGGTAAATAAATATATAGAGACAAGAAACACCCCATGATGTCTCCAAATATCATCCAATTAAAAAATAAAATCAAATGTTATAAAAGAATTAAGTTATATACTGTAAAAACTAAAGAATTAACTCTAATAGATAATCTGCAGATATATAATATATGTATAATTCATATATAATATGTGAATAACAGTATATAATCCGGTAAAGATTCTCTTACACTATAAAGATTCGCCCAACACATAGGGACGACCAGAGGCGGAGCCAAAATTTGAAGTTTATGGGTTCTGAATCTACCACCAAACCCATAGCTCGTTTAGTTACTGGGTTCGCTGTTAAAAATTTATATATATTTAATAAATTTTCTAATATAAAATAGGTCTAAGCAAACGGTACTGGGTTCGTCCGACCACTAAACCATACAATACCTCCGCCCCTTGGGACGACAATAAAACAAAGAGAGAATATCAAAGTAGGAATAGCATGAATTTTAAGGCAAAGCTAAAAGTCTAGAAATGTTCTTTATTTTTCTTTACTTTACACTTTACTAGATCAGCTCTACAATTTCTTTGAAAAATAGGAAACCAATGAAATTTTGATGATTATCAAATCATTCGCTCATGATAATCTTTGGTATCCACTTTCTTGGATTTGGTGTGTTGAAGAAAACAAAATGAAAAGTCCAAAGCAATTCAAATCATATGCTATCTGGTAAAAAGATAGTGTCCTCTTCTTCTTCTACTACACTCTGGACCTTAGAAACTAAATACATTGTACTTTTTGTTATGAATTCAAAAGTTAATAATTATTAAACTATTAGTTATTTTTAATATATATTTATATTTTGCATCGAAATAACTGAATTTAGGTGAATATAATTGTATTTGCCTCAAATGAACTAGGGCGGATCGAGAGAGAATTTCATAGGACCAATAACATCAACATTAAAGCACAGCTGATAGTCATTAGACAAAGGTTCTGATCGAGTGGTAAGTACTCATTCATCCTTAACCGAGATCTCGTGTTCAAACTCTGGATATAAAATCATTTTTATTAGAGAGCACTTTACCCCCAAATATGGGACTTCTCGGTACGAATCAAGATTTAGTCGGCCTCAATACGAATACGGAACACTAGATGGAAAACCAATAGTCTAGAATTATTTTTTATTTTCTTCACTTTACACTTACTAGATCTGCTGTTCAATAATATTGGTAGTAGAATAGCGACACTATTTTATGAAGTTTTGGTGATTATCAAATCATAGGTTCATAATGCTTTTGGGGTCAGCTTTCTTGGATTTTGTGTGTTAAAGAAAACACAAGGAAACGTCCAAAGCAATTCAAATCATGTTACATTCAAAAACAGTGTGTTCTCTTCTTCTCTTATACCACGTTCCAGATATTTGCACTAGTGACCTCTAACTAGAACTTACCGCACAATATTTACAACAAATCATATTATTTCTTTTTCACAATATATATAAAATACGAAAAATTAAGGACGCATTACTTTAGTGTAAACTTAGGAAGATCATGATCGAGATGGAAATATTTTATCAGTTATACGTAAACTTAAAATTCACTAGAGGATTCTACATATCTGATATCACCAAAGTTGCATAATTAGAGATTGGACTTTTTTCACTTTTAGCCTTCGCCGGAAACTATTTTTATTTGGTAGCCGAAAAAAGTGTATAAAATTTGTACAGTTATAATTTTTGTATATAAATATACAAATTATATATATATACAAAAAATATATTTTTTTTGGCTATTAATTATTTTGAGAGCAGCTACTTTCCCTTAAAGATTGATACATACATATCTACATGAATAGTAATGTTAAATTGAGTGTTCGTAGAATTTGCCTCAAAATACATTAAATTCAACAAGTAAAGATTAATTATCAAAACTCATTAAACTCACCAAGTAAAAAAACGTCTTGCTATACAAGTCCATAGAAAGAAAACAAGGACGAAAACACAAATTCAGGGAAGAGAAAAGAAGTTCAAAATGTTAGCTAACAATAGTGACGATAACAACAAAGTTAGTAGGTAGCAACAAACTTCTCATCAGTGAAGAAGACAAGTAGCATTAATGGCTGATCAGAATAGATGATGAAACAACAATAAATATTAAACGCCGTTACAAACTCTGATATTCACCTATGTATATCCTTATTTTCAAGCTTCCTTTTGCTAATCTTCTTTGTCGGCCTTTGAAGAGGCGGATCTAAAGGGAGTTCAATTGAACTTACTGTTTTCAACTCGAACTATATATGCATAAGAAGAGACTATTCTTCTGTGTGTACAATTGGACTTATTGTTTTCAACTCGAACTATCTATGCATATAAAGAAAAGGTTCGGTATAAAATTTATACATGTAATAAGATTACATTCATTGTTGACTCTAAATCCTGGAACCGGAATGGAACTGCGCTGCTGACTCTAGGTCCTGGAAACGCCAAGAAGAGATTAACTTACCCAGGGGCGGATGAAGCTTGAGAGTACCGGGTTCATCTGAACCCGGTACTTTCGACACGGAGTAGCAATTTATGAGTAAGAAATCTACTAAAATGGCAAGAAATAATAGATTTGAATCCATAACTTTAAAAATAAATGAGCTTGAACCCATAAAATTTAAATCTTGAATCCACCTCTGAACTTACCGGTTTGATGATGGATTCGGCCCGCTAGGAACTGCATGCTCACTAGCTTCAAATTGTCTAGAGGTATCACTAGAAGAAGATGATGAAGAAGAAGATGTACTAGGATTTATGGGGATTTTTCTTGAGTTCAAGTTAATTGAAGCTGTAGCTAAAGAGGAATGATATGAATTTTGCGAGGAAGGTTTAAAGGAATCAGTATCATGATCATGATCAGAAGAAGACTGAACAAAAATGAGGAAGAGGAAGAAAAGGGTGAAGAAGAAAATGAAAGAGTGAGAGTTAAATGTGGAGATTTCAGTTTTTCTCAATGTTGCCATGCAATAATTAATCAATTGAAGACAGCACAAAGGAAAGAGAGAAAGAGAGAACAAAAGACAGAAAGAAGGGGGAAGAAGCTTTAGTTTGGAGAAATTAAAGTGGATGAAAGTTGGAAAAGGAGAGATTTTGAAATGGGACACACATTTGCTTAGAGAATTGAAGAACAAATAAAAAAGAACCTATATCCAACAATGCAGGGATTATATATTGAAGGTGCAAGATTGGGTTGAAATTGACTTTGGTGTCCCTTCTTCTTAATAATTAGCATTTATATCAATTATTAACTAAAATGATCACCCTAATCTATCTCTAAATTACATGGAGAGTTTTAACCTTTATACGTGGATTTTACAGCGTCTGGCTGCCTAAAATGTAACTATATATAGTAACCATACATAATTAGCAAGTTTAGTAACCTAAAATATAAGGCAAGTAACCTACAACAACATATTAAAATTAGGGGTGTCAATGATTCCGTTCGGCATTTTATGAAATTTGTACCATACCAATTTTTCGGTTATTCTATTATGTATAACCAAAATTAGACTTTCCGAAACCGTCCCAATCATGTCGGTTTTTCTTCGGTATCGGTACGGTTCGGTTAATTTTCGATATTTTTTTCATTATCTTTTAAAAGTTACTAGTAGAATGCAAAGACTCGGTGTCTTGTAAAAGTCACTATTATGTATAAATTATCAAAACTCTCTAGATATTTTTACTGTTTGAAAGGTGATGATTTAAGAAAATATATAAGATGATCAAAGTATCCATCAAATATTCTATAACAGTGTAAAAAAACTAAGCAAAGACACAAAATATAAATCACATTAGTGGAAAGATATACTAACCAAGTTGGAACTCAAGAATAAAATCTATATAAAATTAAATATTCAAAAAAGATAAATCTAAATTATACGAAAGGAAATATATTCAATACATTGTAATTTGCTACTTATAATCGCTAGAATACTATGTGTCTTGCTAGTGAATATGCTGGAAATAATTTAGTTTCGGCAGGAATAGTATAATAAGTTTGTGAATTAGAATTTTGTTAGTGAATATGCTTTATTATTTTCAAACTTAATATATAAATATATTTTTCATCTGTAAATTTATTCGGTACGGTTCGGTATTTTTTCGAATTATTTTCATAAAATAAAAAACCTACCCTAATTAACGGTAAGGTTACAGATTTGTATAAAAACCTACGGTTTTATTAAAAGAACCCTAAAAATCAATTCGGTGCGGTACTGTTCGGTCGGTTTAGTCGGCTTTTAAATATTCATTGACACCCCTAATTAAAATGCATCTAAAGTGTGAAATATATTTAAACAAATTTGCTCTATTAGCGCACTTTACCTTCTTACAGCAAGTTTGTGATTATATATCTTTAGATAGCGATAATATAATAATTGATCACACTATCAAAGTCTACAAGTTAAACTAGTATGAAAACCGTGTAAAGTATAAATAGAAAGGGAGCAGTTTAGAGATATTTCATGAATGGGTCCCCAAAATTTCCTGTGTTCCTTCAATTATCAATGAGATTTCTTTAACCCGCCTTATATCATCCTTTTGCATTTTGCGACAAGATATGTGAGAAAAATCGACTAATTGATTTAAGTATTAAATCAGAAGATGAGAAAGAAAACAAGCAAACCAAACAGCTGTAGATCTGCTGTTCAAATATTGACAATTAGTCTCTAAAATAGGGAAAGAATTAAACCAACCAATAATGTTTTCCATGACAAAGTTTTAGGGCTCAGAAGTCAAAGGAAAAGACCATTGACAAGATTATTAAAATAGAGGATTGTGAAACCGCACCAAAAAATCAGTAATAATTAACACGTATAACAAACATTTTTTTTTTTTGAGCAAGGTACTGTTATATTCATCTCGAGACAGGGTCTACCGAAAATCGCATCTCTACCTCACACAAGGTAGGGATAAGGTCTGCTTGCACCCCACCCTCTCTAGCGACCCTAATTGTGGAATCATATTGGATATGTTATTGTTGTAATTGGTACTTGTATCCAAGAGCAAAATATGTACATTGAGGGGGGGGAGAGGGGGGGGGCTTGTATCTTACAACTTACAAGGAATCAAGGGCGGATCAATGTAAGTGGGGGCTAACGCGAAACTTTAAGCAAATGCCTTAAATATTTTAAATAAAATTTCATTTATATTTTATTTGTAATTTTTTTTTCTAAATTTTGAAATGAGTAATTAATATCTTGTAATTGATTTCTTCATTAAATATTTTTTTCAATTAATAATAAAGCTAATCCATTTATTTTTCTTGAAACAATGTTGATCTTATATAAGATTTTAATTAGTTTCACTTTTGAAAAGAATACTCTCTTGCTAATACTTTAATAAGAACGTCTTTTTGAGATTGTGATTGTATTAAAGTTTCAATTTTTTTTTTGAGTTTCTAACAACATGACTCATATTTTCTAGACAACAAGTTTTAAAGGGCGGCCTGTCATAAATTAGGATGGAAAGAATATGCAATTCAAATTAATAAATGTACTTTTTTGTTTGACACAATATAAAAATGCTTACGAAAAAAAGAAAAGAAAGAGCAACAACAACAACAACAACCCAGTAAAATCTCACTAATGGGGTCTGGGGAGGGTAATGTGTACGCAGACCTTACTCCTACCCCAAAGGAGTAGAGAGGTTATTTCCGAAAGACCCTCGGCTCAAAAAAATAAAAAGACAAAATGACAAAAAGGAGACAATATTAGTATCACAACAACAATCATAGGATAAATAGG